>NC_137933.1:40765705-41335705 GCF_963969265.1 Rhamphochromis sp. 'chilingali' | reverse complement strand
GTTGCTGACAATATGACCTTTGACCTCACCTATGGGCCCGAGGCTCGGTTAGTGACCAAAACAACGAGGTCGTGGCAGGGAGCGTGTGAAGCCTCTGCTCTTAGAGCTGCTGCGGCAGTTTTCACGAGTGATTCCTTCAGTTTTCCGACGCTGCAGTCGTGTTTTTATCTTCTTCATCTTTTCCTGCACGTTGACGTTGCCGCCTGCTTTCGGTAACTTCCCGCTGAACTTCGTTCGACCAACGGGGGCTCTGAAAAGGCCGAAGCATTCGTGGAATCGCCCACGGCGGCGGTCTCGGTGATGTTCCTGATGTGTTTGTGAGACAAAATGTGACACAGCAGGAAAAAAAGCTGCGCATGAAAACTGTGTTTCTACACAGAGACGATTAGTCGTCCATCTGTTAGCGTGCGCCGTCCTCGCTTCTCTATGACGTCACTTTAGTTTGTGTTTGAACTTTTCTGCCTTTTGTGTCGTTTCCACGCGAACGATCAGCCGAAACGAGCTTAACGTCTTCCTGCGTCTGAGACTCTGTGCGTCCACCGGCTTAATTGACTGTTGCAGGACGCCTCGTCCCTCGCCGCCCCCTCCTGCTGCGTCCCTTTGTGCTCCGGCATATGCTGCTCACGTGTGGTGTGCGCTGCCTCCTGCAAGCCGCCCGTTGTTGTAGCTCGCTCACTACCATCTGCCCCAGTGTAACCAGAGCCAGGTGCCCCAGTGTACTGGTGCTACTGTAGCTGTGTGTGTGTGTGTGTGTGTGTGTGTGTGTGTGTGTGTGTGTGTGTGTGTGTGTGTGTGTGTGCACGCTAACAGTCCTTTCAGTGCAGAAGGAGCTGCTGCCGTCTTTATGAAACTAATAATCCAAATGTCGCTCAGTGGATCAACAGTTTTTGTTTCATTGATTATATCATTTAAGACGTCATTTGATATTTCAGACTATCAGCTGACTGAGGCGAGTCAGGAATGTTAGCTGGAGTCGCATCCCGAGAAGTCTCACAGCATTTAGATGGAAGCAGGAGGAAACGTCCTGGCGGGACTTTGAGGATCATCACGCCGCGTCTTTTTGTCTGTGACTTAACATTTCAGCTCACTGTGGTTGTACTGGGAAGCCACGCTTTCTGTTCGCAGCTCAACTAAACCTCAAAGTCAGCTCACACGGCCTGTTAACCCAGGCTCTGTGCACGCTCACATGAAAACCTGCTGGCTCCTCCCACCTCACAGGTGTTATCCGTGGTTGGTGGAGATCAATAAAAATATAGAACAACAGCAAAAGTTGAGACGAGAGCAGGAAGCTGTTCATTTTACCGCCCGGTGCGCCGTCAGCACCGCCGTTTCACTCGACAGCTGAGACGCTGCGATGCGCCGAACTCCTGACATTCAGGTCCAACCCCCCCAGCCCGGTCCACGTCCTCGCCGCGTGCCTGTAGATTTAATTCCAGCAGATATTAGGATTAGGAGTTATTTTTGTGACGTTTATCCAAAAACCATAAGCTGCCCCAGACCAGGTGACAAGTTACCATGGTGACGGAAACGGTTGCAGAGCCGTCCCTCTGGCTTCGCGTCTCGTGTGATTATTATTTGGTTGGTTTATGTTTTTATGATACTGTAGATGTTGGTACGCAGCTCTGTGGTTTGTGTTCAGATGAAGACACTGATCCCGTCTGTGTCCGTCGTCTGTGTCCCAGGTGATCAGCAGCGATCCTTACTGGGTTCCCACCACCGAGGAAGAATACCTGCACTTCGGCGAGAAGGCCGACTCTGAAAACCAGGCCTTGAAATACATGAACGCCGTCCGCCGCCGCAAAGGGCTGTACGTGGAGGAGAAGATAGTGGAGCACGCCGAGAAACAGAGGACGCTCGGCAAGAACAAATAGAGGAAACCCGGACGCCTCCTCGGGAGACGGCGGCGCCGCTGACATCGAGCGCAGCACCGTCACCGACGACACTGAAACTGCAGGGTTTCCTGTCATTTTTAGTTTTTGTGATAACTTGGAGTGAATAATGTGTCCACACTGAGGATGAAATACATCGATGACAAAGTCTGTTATATTTTTAAAACAGATTGTTTTGTTTTCAGGTAAAAGTTCATCCGTGCACAGATACTGACCAATCACATGGCAGCATTCAGTAATGAATAAATGAGTGTTTCAATCGCACCGCGTCATTCTCTGCTTCACTAATTTACTCGTAATAATTCATTGGTACGACATCTGTATGGACTCGGCACCAACCAATCAGGCGCTGCAGGAGTGAGTCCTGAAAGCTGAAGCCGAGTCGGCTCGGGTGTTTCTGTGCACGCCGCGCTCATGCGTGCCGAAACAGAAGTGCTGCTGAGCATCATCAATCTCAGGAGCTCGGTGGAGGTGTCGTTAGAGCGTGTTGGTGTGTTTACCGGGCACGCCAGCTGACATAACGTCCGCCCTCTCATCCAAATATGGTTACTGCTGGTTCCATAAAAGCCAACATGGGGTTGATGTCTGTCTTTTATATACAGTCTATAGACCGTGGCTGCTTCTACCTCGCATCATGTGCACAACTGTAAAACTCGCGAGGTGACATTTAGTACAATTATTAATGAACTTGAAACCACGCAGCTGTCCGATTACAATTCATAACAACACTCACCTCAAGGTGTTTTTTACTGTAAAGACCCCACAATATCAGAAAGAAACCCCGATAATCAGACCATCCTCTGTGAGCAGCACTTTGGTGACAGTGGGAAGGAAAAACTCCCTTTTAACAGGAAGAAACCTCCGGCAGAACCAGTCTCAGGGAGGGGCGGGGCCATCTGCTGTGATTGGTTGGGGTGAGAGAAGGAAGACAGGATAAAGACATGCTGTGGAGCAGAGACAGAGATGTGTGTGCTGAATGATGCAACAAAAGCATCTCTCCTAGTCCAATCAGACAGCACGTGCCTGTGTGATAACCTCTCTGATAGGCCGGCCGACGGTCCCGGCTCTGCTCGTCCAGCGAGACCTCGGCTGATGCAAGTCTGTGGGTGTGTTCTCGTGTCCATCGCACGTTTACGACACGTGTGACTGAAGAGCTCTTTGATTCTTATTTCTAAAGATTTCATTTTCAGGTCATTTTACAGTAAGTGTGAAACACGCCGGCGGATCACCGACGGCAGAGAGTATTCACTGATTATTGATTATTGTTCAGTGTTAAGGAGCTTCATAGACAGACAGCAGAACGAACACTCGGACAGCTTTTCTGGGGGACGGAAAATTTTTCTATTCGCTGAATTTTTCAGAGCATTTCTAAAATATTTGCTGATTGTTTTCATTTTATTTTTGTGAGTAAATACATTTTTATGATCAAAAATACTAATTTTTAAATATTAATAACAATGTAAACACAGCAAAATATCAATAAATGTTTTTTTCTTTAAAATTCCAAACACGACGCTCCCAGGAAAAAAAGATGTTTGCAAAGTGTTTTAGGATGATAGCTGAAGGTAGATATGATGATATTAAACAAGCATTTTTAGAGTTGGTCTCAAGTATTCCTGCGCGTTGGTCCCGAATCCCCCCAAATACCAGGATGGACTCTACTCTGAAACCACACACACAAACTATTTAAAGTAGTAAGACAGCAGTGCTCACCTCTAACTTATATAAAACTGATAAATGAGTGTAAAGTTCATCTGGATTAATAGTCATGTCAGAATAATATGACGAGCTCTGCAAACATGCAGTAATAAGTAATAATAATGAATCCGTCCTTCCAGTCGCTGGACTCTTCCTGCCAGGCAGACTCTCAGTGCTTCAGTACAAATCTACGGTTCTGCTTCTTCTTTCTGTGCTTTTGAGTTTCTTGTTCAATCTGATGGACACGCCCAGAGCCCCATGCTTTCACAGCCTGACCAGAAAACCGTCTGGATGTAGATCGAGGTCGGTCGCATCACTGCAGCTCCATATCCTCGTATCCTTCCTTTAATCCTTCGTTCCCTCTTTGCCCTCGTGGACTCACACCAACCCCCGTCTTCATCCAGAAGAAGCAAAGTAAAGATCGGCATATGTGAATGTGTGCAGAGAGGAAACATGAGAACACACACACACAGGGGAGGGTGTCTGATTGATGAAGGCCTTCTCTAACAGAGTTTAGTCCAGGTGTCTTGGGTGGGTGTTACACTGTCGGGTGGAACTAAGTGGGCAGTCAGGGGTCACAGTGAGGATGATGCACCTGGGTGTGTCAGAGGAAGGCTGCGATCTGACTGAGTGCTTCCTAATGGGCCACTCCATCAAACACACACACGGCAGAGCTGTCAGGCTGCTGAGGTCCGCCCACCGAGGTCCGCCCACTGAGGTCCGCCCACTGAGGTCCGCCCCCAGGTCATGTATGTTGTTCACACCGTGAAACGCTGACTTGTGTTTGGTTCTTTGTGCTGTTAACGCAGCATCCGGCTTGTTTACAGGCTGTGAAGGACAGGGAAAGACGGCTCCACACACACACACACACACACACACACACACACACACACACACACACACACACACACACACACACACACACACACAGTTCAGGCTGTGTTTCCTGTTTGGTTTGTTGGTGACTTACAGAGTAAGGAGCCCCACTGAGTGACCAGAGGACCGCGACTGGTCCAGATCTTTGGAGTCCAGCTTCAAGCACGCGGCTAAAATGCCAGCAGGATGAATTCTCACAGTATTAGATTGAAGTTCATCTGTAATTAGTCCCTGTAGAGAAATCTGTTCTACATATTTAAGGCCTCCCGAGTATCAGGAGCCGAGGTCAGCCGTGGCGCCCTGCCTGCGACGAGCTTTTCGGTGCAGCAGAGCAGAGTTAGCATTCTCTAATTAGATGTTTGAATGTAAAAAAATAAATTAATTAAAATTAAAAAAAAAATATATATAGCAGCTGGATAGCGTAGTGGTTAGACTACACGCCTTTGGAACAGAGGATCGCAAGTTCGATTCCTTCCTGGGCGTCTGTATCCAGTAAGGGTCCTAAGGCTAGACCCCCTATGCTAAGCAAGCCTACCGCAGACATGAGCGAGACAGATAAATATGAAGGCATGCCGGCTCGGACGTCGTGGGCTACTGGAACAAGAAGGCATTGGTGGGCAAGAGACGAAATGCTACTACGCAAGTAACCCCGGCGGAAGGGGCTACATGAATAGGATGAGGGACCTATGGATTCTTCGATACCCAACATCCACAATGACGGCGAAACAACTAGTAGCTCAGTGTTCCAACATTCGAAAGAAGGGACTGCTCTCACAGCTAGAGATTGACGAGGTACAACACAAGTGCTACGGCAAGGAGGAGTCAGGACGCCAGGTCATGGGGGAGATATCATCACCCCCACCCGAGATTGGGTACATAGCCCCAAGTGCGATAGGAGAAGGATCATTGAGTGCGAGAGGAACTGACCTGAAAAATCTACAATACGGCAGCAGTGATCAGTGAGATGCTTGAACAGCGACAAGGGGCAGTACCCTCCATGGAGAAGGAGGCTAGAGGGCAAGATCAAAGTAGCACGGAGGGAGGTTAGCCAACTAACGGAGTTGCAGAAAGGTGCGACAAATAAGGTGCATAAGAAATACAGCAAGCTGTCCATACCTGAGGCCTTGGAAACTGCCAAGCAAAGACTCACAGCCGCTTGAGGAGGTACACCAGAGAGATAGAAGGCAGGAGAATAAACCAGCTGTTCTCCACAGAACCAGCAAAGGTGTACTCTCAGTGGCAGGGGAACAATAAGAGAACAGCACCACCAAGGCTGGTGGAAGAGCATATGGGAGAAGGATGCAACCCATAACGGCAATGCTCAGTGGCTAGAGGATCTGAGGGCAGACCACAGCGACCTCCCTGAACAGGGTCCAGTAACCATCACAGTGGCAGATATCCAAGAAAGGGTCTCCAGTATAAAGAGTTGGACAGCACCAGGGCCCGACATGGTTCACGCCTACTGGCTGAAGAAGCTGACTGCACTCCACGAGCGTCTGGCAGCACAAATGAACCAGCTGCTAGTTAACGAGAGACACCCGGAATGGCTAACTGAAGGCCGGACGGTCCTGATCCCCAAGAAGGGACCGGTCCCCTCCAACTACCGACCAATAACCTGCCTCAGTACTACATGGAAGCTCCTGTCAGGCATCATATCGGCTAAGATGAACAGGCACATGGGTCAATACATGAGCGGGACACAGAAAGGAATTGGCAAGAATACCAGAGGCGCAAAACACCAGCTACTGGTAGACAGAACAATCAGCCGAGACTGCAAGACCAGACTGACCAACCTGTGCACTGCCTGGATTGATTACAAGAAGGCCTATGACTCAATGCCCCACAGCTGGATACTGGAATGCCTAGAATTGTACAAGATCAATGGGACCCTAAGAGCCTTCATCAGGAACTCAATGGGGATGTGGCGTATAACACTAGAGGCCAACTCCAAGCCCATAGCACAAGTCACCATCAAGTGCGGGATCTACCAAGGAGATGCTCTGTCCCCACTGCTGTTCTGCATAGGCCTGAACCCCCTCAGTGAGATCATTAACAAGACTGGCTACGGATACCGACTACAGAACGGAGCAGTTGTCAGTCACCTCCTGTACATGGATGACATCAAGCTGTATGCCAAGAGTGAACGAGACATCGATTCACTGATCCACACCACCAGGCTATACAGCAATGACATTGGAATGTCGTTCGGACTGGAGAAGTGTAGTCGGATGGTAACAAAGAGAGGGAAGGTAGTCAGAACTGAGGGGATTGAACTACCAGAAGGCAACATTGCAGACATAGAGGACAGTTACAAGTACCTGGGGATCCCACAGGCGAATGGGAACCATGAAGAGGCCGCTAGAAAGGCTGCAACCACCAAGTACCTGCAGAGGGTCAGGCAAGTCCTGAGGAGTCAGCTGAATGGTAAGAACAAGATCCGGGCCATCAACACGTACGCCCTGCCCGTGATCAGGTACCCTGCTGGGGTAATAGGCTGGCCAAAGGAGGAGATAGAAGCCACTGACATAAAGACAAGAAAGCTCCTTACCATGCATGGAGGGTTTCACCCCAAGTCCAGCACCCTGAGGCTGTACGCTAAGCGGAAGGAAGGGGGCCGGGGACTGGTGAGTGTCAGCACCACAGTCCAGGATGAGACAACGAACATCCAAGAATACATTAGGAAGATGGCCCCACCTGACCGAGTGCTCAGTGAATACCTCAGGCAGCAGAAACCCAAGAAAGAGGAGGGAGACGAGGAACCATCATGGAAGGACAGGCCCCTGCACGGTATGTACCACCGGCAGATAGAGGAGGTGGCTGATATCCAGAAATCCTACCAGTGGCTGGACAAAGCTGGACTGAAAGACAGCACAGAGGCACTAATCATGGCAGCACAAGAACAAGCTCTGAGCACAAGATCCATAGAGGCTGGGGTCTATCACACCAGGCAAGACCCCAGGTGCAGGCTGTGTAAAGATGCCCCAGAGACAATCCAGCACATAACAGCAGGGTGCAAGATGCTAGCAGGCAAGGCATACATGGAACGCCATAACCAAGTGGCCGGCATAGTGTACAGGAACATCTGTGCCGAGTATAACCTGGAAGTCCCGAGGTCAAAATGGGAGATGCCCCCAAGGGTGGTGGAGAATGACCGAGCTAAGATCCTGTGGGACTTCCAGATACAGACGGACAAAATGGTGGTGGCTAACCAACCGGACATAGTGGTGGTAGACAAACAGAAGAAGACGGCCGTAGTGATCGATGTAGCGGTTCAAATGACAGCAATATCAGGAAGAAGGAACACGAGAAGCTGGAGAAATACCAAGGGCTCAGAGAAGAGCTCGAGAGGATGTGGAGGGTGAAGGTAACGGTGGTCCCCGTGGTAATCGGAGCACTAGGTGCGGTGACTCCCAAGCTAGGCGAGTGGCTCCAGCAGATCCCGGGAACAACATCGGAGATCTCTGTCCAGAAGAGCGCAGTCCTGGGAACAGCTAAGATACTGCGCAGGACCCTCAAGCTCCCAGGCCTCTGGTAGAGGACCCGAGCTTGAAGGATAAACCGCCCACAGGGGCGTGCTGGGTGTTATATATATATATATATATATATATGTATTTATGTATGAGTGATTACAATTATAATTTTATGTTTGAAAAACTAAATTAATAATAATAAAATTATTGTATAAACTACGCTGTAAAAGCTGCAAAAGCAAATGCCCAAAGCTGCAGTTCCTCTAACGGCCACTTGAGGCTGATGCTGTTTGGGTAAGATTGCTGTAAATCATAGGTGTCAAACTCTGGCCCGCGGGCCAAATTTGGCCCGCAAACTAATTACATTTGGCCCGCGAAGCCATACCAAATTACTATCAGAGCTGGCCTACTGGTATTATACAGCTAATATATATATTGTTTAGTATTAAGCTTTGCTTGTTCCATATTCAGTTTTTCAGCAAAACGTGTTTGAGTCCATAAGAAAAGATTCATTCTTATATCTGGAGGAATAAATATGTTTCAATAAATATTAACGTTAGCCCGCGACTTTGTTCCAGTTTTGAATTTTGCCCCACTGTGTATTTGAGTTTGACACCCCTGCTGTAAATGGTCATGATATGGACGGATGGGATGATGTCATCCAGCTCTAATGTCCACTTTGTATGGAGCAGCAACACTCGCCGTGATTTATGGCCCAACTTTTTATTTTCTTTGATCGTCTATCAACCTGCTAAACGCTCCCACAGCAGCTGTGAGATGCCAACAAAGGCATTAAAACGTCTCCAGGAAATGTGACACGGGACAACTTAAAGACATCCGTCTGCAACGCTGCTATTATTAAACAGTATGTATATGATACATTTGTCCAGTGATAAATGGGCTGAAGACGAGCGCTAGAATGACTCTTTTATTGCTGCCACAAAGGAGGAAACAGAGTTCATCCTGTTTGCAACAATCAAAGTTTGTATTGATTGTTAAAAGTATTAAATGAGATTTGTTCCCTCTGAGCTCCTGCAGGAAACCGTCACACGGCCTGACTCGACGCAGCTTCAAACTGGGTTCTCGGGAGTTTTTCCTTTCGCTGCATCAGCACGGACAGTAAAAAAGCCTCTTCCTGTCTTTACCCCAGCAGGTTGTAAAGACTATAGAAATGCGCGGCAGGCACAGCAGCTCATCGCACCGCCTGCTTCTGTGTCTTTGCAGAGAGGCCAGGCCCGGTTGGAGGCTGCTGCTCTTAAATTAATTGCCTTTGTTTTCCACGAGCTGAGCTGGCATACCTCTGCCTTTACCTCATTCATCTCCCCTCCTTCCTTTCCTCCCCCTTCCTTGTCCACCGCAAACCACAGTAGCTGTTATTGAGCCGAGGAGGCCGGGCACCGAGGGAGTGTGGAGTTATTAGAGCTAGTGAGCGTTTGTGGAGATCTAAGCCTTAAAGGGTCAATTGAACCAAATTATTAAGCAGATTTCCTCACCTCTGAGCTGAAGCTTCAGTGTGCGTCTGCTCCTTCAGAGCGAGACGCACGACTGAAAATCAAAGTTTTTGTTGTGGACACAGAGGCGATAGGATCATCGGAGAATGTGGCACAAAGCAAAGAGCTGAACACAAACCATGTTGGAACGACTGGCTTCATTTCAGAGGGATTTAGGCTTCCAGTGATGATTAAATCAAAACTACTGGTATATATATAAAGACCCCACTGTGTCCTGGGCCCACTGTGGAGGCTGATGGGCTCTACAATCAACATCACCACTAATCCAGGGCGACTCCCCACCACCTCCACCTCTTTTTCCCTATTTATTCATCATTTTTTCTTTTGGACTGGGTAATATTTAAAGCTAAAAACAAACATTTTAAATGACAGATTCCAGTGAGAGCGATGTAGTTCGAGCAGCCTTGTCCCAGACTGTATATAAAAGATGGCTGAAGCCATCGTGCTCATTTCCTGCCCTCTCCAGGCATCCCCGTTTGTTCTCACCATCCTGGGCTTTTGAAATGTGGATCTGAGGAGCCGGTGGACACTGGCTGCTCGTACTGTGGCGACTTAAAAGCATAAAGTTTCAGGTCTGACTCCTGAGTGTGCAGTTACATCCTGGAAACACATCTTCCTGACGGAGCGTCGAGCCTTCTGGGATCAGCAGCCGCGATTCCTGCACCGGCAGCTACACGCGGGTAACACATCCTCTACATCGTGTTGCAAATGCCAAAGGAAGGAAGAGCAGTCTGCACCGTCCTTTGTTGAAGAAGTCATTGTTGTGTAGTTTCCTCCTGCAGACCCCCGGGTACCTTCACGAGCCCCCCCCCCCGTCTCCATATGGCCTGTTTTGTCTGCTGCCATGAGGGAATGACCTTTCTGTCTATGTATCTGCTCATTCATCAGTCAGCCAGAGGTTTGTGTTCCTCTCCACCCCCCTTCCCCGCTGAGACAATGCTCTCTGCTAATGTGTTCTGCAGAGTGAAGCTGAGTCTGTTTTCTGGAGAAATGCCCTGAAGGAGCTTTCTAGCAAGTCCCTATAGACACAACATGAGCCGCTTTCACACATGCAGCCCTGAAACCAGGAGCTGTGTGAGAAACGCAAACGTTCCACCCTTCGGACGTGAAACGCCGAGAACACTGAGAAGCACATACTCTGAACGCGTGATGTTAGCGGTTCAGGTGTTCATGAGCAGTGATGAGATACTTAACCTTTTAAAGACAAGCTTTTGTTTTTGAGACTTTATCCTCCCCAAAAAACCAAAATCATACATTTGTAGGCAATAAATGTAACAAAATCCTGATGCATCAAATAAGATAGAAATTAACACTAATATTTGTTTGATGGTTCAGGCTCTGAAGGGTTAAGTTTCATAGTCTCAGTATCTGTGAATATATAAGGTCTGCATGGCCTCTGCTTTTGTGACTGCACCAACAGAGATTAAACGTTTGCATGAATCCTGCAGGCAGACTACAGCTGGGTGTAGTCCGCCTGTGTGAGCAGGTATAACCTCCACCTTACACCTCCCAGTGTCCGAGTGACAGAAGCACAGGAAAACGAAACAAAATGGGAGAAATCTTTGGATCACACTCTCACTGATATCCATCCTCTGACACAGTGAAGCTGCAGACTCGCCCTAACGCCTGGATGGTGACGTGGCGAGGTGAACGCTCCGTCGAGCTCGTGATGTACCGAACTGTCTGCGGTTCAGACCCTCAGCTGCTTCTCCTTTCAGATCACTGCCATCGTTCATCGTCTCTATTCGCTCGAGCTGTAAAGGAGCGCAGCACTGAAGAGGCCAATTACCCCGGCCATGTGCCGGGCCAGTGTTAAAGAGTGTGTGTTTGCTCTGGTTTTGTTGGCAGTCTGACTTATGTACAGGCTGACCTGAAAAAATTGAAAATCACCTACCATCAGTTTTAAAGTGGGGGTCATCTCTATGCCTGGTTTCCACCAGAATCCAAAATATTAGTGACGGTGTTCAGAGGAGCAGCAGAAAGACGGCAGCATTCAGTGGGGTTGAATTCTCCCTGAATCTGGAAAATAAAACAACAAAAATGACACACAAACCAGCCGACAGTCGCACACACTGATATTTGTGTCCCAACCCTGCTTCACCCCAATCGCCTTTTCCAGCTGAACTGTGCCTCAGCATGAGTGATGATATCTGCTCTGCTGAAATGACTGCAAACATTTTCTCATCACAAACCTGAAGAGATTAGAAATGGGAAAAAATCCCAGAACCTGAGAATCAAGTTAGAAGTTGGAGATGAGAGTTTGGCTCCATCCACACTGTCTGTGTGATGGCATGCCACATCTGGCTCCATTGTGGTTTGGTTTAAGTGGCCCAGGCCCAGGCATCAAGCTGGCACTTCTGACTGACTGTATGTCAACCTGATGTGGGCCAGGTCTGGCAATGATGGCTCTATAATGATAATGATGCACATATAATGATGGTTTATGTTCCTATTTTCTTATTTTAGTTAGAAAACCCAAATGCTATGTTGCAATACTATACTGACAGGTTTGTGAGTGTACACTTTATCCAAAACCTAGTGACGGTTTACTCATGTTTACCACTAGGTGGCTGTAGCTCAGGAGGTAGCGCAGGTCGCCTACTGATCAGAAGGTTAGGGGTTCGATCCCTGCCCTCGAGTCTGCATGTGAAGACCACCAGTGTGAGAATGAATGAATGAATAGTGGAATCGTAAAGTGCTTTGAATGTCTAGGAAAGCGCAATATAAATGCAATCCGTTATTATTATTTGAGTAATCTGCGAGAGTAGAAAAGCATTATATAAGAATCAGTCTATTCACTGTGTGAACAGTTTCGTCATGTTACTTTTGCACTATTATGTTATTATGCCATAGCCCCGCCCCCCAGGTCATGATGGAGGAGACCCGGGCCGCAGGCATCCAGAGGCCCCCAGAGCACGAGAGCTGAGGAGTGAAACAATCTCTGCCTTTGCTAACACACCTGTAGTTCAGGTACGATGGCGGGGGTCACTGGTGTAAACAGGAAGCAGAGTCACTCGCAGAAAATTTACTACAAAACAAAAGTAACAATGGAAAAAACAAAAAACTAAGCCAGAGATGGATTTGCTTGAGGTTCTCCTGAGACAAGTGTTGGTTCAAGGTTCAAGGTTCTTTATTTGTCACATGCATAGTTATACAAGTATAACACACAGTGAAATGTAGCCTGACACGCTCCTCAACATGTGCAAAAATTGGGGGGGGGGGTGTAGAGGAAGAACATTATATATATATATATACACATATAGTATATACACTGGGTGAATGTGCAGTAGTAGCAGCAAGCAGGTGAATTCTGTACATTAATATGAATAGACATCTGACTATTTTACAGGATAGACAATATAAACATATTTAAAATTAAAGGAATTGAAATGTACATTGTGCCTTGGTTTAGTGTCTGGAAGAGTCCTGTCTCAGTCAATTATAGATGATGTGAGAGGGCGGGTGTGTGTGTTTAGGGCCCGGATGGCTTGGGGATAGAAGCTCCTCTTGAGTCTCTCTGTCCTTGCCCGGATGATGCGGAACCTTCTACCAGATTGCAGAAGTTGGAACAGTTTGTTGCCAGGATGGGACGGGTCCTTCAGTATCTGCGCTGCTCTAGTCCGGCATCTCCTGGTGTAGGTGTCCTGAAGCGGGGGGAGAGCAATCCTGCAGCAGCGTTCTGCTGTACGGATCACTCTCTGGAGAGCTTTTTGGTCCTTCACACAGCTGTTCCCAAACCATGATGTCATGTTCTGTGTGAGGATGCTCTCCACAGCGCCTGTATAGAAAATCCTGAGGATCTTTGGAGAGACCCTGAACTTCTTCAGTTGTCGTAGGTGATACAGGCGCTGCCTAGCCTTTTTGGTCTGGACCTGAATGTGGGCAGCCCATGTCAGGTCTGAGGAGATGTGGACACCAAGATACTTGAAGGACTGCACCCTCTCCACTGGAGCTCCATTGATGATAATGGGCTTGTAGTCTCTGTGCTGACCCCTTCTGAAGTCCACCACCAGCTCCTTGGTCTTGCTGACGTTCAGCTGGAGGTGGTTGTCCTGGCACCACGATGCCAGATTCTTCACTTCATCCATGTAGGCCGCCTCATCATTGTTGGAGATGGCACCCAACACCACTGTGTCGTCAGCAAACTTCACAATGGTGTTGGAGCCGTGGGTGGCCACACAGTCTGAAGTGTAGAGGGAGTAGAGCAGTGGCGAGAGGACACATCCCTGAGGTGCTCCTGTGTTGATGGTGATGCTGTTGGAGAAGCACCTGCCCACCCTCACCACCTGAGTTCTGCCAGTGAGGAAGTCCAACACCCATGCACACAGACGGCTGTTAAGGCCCAGATCCCTCAGCTTTGTGAACAGTCTGCAGGGCACTATTGTGTTAAATGCTGAACTGTAATCAACAAACAGCATTCGCACATAGTTACCCTGTTTCTTGTCCACGTGGCTGAGAGTGGTGTGTAGGACGTGGGCGATGGCATCCTCTGTGGATCTGTTGGATCTGTAGGCGAACTGCAGCGGATCTGTGGTGTCTGGGATGGAGGAGGAGATGATGTTCTTCAGCAGCCTCTCAAACACCTTCATTACTACCGAGGTCAGTGCAACTGGCCGGTAATCGTTCAGGGATGAGGGTTTGCTGTTCTTGGGCACAGGGATGATGGTGGATCTTTTGAAGCATGTGGGGACCACAGACTTCGCCAGGGACTCGTTGAAGATGTAAGTGAACACACCTGCTAGCTGGTCAGCACAGCAGCGCAGCAGATGGCCGGTGATGCCGTCTGGCCCCGCCGCTTTCCTTGTGTTCACTCTCCTCAGTGCCGCTCGGACGTCATGCTCCGCGATGCTGGTCACCGGTCTCTCGCTGATGACGTCACTGTCCTCGGTAGTCAGGCGGTAGATAGTATTAGCCGCCTGGCTAACCTCGAAACGGGCGTAGAACCGATTCAGCTCGTTGGTGACTGCAGAGTTGGTGGGTGCAGCAGAAAACCGATGGAGTGCTTCACCAAGTGGTACCAAGACTGTTACCCATCACCAGAGGAAGCCATATGGCGCTGCACTGTATACCTCCACCAGCAGCCTCCATCAACCATTCGACAACAGCTGAGCAACAACTTACCTGGGAGTCAACTGATTTCAACCAGCTGGGGACCGGCGTGTAACCAACACCCACACAACATGTTGACGTCACAAAAAATGTATTCTGGCAGTCAGGAAGCGAGCATGGCTGTTTGCATCACTGCAAAAAAGTTCTTGCCCATCCAAACTCAAAGAGAGCTGGCAGATATTCCAGAAAAACGGGTTACATGGGTCCGAAAGTGCCGTAACAGTGCAGCTGCTGAGCAAAAGCACAGTAAAAGTTACACACTTGTACTAAAAGTGCAGCTATGGCCTTAAATCAGCGCCGGGGTGCGTAGTGGTGCGCTGGGATCAGCTCAGGACGCTGAAACAGTCAGGCCGACTGATGATTGTTTGACTGTGTTTGACTCTAAAAGCCCATTAGACCACACTGCTGCATGATGTGGGAGACTGCTCGCTGCACGCTGACTGCTTTAGTCTGAAAGTGGAGACACAGCAGAGAGACTGAAACTGACAGAAGGTATAAAAGTCACTCTAATAGGCAGTGATGAGAAAAGCAGCAGCAGCCACACTGTTGCTGCTTTTCTGTACATTTTAGCAGATTTGGTTTGAGTTGGTCACCTAGAGAAATGAAGCACTGCCAAGTAGTTTATCCTCATCATTTCTTTCCCTGCTCTCCTCATCACTCCCTTATCCAGACTGCCAGCAGGTCCCTAACATGTCTGGACATGTTTCCAAGCAACTGTTACTGTTACCAGTTACTGCAGCTCTGAACAGGCATGCTCAGAGAAGTCAAACGCTCAGAGCAATTAAGTCGTTTAATACTTATTCCTTAATTCTACTTCAACATTTTCAGTCCCTATGACCTTTTTTTACTCATATATTGAACTAGTTGATAGATTACATACTAGATCCAGTTTACAAGTATAATTTAGAGTCTGTTTTACACAGTTCCTGTGGTCTGCAGTGTTACAACATCAGGAGTGGTGGGAAAGATTCAACTCGATTCAATTCAGTTTTATTTACACAGCGCCAAATCACAACAACAGGCGCTTTATATAGTAACGTAGACCCTACAATAATACATACAGAGAAAAATCCAACAACCATATGACCCCCTATGAACAAGCACTTTGGCGACAGTGGGAAGGAAAAACTCCCTTTTAACAGGAAGAGACCTCCAGCAGAACCAGGCTCAGGGAGGGGCGGGGCCATCTGCTGTGATTGGTTGGGGTGAGATAGATATCATAAGATGGAAGATATCAGTTGTGTTTTATTCACCTTCATGTTAGCACAGCTGTGACACCATGTGTGCAGTGGGTGTAGCACCACCATCAGGAGCAGACAATCACACATTCTATACCATAAATAATAACTGCAAATATATGGCAGCAAATGCACTATTTAGTTTGATGCACGGATTACAACATGAACAGAATTTCCCACAATTCCAAAATCTCTGTAAGATCTCACTCATCATAAATGATGGAAAAATGTATTCCTGATGTTCCTGTTAGATTTCTGCGACAAAAATCACATGCATGGGGTTAGAGCTGCTCAGACGGCTAAACATCTGGAGATGATTTTAGCATCAATTAGTCTGGTGTTTACATTTATCAGGAAACCCTACATTTGACATTTTATCGAGTCCTCTGTTTTAAAGGCATCAAAATAAGGATTTCAGACACAAGACAGTGTGAGATGTCAGAACAGGATGTGAGCTAAAACCACACTGAAAAAACAAAAAAAAATAACCTCCATCCAAATGAATAACCGGTCGCAGCAGATGGCCCCGCCCCTCCCTGAGCCTGGTTCTGCCGGAGGTTTCTTCCTGCTAAAAGGGAGTTTTTCCTTCCCACTGTCGCCAAAGTGCTGCTCATAGGGGGTCATATGATTGTTGGGTTTTTCTCTGTATCTATGAAGCGCCTTGAGGCGACTTTTGTTGTGATTTGGCGCTATATAAATAAAATTGAATTGAATTGAATTGAATAACACAATAACTAACACATCTCACACACATCTTTAGGCACATTTCATGTGACCATCCATGTGGACACTAGTAGCATAAAGTGCAGCATTTAACTACACTGCAGCTGCTAGCACGAACAAATGAAGCGAGTAGTTCCTCTAATGTCCAGCAGAGGCTTCAGCACCGAATGAGTCACCTGGTTAAATTGTATAAAGGCTTAAAGTTTGCATTATTAGGGGCGTGGCCTATTTGACTGGCAGGTGGACTAAAACAGCAGTTGCTGAGTTTTCAAAATAAAACAAATCAAAGTCAGACGATGTTTTTTGCACAGTTACATATGACCTCACACATGTATCAGTTTTCTTAGTATTTCTGTTTAAATGCTCGTGTTGGTAAAAGCTGCTCGGGTGGTTCATGTGTGTGCTGTGAAAAGACGACTGTGTGAAACGGGGTCACGTCTGTTTACTTCTCTTTTTACTCATTTGATTAGAACGTTTCACAACCATGTGACATACTAAAAGGAGAAAAGCAAAGACTCATCAGTCACTGCTATTTTCTTAGGCCAGCATTAGCTGCCATGAGCTCGTGGTCAAACCAAGCAGCCCACAGTGTATTGAATTGTGTAAGCGTTTATTTTACCACTTAAAAATTATATTAATACAGTGGACAGCAGTCCCACAGTAAATTCAGTTGGTGAAACATTTGATTTCTAACTCTGCAGTCTTATTTAACGCACAAAAATGGAGCTCATCTCTGAAAAAATAAGACCTGCAGGTACCCCCACTAAAAATCTGGTGGGTTCAAAAGGTAAAATCCTGTGTAGGTGAGTGATAGAAGCTTTCTGGGTTCTGGAGCACATTCTCACATGCTTGCACACACACATTTTCTCACAAAAGCTCTGTGAGGACTGAACCGGTACTGACTGTGCCAAACTCTGCTATCCAGCTCGCCCACGCTCTCTGAAGACCCCAGCCTGCCGGTGGATTGCTGTCTTTCCAAACAGCCTGAACTGCACATGGATCAGTTTCCACTAAAACAGCCCTCCTGACACTGTGTTTCTGCTCCATGAAACACCATGTTGTTCTCTGTTCTTCTGAAAATAGTGCTCTGTTCCCACACACAAAACTCGGAAATGAGAAGGCACAACCAGCCCGGGCAGCAGGAACCGTTTCCACCGTGCGGCAGCACACACGATGAGCTGCACAGCTCAGAGGTAATGGACTGTAAACGTGATGTCCTATTACTGAAGGCTGGAGAGCTGTGACCTCTGCGTGTGCGTGTTTTCATGCATGCAGTGGTACGAGTCTGTCCTGCTTCATACTATAAACACACAAACTGCTGAAAACTGATACAGAATCCACAAGACTGTCATACAGTAGGAATGTCATCCTGAGCCAAGTAGACTCAGGCTGCCCAGTGTGTGTGTTTGTGTGTGTGAGTGCGTTTGTATTACTTTGTTGTGGGGTCATAATGTTGATCTGTTTTCACAGTTAAATTGAAGGGAAAACCTTTATTTTTATATACCAGAGAATTTGGCCATGAGACAGAAACTACAGGTTGGCACGGTGGTGTAGCGGTTAGCACCATGCAGCTAGAGGTCCTGGGTTTGACTCCACTTCTCTGCACGGCTTCTCTCTGGTCTCCAGTCCAAAGACATGCATGCTGGGTAAGCAGGTGATGGTCTGGCTTTGCAGCAGGTCTGTATGTTGTCTGTGTTCGCCCTGTCCTCCCACCCAGCCCCACTGTGACTGGAACTGGATAAGTGGAAGAAGGTAGATGGAAAACTGTAGTCCACATCAGCAAGGCATTTGATTGTGGACTACAGTGGATTGAAGCCCACCCTCTGGCAGCCAAGTGCTGATAACCTAATGCACTGATTAAGTGAGAATCAGCCAAGTAGCTCTATAAAAGCTATAAAATAAAGATTTTAGGCGTGTCAAAGACCCTGCAAATCAATCTGGGAAGGTACACGAGTCCATTTCAAAATAACATGAAGTCCCTCATTCTACAGTGGGAACAACGATTCACAAGGGAAAAAAAATCAAGACAGCTCCTGATTTTCTCAGGAGTGGATGCCCCGGAAAATTCACCCCTGAGGTCGGACTGTGCAACAAACCCAAGAGCTCCGTCTCAGACTGTGCAGGCCTCGGTTAGCTTAATGTTGATCAGGACGCTGATTGGGCAACAGCAGCATGGTGTCAGTTTTTAGCCTTTATTGGATAAGTGGGTAAGACGATGGATGGCCTCCAGTGTGTGGCTTTGATGCATCAATCACAGCTATACTGGGCTCTCAGTGGCAGTGGCATGAATAAAGTTTGCGAGTCCCATTTGGGAGCTTTGTGTTGCTTGTTTTCACCTGCAGATGATTCATCAAAGGGTTGCAATTTATGAAAAATGTACTTACAGCTACCCAGAGCTTTCAAATAAGATGCCTAGAGATCCCTAAGAAGCATACATATCTGACAGTATGGGAGGGTGCCTCATCTCACAACCACAATACACCCGGTTTGTCACAGTACTGATGCCAAAGGACAGCTTTGACAGCGCTGTGAATGAACAGTGGCAGGTGAGTGATGCAAAGTCCTCTGAAGTGATAGAAACATGACTCTGTGTGGGGGTGTGAGTGTGGAGAGGGGGGGTTGTGACGTTCAGCCTCAGCAAAGCCTCCCTTTCTCTACACTGTGAACTCTCATTACAGCCACACAGTAAACTGGCGTTCTCCTACATCAGTGTCTGGTAACAGTGCTGACTGAGCCTGTGGCTGAGCTTTGCAGTATCTCTATGTTTTTGAACTGGAAGACTGTGGTGGGAAAAAAGGTGAATGAAGTTGATGTGATGCAAATATTTCCTACTGCAGCCTGAAATCAAAAGTGTTTAGCTGGCAAAGCACAAGTTTTATTCTTCAGTATCCACAGGATTACAGTGTCTGTGTGGCACTTATGACTAGCCTCAGGAGGTATGTAACCCTCCATGACGTCAAGCTTTTTATGCAAATATCAACATGTGTGGTAGCCACAAAAGCCTTAGAAACTCACCTAAATGCTCATATAAACCATTTCTACAACCACCAATGGTTAAAAGAGCATTAACGTAAATGTGCAAAAGTCCACTAAACACACACAGCCGAGCCAAAAAGTCTCCAGACTTCATCTAACAATGTAAACAATGGCTAGCTAGCTTAGCTCTCACCGATTCCAAAACACCAAGTTTCACCACGCTCCGACCAAAATTCACTGAACCAGCTGCAAAAGAAGACCACAAACATGCAAAGTGGTGCAAATGCGCTGAGACAGAAATTCGCTAAGCGTAGCGGTCCCCAACCCCCGGGCCGTGGACCGGTACTGGTCCGTGAGTCGTTTGGTACTGGGCTGCGAGAGTTGAGGCTCGGGTTTTCAGGGTTTTTATCCTTTACTCGGTTTCCCTGGGTCTTTTCCTGTGTGTTATGAATAATTCTTTTTTTTTGGTACCAGTACTGGTTTGATTTTGTTGTATTCATTTGCGACACCTTGAAGGCCGGTCTGTGAAAATACTGTCAGACATAAACGGGTCCATATCGCAAAAAAGGTTGGGGACCGCTGGCTTAGCGGACCGGTTTCCTCCGCCGGTAGCTGATAGTCGCTGTTGCCACAGTAACATCTGCTGCAACATTTACACCTCACAAGTGTTAGCTTTGTTTTGATCCCAAGCTTGTTTACAGAGTTTGTAACTGCAGAGAAATACTTCGAGCAGGAAGCTCAGAAAGCCCTTTGGGGCTAAACAGCCTAGCATCTGTCAAAAACACGCGTGCAGGATAACAGCTGCTCACAGAATGAATGGAAAGCTCTGCAACCACCTGTAACCACAGGTATCGCCAGATCAGCCGCGTCTGAAATCGCCCGCCGCTTTAAAATCAGCCGACTTCCTGTTGTATCTGCCTTGTTTCATCTGAACGTACAGCTGTCTGCACCTCCGCACTCCATTTAAAAGTTGTTTTTATTGCTGCAGCTCCACATTAAAAAGCATCTACTCATCACCAGCAGTCACAGCGGGTTAAAGCACTCAGCATCCGAGTCATTTTGCTGGTTGGGAACATTATGATAACTTCAGGTGTTAAATTCAGATTGGTGAGGAGGTTGAGGGAGCTCTTGTCAAATGAGGCTGGCTGGGTGAGGTTGTGGGCGTAGGAAAGCACCTACACTGAAAACTGCAGTCCTGATAACCAATGGCACTGTTCTGGAAAAGGAGTTTGCTGTTTCATTTTCTAATTATTTATGCATTTTAAATTAAAAATAAACTTCATAAAGCGATGGGCCGACTCAGAGTGAACTTTCTAAATGGTGCGTAAATTGAAGGGATTCTGATTTTTATTTCATTTATTGTGTTTTGAGGAATTTCGCAGGAGGAAGTGTCTAACATTCAAAGAGAGAAAAGGTTAAACTCTGTAAAGAGATTTAAATAATTAATGATGTCACAGCTGCTGGCACACACTCCCCTCTCTTTGGAGACCAACATCGATCCTGCTGCTGCGTGACGTCTGTAAAACCTGAGGAAAAAAATCAGAGAGCCTGCTTTGTCCTTTGGTTTTGTGAATGCGGCTGAAAGTAGAGCAGAGAGTGGCCATCAGTCTGGGTGTTAACCTCTTAGCATCCAACAGGTGGTCAAGTTGGAGGATTAAGTTTATGTTCATAACATCATGAACACTAGGGGTGCAACGATACGCGTATCGATGTTGAACCGTTCGATACAGTGCTTTCGGTTCGGTGCGCATATGTATCGAACAATACAAAATTTTTAATTTATTTTATCAACTTTTCTTCTGACGATGCTGTCTGTGTTGAGCGCTCAGTGGATCTGCGTTCGACTACTCCGCCTAGGCTGCACTGTCGAGTGCAGATCCACTGAGCGCAGCGCAAGCTAGCAAGACAGAAGTTAAGCTCTCCTTGCAACATGGCAAATTGAACCTCCCCCACCCTCATTCAGATCTGGCGTTTGGAACTATTTTGGTTTTCATGTGACGTATGACCCTGAAGGTAAGCGAGTCATGGACTAAAGTAAAACAGTATGTCGGATGTGCCACGCAATGCTCAATTACATGGGTGGGAACTAGTGTGTTAGCGCAGTTAGCTCGTTAACGTGTTGGCCGTCCAGCCCCACGCACGGGGCGATCCGCGGTAACTCGTTAACGGAGATTTGCCGTGTTGTGGCGTTAACGTCATTTCAGATTAACGCTGACAGCACTAGTGGGAACACAACGAATATGACTGCACATTTACTCCGACATCATCCTCGTGCAAAGACAAGTGGAAGCAGACAAAAACAACAAGCACACATGCTACAAACTTTACCCGAGTCATTTAGACAGCCGTTAGCACGTGATTCTCCTTATGGGACCTGATATGTTTAATATGCTGCTGAGAATATAGCCCAGAAGAAGCGTATAGTATAGCTTTTATTTTGAAAGAGCCATTTCTCTGTAATAAACTCTCTTTTCCAAAGATGACTGATTCCTCAATCAGATTTATTTTTTTATTATTTTGTTGTTTCAGCAACATTAAATTTAAAAACTGTACTTTTGAGTGAAAATATATATTTATAATTTTAATAAATGACAAATTAAAAAGGCATGAACATTTTTTTTGTATCGAAAAAATATCGAACCGTGACACCAAAGTATCGAACTGAACCGAACCGTGAATTTTGTGTATCGTTGCACCCCTAATAAACACAGTCATAATAATGCAACCTTTAAGCCTTAATACAGTTTAAACAGGTGAGTTATTAAAACAGAACAGGTGTTACGAGGGGGAAATGATCCACAGACCAATCAGTTTGTGTATCAGGCTGTAAACATGTTTATTTCTGCTGGAAAGTTTTAACATGGGAGTCTATGGGGACTGACTCGCTGCTGCCTCTGCTGGACGTCACAGGAACTGCAGATTTCGGAACTCGGCAGGATGAGAGACGCTCGTCGACATCAAGGACCCACAGCAGCAGCCAGTGGTTAAGGAAACCTGACGAGAACCGCCCAGAAACTGTTTTCTATTGGCTGCTATTTTATTCTCTCTTTTCTCTCGGTGTACACACTGGCACAATTTCTCACTGAAAGTCTGCATATGCAAATGAAATGCGTTAACATATCAAATGCAATTATTCAAATGTCAGTTAGTTAAGCACTTGAGAGAAATATGGTTTATGAACAAATGAATCGGAAGCTCAAGGGTGCTCTGGATAATTTCAAGCTCTTTAAAATGCAAATACTGCTTCTGCTTTGCATGCTAAAAAAGATAACACTTGGTCATTTCAATAACGCATTCTTTTTACTCGACAATGAGGGCCAACGCTCACATAGACGTAGCTGCATGGGCGGAGAGAGAGCTCGGGGAGAGATTAAGCCATTCGAGGAGACAAATATCCGAATCCCAACAAGCAAGCTGAAGGGATCGGGCTCAAAAAGGAGACAGGAAAAAAACCACAGAGCACCAGTAAGATGAAAAATGTTCTCCAATTTTTTTCAAATCAAGTAATTAACCAGGGTCAGCGGAGCTCATTTATTCGAGTCTACGAGGCATTCATATTGGCTCAAAGGCAGCCTCGGTCGCACAATCGCCTCTGTGCGCTCGGTGCATGCCAAACAACTTGATTACAGGAGCTCTGAGGTGTTTTAAAATGAGTTTGCAGTGCGCACCACTCTGCCTGTAGCTCTTCAAATGCTAAATCTGGTGTAACGGATGGCTTCAGAATGTAATTTGTATGAGACAAGCAGAGCAGGTGGAGGATGGGTGCAGACTGATACTACGTTCACACAGACGCTGAAAACACAATAATGAGCATGTGTAGTTTTTTTTTAACCATAAACCCAACTGTTGATTTTTGGAAACCAGCTGTCTCTGATTTCTGACACATTTGTTTGATTGAAGTCTCGTCTTCATTTACAAAGTCTGGAAGCTCCAGAACTGTTTTGTGCTTTTTCCTCTGTACAGCAGCAATGTGGGTGGCACGATTAATGTGAGATCAAAGTTTTAATTCAAAAAATGTCATTGACTTAAGAATTAAAGACATTTTTATACCCCGTCCCCCATTTTCAGAGGATCCAAACAAACTTTGATGTAAAATGGACAAAATAAATAAAAATCGAATAAAATATCTACGGTACTTGTCCACTTTGGGTAAAAAGCACTCCCCAAATTCTTCTTTATATTGCTATAAACCACATACTCTATACAAACGATGCCGGTGTCACTCACTGGTTTGTTAAGTCACATTCGAAGCCCTCGCCATCTTTAAACCAAAAATGACCCTAATTGGATGAAAGGGTGGGGCGCTACAAGCTGATGCCAGCTAGTGTTTTTAGCAAGTTTTATACATAAAGTACAAAATGATCCAGACAATCATTCAGTCATTTCACCAGACCTGGAGCTCCGCCTCCTTGGACAGTGACCACACAGCAGCCATATTATTGGTCACAATAATTGATGTCATTAAAAAGGCTCCAGCAGCACAAACACGGTGCAGAGGTCCAGGTCAGGCCTGTCAGTCAAAGAGGCCACGCCCCTAATGCAAACTTTAAGCCGTAACACAATTTAAACAGGTGAGTTATAGAAACATCCTCCCCTGTACAGGTGTTATGAAGGAGGAAATGATCCACAGAGACCAGCTTATTCTATCATAGGAGTCTATGGGGACTTACTCACTGCGGGAGCCCCTGCTGGACGTTAGCAGAACTGCAGTTTTGGTGCTTTAGTGTTTTATTTCTTAGCTCCAGGAGGGGCCATCTTTTATATACAGTCTGTGGTCGATTTAATTTGTAGAAGGGTGTGATAACTAGAAAAAAAATAAATCAAATCTGTTGGCATTACGAGTGCATCATTTTAAGTCCATGTGTGCACACGTATTTGAAGGTACTTGTGTACAACACTCCCTGGAAACTGAGCCGTTACACGTTTAGTAAAAACACAGAGAACACAGACCCTGCCTGTGACAACATAATGAAAACCATGGTGAGCAATATCTTTACAATTTGGTGACAAACTAGAGATTTTATTTTTCAAAAGCTGAGTGATTCGAACATCTGTCCAGGTGTTCGCAGTCAAAACAGCTGTAAAACATTTAACAGGTACGTTCGCTCATTTCAACACCCCAGGCAGACGTGTAAGTGAGGAGCTGGAGTAACAGAGATGTGCATGGTAAGCAGCTGTTCACTCTGCTAGCTGACCCGGTGAATGCAACACACCCAGTCAGGGTTACTGTGGATGGAAGCAGATCACTGGTTTCAGAGCGGATGATGTGTCCGATGGGTTACAGATGCTTGGTGTGCCATCCTTCGTCCCTGTGGCGGCTACAAAGCCTGCTGGCATTTCTGGAAAGACTGTAGCCCCAAAATCAGACCGTTCTCTGGCTCTGGCTGCTACTGCTAATAATAACACCCATTAACTGTCTCTAACCTGAGAGTGGTTGTGAAGTGTTTGTCGAGATCTCTGCAGAGAGCGCTGTTTTGACAGAAACTCAGAGCTCAGTGCAAACGCTTCACAAATCCTCGCTGCGGGGACTCTGCACACACACCGGACTCTCGAGCTGACACTTTCGTCCAAATCAAATCAAATCTGGCTTTCTGCAGATGCTGTCACGCTGCCGTGGCACACAGCGCTGTGGGCAACTTTCACAGCAAAGTCTGCTTAGTGATGCACACACAGAGCAGATGGAGGAGTTTGTGATTCGCAGCAAGAAGTAAAACTGCAACCAGACACAAATCATACGTATGACTGACGCGTCGCATTACTGCAGAGCTGCAAACTTCTGTGAAGATATTTGATTTTATTTTGATGCAAACTAAATTTGCCCCTCCCCCTTTTGCACACATTTAATCACTCACTCATACAGCACCGTATCATTTAGGAAGGCCAGCCTGGTACCTACTTGTTGTATTAACCACCACCAGCTCCCCACCTGCTGCACACTCTGGTTAGCGAGCCCCTCGCTAGGGGGCGGAGCCTGTCTCTCCAACTGCAGGACAGGTGTGTGACATTGCAACAACCTGGTTAGCAGTAGCCGAACTTTCAAAATAAGAGTGTTGGAATTGTGTCATTGTGACTGGAAAACTAAAAAAATCCACAGATCTGCTTTTCTAAGAGAAACACTGTGTAATTAAATCTTTTCTTAATTTCTAAATAATTTGATTTGAAATATGTTTTTTTCACAGGTCATATGATATAATATGGTGATGTTTAGTGGATACATTTGGATGCTTTGCGTGGGTGTGTTTGCTGGTGAATGTAACTGTCTCAGCCCTATGACTCAACCTCCAGCTGCACTCCTGCCCCCGGGCTCTGATCCCAAATCAGCCTGCACACGCTCAAATCCCAAACCTAAAAGCAGAGAAGGTAAATAAAGATGAGCTGACCTCAGATCAGCGTCCTCAGGCACTGTGAGCGCAGTCTGGCTTCATATCTCTGTCTTTAGTGAGAAACCGCCCCCCTCCCCAGCCAGCTTTTCCTCCTGTCTCCACTTCGAGGTTCCAAAAGACCCCCCACCTACCACTCACCATGACCACCATCCTCCACTCCAGCCCGCCCACACGCTGTGAGCCTGAGCAAGAATGGGAAACTGGAATATGTCAAGATGGCTTTTGGCTGTGCTTTGATAAAAGAAGGAAGATGTGCTGCAGAGTGTCGAGAGGACTGCATCCAACTCATTATGCCTCCACATTTTCATCTGGTATTAGTAATACCCTTTTTAAAGACGTGATGGGGGTTCAAACCCACATTATCACTATTCATTTAAAGCACAGGTGCAGCACAGGTGAGTCCATTTTACATATAAATTAAAAGGGGCATGCATTTGAGGAATGCACCTGATGATCGCAATCAATGATGCAACGCTGCTCTGCGAGTCACCCGTTCAGTATTTATGTTGTTAACACTTTATAAAATCACATGTAAACGTATTTGTGACCGCATAGTATCATAACTCCTATCAATGAATCCATCCATCAACCATCCATTTGGAATGATAGGATGAGAACATTCTAGCATTCAGTCTCTCTCTCGCCAGACGTCGCAATCTTCAGGACAGTGTGAAGCAGAGCTCCAGACTCTCAGAGTCATGTCTCTCCACTAGATCACCAAACCACTTTACTGTGTGTTAACAGACCTCTCTGCATTGAATCATATCTGTTATTAACCTCTGTCTCTCTTCCACAGCACGTCTGTATCCTGTCTTCCTTCTCTCACCCCAACCAATCACAGCAGATGGCCCCGCCCCTCCCTGAGCCTGGTTCTGCCGGAGGTTTCTTCCTGTTAAAAGGGAGTTTTTCCTTCCCACTGTCGCCAAAGTGCTGCTCATAGGGGGTCATATGATTGTTGGGTTTTTCTCTGTGTGTATGATTGTAGGGTCGACCTTACAATATAAAGCACCTGTTGTTGTGAGTTGGTGTTGTCTAAATAAAACTGAACTGAATAGAAAATAGAAGATATTTCCTTTAAGTCTAGTCTCCTTTATGCATTTTGGCCTCACAGTCCTTCTCTTCTAATATTTGTTTGCCAGACAGTAGGAACACCTCTCCACTCTTACCCCACGTCTGGAGTTTGTGGCGAGGTGCTCGGACGTAGCCACCTCAGGGAAAACTATGTCAGCTGCTTCCAGGTGCCTCAGGCACATCCAGCCATGTTGGGCTGCAGTTAGCAACCCATCAAGGTGTGCATGGAAAGTATACTGGAAAACACTGGAAAGAAAAATATTAGAGTTTATGAGTTAACTGTTCATGCAAGTCACGTCAGTCTATGCCAGCTTGCGTCAGCTGATCGGAGATCTCATATTACGAGTGTTAGAGTAGCTGCTGTGCATCTGCAAGCTGCTTTGCAACACCACTCTACCCCAGCTCATGCTTTCAAGCTGTTTCTGACTTATTGAATATCATATCTGCAGATGAAAAAGTCGTCCTTCTTTTTATAAATGAATAATTCTTTGAGATAATGGACCCTTCGTAATAACCCAGTAACACTGCAGGGAACGACATACTCTTTAACCATGTTACAGGGTAATGTTGACCCATCCATCTCCTCCCTGTTCTAATTACCTCCTCATTTGCTACAAACACTGGGCTGTTCTTGAGCATCTAGTAAAGTGGCTGATGATATAATTTAGGTACACATTCTATTTTTCATATCTAGTCTAGTCCCACTCCAAAACACTGATAGGTTTTCATTTATATAGCAGTCCCCATCGTCAGAGAGCTCTGAGCTGTTAGGAGTCTGTTAATGCTGTCCGGAAACTGCTGGGAATAATTACTTCCAGCCTCAGAGAAAGCTTTGGAGCTTTGACTCCCAGTAAGAGAGGCTGCTGTGGAGCTGGGAACTCTTACAGGGTGAGTGTGGGTGGATGCGTAGGATGAAAGTGAACATAGAGTAAGAGAGAGGCTGGGGTAGCACAGCTTTGACTCCATTGCTTGCATGTGTAAAAACATGGCTTCTGGTTATGATGCTGCTGTTCAGTAAAAAAACACAAGTTGGAATATTTTTTTCTAATGGTGAAAATTTCAAGAGAGATAACAGAGAGCAAAGGCTTTGCTGCGTTTCGGAGGGTTTGACCTGGACTATGGCTGACGGTGTCACGCAGAGCTTTGCAGACGTCTGCATGCTGCAGCTGTGCACCAGGGCCTGCTGTTAGTGACCACGCACAGCTCCTCCTCTTCAGGTTTGTGCGGTCGTTTGTACTTTAGCTGCTGTGGTCATACTTTTTACTGAAGGGAAACTGTGAAAAACTTTTCACTGCAGATGCTGTTTGTGCTTCTCGTGCACGTGCTGCTCAGCAGTTTTCACGGTCTGTGTTTGACTACCTGCACTACTGCCATACAGGTGCAATCCTGTATTAGTCAGAGTCTGTAACAGGGGCTTGGCAGGTTCAATTCAATTTTATTTACACAGCGCCAAATCACAACAACAGTCGCCTCAAGGCGCTTTATATTGTAAGGTAAAGACCCTACAATAATACATACAGAGAAGAACCCAACAATCATATGAGCCCCTATGAGCAGCACTTTGGCGACAGTGGGAAGGAAAAACTCCCTTTTAACAGGAAGAAACCTCCAGCAGAACCAGGCTCAGGGAGGGGCGGGGCCATCTGCTGTGATTGGTTGGGGTGAGAGAAGGAAGACAACATAATGTATTTATGCAAAGGAAACAAAATCCTATTTTTATGTGCCATCTGTTCACAAACCGTTTCAAAGAGGATCAAATGTTTAAGTGTTCAAAGATCTCGAGAGTTCTTCGGTTACTTCGCTGCCTCGTGACAAATCAAACGAGGGCGAGAGTCTGAAAAAGAGGCTCTAAAAAGCAGCCAGAGTCATCCAAACTTCCCTCCATGCTCACCAGAGCCGCTTCTACACATTTGCGTGATTGTGACACACACAGACACACACTCAGCGTTTCCTCTCACCATGACAGCATCATGCTGACACACAGTCGGGGTTCAGAGTGGCAATGCTTCGGTCTCAGGCTGTGCCCAATAAATACTAGCAGATAGACCACACACACACACACACACACACACACACACACACACACACACACACACACACACACACACACACACACACACACACACACACTGCTCTAAAGAAACAATGCACAATCAATACACCAACAGCAGTACTGCGGAGGATCTGCAGTTAATTTTAGCTGTACAGTCACCATCTCCCACCAAATCCAATTCCTGTGGAAATGGGTGGGAAAAAAACAAAATAGGTCATTTTTAGGAGTCGAAGCCTTTAAATTTGTGCGTCTCAGAGATGAAATAATGGCCTGAGGATGACATGCAGCAGCTTCACATACCTGCTGCGTTTATTCCAGCAGGGCTTGTTTCTAGGTTTATGGATGAAAACAGAGCTGATGGCCACTGACATGCTGAACGGTCACAAGCACAGGACCACACTTCCACAATACTGTGGGTGATTATTAATATTCACTTTGCATTGTTCTTTCCATTCATCCATTAGATTGCTGAAGTCAGTGGCTGCCCCTTCCTGAGCCTTTTTCTGCTGGAGGGCTCTTCCTGTTAAAAGGGAGTTCTTCCTCTCTACAGTTGCCAAGTATTGCTCATGAGGTCTGAGTTGAGCTGCTCAGACCTCATGGAGGATTCTCTGAGTCTTGTTTGGAGCTGAGGTTGTATAAAACTGAACTGAGTCAGATGTTAATGAACTTTTTAGTCAATATTTGTGAAGATCAGCTGCCCGTGATCTTCAGGCAGCGCTGCAGACAGACATGATTCTGTGATGAAATCAGTGCACGGGCTCGGGAGCACTGACAGCTCAGCGTGCCGTCCACATGTGCAGGTTAAAGCTCCATGCAGAGAATAAGCCACGTGTGACCACGATCCAGAAACAGCGCTGTCTCCTCCGGACCGAAGCTCCTTTAAAATGGACTGAAGCAAAGTGGAAACTGATCTGAGGTCAGACCTATCCAGAGTTTTGGAGAAGGCCTTCAGGTTTCAGCAGGATGATGCTAAACTGCAGCAGCACGGCTTCATAGAGAAGAGTGCGGTGCTGAAGCGGCCCGCCTGCAGCCCACACCTTTCACCAGCTGAGAACATCTGGAGCATCATGAAAGCAACAACAGGACGAAGCAGAGCAGCTAGAGTCCTCCATCAGACCAGAACGGGACATCGTCCCCCTGCAGCTGCTCTCCTCAGCTCACAGACCGTCACAGGCTGATGTTAAAGAAGAGGATGCTGCAAGTGGAAACACGGAGCTGTTAGTTCAAGTTAGTTCAGCTACAAATGAACTTTTCTGCAAGAGTCGTTTAAAACCAACAGCTCGCGCTGCTCTATAGATACAGTAGTGATATGCAGCATGTTTCTGGCAGTTTATCAAAGCCTGAGGAAGGTCTTGTTTCATCAGTTTTCATTTGTTGGAACTGACTGGAGTCCATTTTCAACACAGCTGAGTGACAGGGACACAGCAGAGCAGTCTACACAGTCATTCTTCAGCACAGCACTACGTTTCCATGTATAGTTAATATCAATTGGCAGCAAGCTGGAAAACCCTGATGCTGAATAAAGGAGGAATCAGTGACTGTGGTTTAGTTTAGGAGGAGGGAAAGAGGCAGAGGTGGGTTGCAAAGCCACTTGCAGAAGACGAAACAAGTGCATGTTAAAAGAGTCAATGTTGAGGCCGTGCTCCGCTTTATGCTCTGTGTGCATCAATGCAACGCTTGATTTTAAATTTCTTCACATCACTGACATGAAAGTAGCATTTTGAAAGGTTTTGCCAGCATTTTTGTACGTTTTACTGCCAGCTTTGCCAGTCCAAGTTATAAATAAACTGTGTGAAGACTGTTGGTGGAACAAACTCTCACAGACTTCACACAAGAAGACTGAGGGAACATTGGTCTTTTCTCCTTTATAACTTAAGCACATACAAACACAGTCAGCAGGATTTTATAAGAGAGGTGTGTGAAACCTTTGGGTTGAGAAACTATGGCCGTTATTCTCTGCTCTCCCACTTGTGCTGCTTAGGTCACACAACTCGGCCACTTTCATTCACATGACTCCCTCGCCCCTTTTCCAACCTTGAGCTGTTAGCATTCACCAGATTCAGGATCAGTTAGATTTACATTTACTGCTTTAGGCTGAATTTTCGCCTCTTTGTTCTAACAGTTCTTCTTGCAGTTTCGCTCATGCGCGATTCATTTGCAGTTTGGACGCACAGGTGTGAACGTCTCCTGCCCTGATAGCAGCTGGGGGAGGACTATCCTCCGCCTGTGAGTGCTTTGGCACGGGCGAGGTGCCCACGGCAGCACCCGCTGCTTGTTGAGAGTAAAAGCGATACGCGCTTTCACGTCAAAAAGTCGTCATAAATAAGTCTCCAGTAACACCAGAAAAAGTCGCCAGATTTGTCGCTAGTCGCTTTTTAGAAAAAAAGTCGCTAAGGGGGTCTGAAAACTCGCTAAATATAGCGACAAAGTCGCTAAGTTGGCAACACTGGTCACTGCTGTTTGGTTTTCTGTCTTCATTTATGTTGGAAGTGATAGCAGAGCTGTACGTTTGAATTTTTCACAAATCTCTCAGTCAGAACATGCTATATCATGTTTAGGTGAAAGCTAACTTCCTGCTAACTTCTAACTCTGTTAAATTTAATAAATCCTGTTTTCATGGATGCCTGGATGTTAAACTTAATCGTTACACCTGGTAAAGCAGCAACGCTGATCATTTTATTAAAGACAAAAGAATTTAGACCGTTTGTAACTCTCAGTGCTGCTGCAGTGTTCGTTTGACTTTGGGACCTGATTCGACAGAGTTTAGGACCCAGATTACTCCGCGAGGCTCCTGACCATGGTAGCCGTAATGCTAATGCCATTTTTTGACAGATTTCTGAGCGCCGTGTAGCACATAAAATCAGTTTAAGGTCAGTAAGCGCAACCAGAATTCACACATAAGGCACACTGTTGATATTTGAGTAAATTAAAGGATTTTAAGTGTGCGGAGAATATGATTCAGAGTGATCAGACATGCAAATTCAAATGAATCTGACTCATTATAAACTCCGTGCTGCTGTGACGCTATGATCAAACACGTTCAGATCGAGGTGACGATGTTGCAGCTGAAGCTGAGGCAAAGTGTTTCCTCAGGAGTGACGACGGGTCAAAGGAAATTTGTTTTTAAAGCACGCCAAACTTTAATATTTGGTTTTCTTTACATACAATTTAATTTCTTTTTGATAATTAAATTCTACTTCTGAACATTTTTGACTGCGGTTATTTTACTTTATTTATTCAAAGCATCAAAAAAAGGTTTTGCTTTTGTCCCCATGTGTCTCTGTCTGATCACTGAGGGTGTTTTTTCCATTCAAAATGCTCGTTTGACTCCAGAAAAATACATCTCTGCTGTTTTGGCTGCTGCTCCTATTAAACAGGTGGAGTAATGAATGTCCTCGTGTGAACTGCTGTCTTATAACTTCCATTCTCTTACACACTGTACCCCCTGGACTCCTGATAAGGGGGAGACAAGGCGAGGAACAAGAGAACTGACCGTCCACTGTGTGCCGAGACCTGTTAGGTTATCAGATGGTGGCCTGACCCACGTGGGGAGAACAAGCCCGGCATTGAGTGCCGGTGAGCCCACTGCCGCTGCTCCTTCCTGGGAGAGCTGAGAGGCCAGAGACTTGTCTCATCCTGGATGTCTGCCAAGCAGCCAATCAATGCAGCCGGAGTTGATGGAAACAGAATTCACAGCTCCTTTTTCTCTTTGCAAAGCAGCAGCACGCAGCACCCATCTTGGAAATTATTCACCATTGTTCCCTAATTTCACCTTCTATTGTCAGACCTCCCCTTCTTTCCCCCCCGCCTCTCTGAACAAATACAAATCAGCTTCCTCTTATTTTTTTTACTCTTCGTTTTTCCAAATCAGATTGTTGATGTGTTTTCTAGTGAGATCGTTTTAGTTCAGGACTGAAGAAAACAAGAAGACAGGCAACAGGATATCTCTTTATGCACACTCTGGATGGTCTGAAGCGAGATCAAATGCTGTGTCGTCTGTTCAGTGAAAGCGTGTGTTTATGTCCACATGTCCTCTGCACGATCCGTTTGACAGGCTTGAAAAACGTGTCTTGCTTTGGTTGGACATAAATGAATGTTTGGTGGTTAATAACGCCGGAGCAGGCCGGATATCTGCAGCGGTGCATTCAGGAACTTTCTCTCTCGCACACATTATTTCCTGTATTCTTTCCTTACTGATATTTCAACATTTCCAAACTGTGTAAGCAGTTTTTATATTTTTTAAAAATCCAAATACCTCCGAGGCTCTTATTTAAAAAATAAATAATATTTTTTTAAAATAAATAATATTTTTAAATAAATGCCTTGTGAAGCACTGCAAAAAAATGCAGCACTTTAAACATATTTTTGTCTTCGTCACTGTGCAGCGTGCTAAGTGATGTCAGGGGACGCAAAGCATCTCTCAGCTTGCTCGTGAATGATTTGCTTGAGTTTCAGTGTGGATTTGGAGGCATCATGGGAAGAAACAGCACTGGTTATCAAGGTAACAGCGACATCGACCCTGTAAGGGTGTGTCCTGCCTATACAGTAGCTGACTCAGCAGTTAACCAGCGTAAGGCCAGAGAAAGGAGAGCTCTGCTGCCAGAGAGGCGAGCAGCGTGTGGCTGATTGCTGCTGCTCTGTGGAGACGAGTGCGTTTTGTTGACAGCAGCTTGTTGGTCTCATTCAGTTTCAATTGTATAATAAAAACTTTGAAGTTCACAGTTTTGCCTTCGTGTCTCAAGTTGTTTTAACCCAGACAGGTTTTGTTACTTTCCCACGTCCCCTGAACCTTTTAGGTAACCTAACAACAGGTCACATGACGCTCTCTGTCCTCCACACCTGTCCTGCATCAGCTCAGCACAAACACTGATCAGACAGATGGGGACATATCAAGAAACACCACCGTGCTGATGATGCTTCTGTTTGCAAACATTCAGTAACTTAATTAAAATAAAAATAAATGAACTTTGATCAGAACCAGGTTTGCTGAGCTGCTTCTGACACTTTAACACATCCATCAAGCCAGCGGCTGGCTATGCACCTACGGCTAAACTGCAGCGGTTCCTACTGCTGTTACTAAGACTTAACACTGATCTGCACCAATCGCTTTAATTTCACTGACCAATCATTTTGTTATAGTTTTAATTAAAAATAAACAAAAAAACCCAGATAAATAGATAAAAACGAATGCACAAGGACAAAAACGATGATAAATGTACTGGAAGCTTTGCCTAAAAGTAAAAACAAGATTACTGTTGTATAGAAAGGCAGGTCGAGTTTGGAAGTGAGCAGTTATTACCTGGTGCAGTAAAGTCAGACATGCACATTTAATCTTTTTGGAAAAGGTTCAACGAGCTCCCTGCTGCTCATAAAAATGTTGATGTTTGGAGGAAGAGAAGAGGACACACGTGGACACGTTTCACTGAAAATAATAACAAACCTCTGAACTTTGTATTTAGTCAACTGAATGAATTTTAGATTAAATGTTACAGATTTACTACAACCTTCTGATATTTGGTTGACTGAAACTAACGCTGGCGTAGATTCTGCTGAGGCATCAGCTTCTTGATGATTGTATTTCTCCATTAAAAGAAAGTTTGGAGGATAACTTTGCTCTCTTGACTGGATTTGGTGGCTGCGTTTCATTCAGGAAGGCTTCAAGTTCGGCTCTGGTAGCCGCTCGGACAGATGGCTCATCCAACCACCTGCCAAGGAGTTTTTGAGAGTGTCTGCATTTTCAAAAGTGTTTCCAAGAAATGCTTCCAGATGGTTCTGTGTAACAAACCATCTGACATGTTAACATAACCAGGAATCACTGCATGCATTTCCATTTCTATGCAGATGACAACCACTTTATAGAAACACACAGCACGTCTGTGACATCAGGAAAAACCAGTTAGTCAAACTAAACAACCTGTTTTATTTTTAATTCTAAATTTAGAAAAACCGAAACCGAGCGCCTGACCAGATGATTGTGAGGGGAGTCATCTCATCTGTGACCCTACAGCTCCTCGCATCTCTTCAAATCTCTTGACTCACATGTTGTATCTGGTCAGCATTGCTTCTCTTTGTTGTTTCTCCTGCGAGGAAACAACAAAGTGAATGATTTTATATTCAGAACAGGATTTAAAATCCTTCACTGGATGATCCCCGTCGTATCTTAAAGACTTCATAATACCATTAACGTCCCAACAGAGCGCTTTGCTCTCAGACTGCAGGCTTGCTCGAGTCTCTAAAAGTCGAGCCTTCAGGTTTCAGCTTAGATTCAGGAAACAGACGCCCTCTCTGCTTTAAGATTCAAATCTTTTCGATCAATCCTAAAGTTAGGGCCGGATCAGGTGACCCTCAGCACTCTTATTTGTGTTGCTATAGGCTCAGCCTGCTCGGGGACTTCCCATGGTGCACTGAGCACATCTTTTCACTCCTCTTGTGTTTACATGCCACTATCACATATCACTTGCCCACTCTCTCAGGTAGCCTGCGCTTTGTCCTCTCTGCCTATACCTTTTGTTGCTCTCTGCACACGCATCGATCGCCCGAGTGTTCCTCTGGAGGAAATCGTTAGGTCTCTCTGTGCAGCGCTGTAAGCTCTTGACATTACAGTGAAAGTGCCACAAGATGACTCAGTTTAGAGCTCTATGAATAGAATGAAACTGAAATAAAGGCAAAGCTCCATAATTTGTTTCAGCGCTTTATAATGTGCAAGTCAGAGACTCAGAAACAGCAAAAACAGCCTTTCTGCCTTTAGCCTTCATCTCTTCCCTGTTTAATAGCCTTTTAATACTAAATTATTCTGTCAGGGAGGGGAGATGCCACAGCAGACAGGCAGTCTTTATGGTGATGCTGCACAGCTTTCTTTGAATACGACGAGTCTGGACAATCAGGACTAATTCAGAGCACAATACACAGACTGATGGAGCGTTCACAGTGCAGCAGCGTGGCCATGAAATTCCCATTAGAAGAGAAAATGTCTGTGATTTAGCTGCTTGTGTGCAGGCCTGGCTGCTGCTGAGTTAGGGGTGGAGGCCTCTCCGTGCTTGGCACTCGAGGTCGCCTACAGTCAGTTCACTTGGAGATCCCTGTAATTACACCGGGGCAAAAATGTGTCAGATTCTCCTCCTGAAAAGGGGCTAATCTGAAAATCTGAAGGTGAGAGGAAAGATGGACAAACATATGAAGCTGTTTGTAACACGGCTACACAAAGTGTTTCTTGGTAGTTTCACCAACTATGACACAAAGCAGGAAGTCTGGAGTCCATCACTGAGAGATTTCCTGTTTCCTTCTTCCACAAACACACAAAACTGCATCATCTGCATATCGCTGTGTTTTGTGAGCGTTAGAACGTGATCAACATGCAATACAAGCCCCTGCAACACGCTTATGAAGACAAGATAACTGACTGACATCCAATATGAAGTGTGAAATAATGTTCTCACTTTCAGCAAGAAAAAATTCCAAAAAGCTCTGGATAGGTCGTTATTCCCATCAGAGCTCACTAATTCGAACGAGCCGCAGAAAGCAGCTCCTCTCTGAGCAACATGTACATTATGTAGGAGAAGGTAACAGGTCATAGTTGTAGATTTGTAAAGAACTACAGCTACAGCATTTCTAACTCACTCAGAGGCTCATTCTCCTTTTTATAAAAACACTTTCTTTAAAGATAAAACACATTAAGGTGAGGTCAGAGGTCAAATGCGATTTTTGGATGCAAACTATAATGTGATATTTGTAGCAACGTTCACCAGTACAAATAACAGCAGAATCACCATCCAAAGGAGAGGTCAGAGGTCAAGTGTGACATTGTACTTCCTATATGATGACATACACACAACATTACACGATGCTGACAGTGGGTGCCACATATGCATTTGTCGTCCACTGACAGCTATTGATTATCCATCCATGTAGATCATCTGACGCAGAGCTAAAAATCATGAAAATAAAGATCAACGGACCACTGATCATAAATCCTTTTGAACAGACTATCATGTAGGTGTACAAAGAAACAATCACTGCTGCATTTCAGTGGCACACAGCTTTAATGCTGATTAAAGCTGTACGTTTGGCTAGTTTAGTCTCAAAATACCATAAAAATCTTCTAAAACCCGACGAATGCAGGCTTTGGCACAAGTTTCCTGCTGCCTTCAGAAACACAAAGATGCCGGTGGAGGACCTCTGAGGCATCCGTCGCCTCTCTTTCATTAGATTCGAGCCACTTTCTACTGTTCTTTGAAGGGAGCAGTACACACCTTTGTATAAAACATTACTCTTCATTTCATAAAAGCAAGAAGACAGTTATTTTTCATCCACGTTGAGGCTGCGATGAGGCACATCGGACACTTGGCTGGCTGCATGCATTCAGCTCACACGGTTGGAAAGTCTCATTGTGATCATTAACACTGCGTCTTTGAACACCTACGTAGATGCTGCAGTAAAAACTATAATTAATTTATGATGAATGATTCTATAATTCATTAATTGTCATTAATTGAACAGTTTAATTTCATAGTAGGAAAAACAAACATCAAACTGCAGCTGGATAGTGTAGTGGTAAGACCACACACGCAAGTTCGATTCTCTCCCAGTATCCAGACAGGATCCAGTATAGTGCTGGGCCATATCATACCGTTCAGGGTAATAGAAAATTAAATATGGCGATAGAATATGGGTAAAATGCGCATGCGCAGTGCCTTTGTTTTCATACGCACATGGCGGCGACGCAGAACGAGAAGAGCGAAAGTGGATCGTTGAATGAAACCAATGAACCAGAACTGGTTTGTAAAAATGCTGCAGCTTCACTGGTGTGGAACTGGTTTAGCTTTCGTCAGATACACAACAAAGCACTATTTTTGGTAGCGCATGCTAGCGGGCCGTCGTTATTACCGTGTTGTTTGGAAAATACGGCGCACTTAAAATCAATCCTTTGATTTTCTGAAAGTCGACAGAGCCCCTTATAATCCCGTGTGCCTGATGTATGAACTCTGGTTGTGTTTACTGACCTCGAAACGATTTTATGTGCACGGCGCTCGAAAATCTGTCAAATGTTTCAGTACGACTTTGCTGAGCTACGAAGCCGCACCGCTCGATGGATTGTTGGAGCATTACGGCTATCGTAGGCGGAGCCTCGCGGAGTGATACGTACTGTGCTTAATATTACCGTATTGTGTGTGTATAACCTCTTTTTAAGTTTTGTTGATGTTATACATGGTTATGCTGAGGATACGTCGGCCAGTTTGTGGAGTCGTAAAGTATTTTGTCTAGTGTCAATTATAATAATAATAATGGATTGGATTTATATAGCGCTTTTCAAGGCACCCAAAGCGCTTTACAATGCCACTATTCATTCACTCTCACATTCACACACTGGTGGAGGCAGCTACAGTTAAATACAGTTGTAGCCACAGCTGCCCTGGGGCAGACTGACAGAAGTGAGGCTGCCACATCGCGCCATCGGCCCCTCTGGCCAACACCAGTGGGCGGTAGGGTGAAGTGTCTTGCCCAAGGACACAATGACCAGGACAGAGAGCTCGGGGATCGAACCGGCGACCTTCCGGGTACAGATACGCTTCCCAACCCCCTGAGCCACGGTCGCCCCAAATTATATCATCAGCCTGTCCGCAGCTCAGACACGACTGCGTGTTGTCCTCTGTATGATTATGTATGTGACCAATAAAGCTCGTTTCGTTTATAACACTGATATCTGTGACCACACAACTCCTGCAGAAGATAAACTACAAGCTTTTTTACTGTCGTGCAAATCTCTGACGTCTGATGCCGGGCAATAACGCTGTCTAAATAGTCAAAACAATCATAAGTAACCTTTCCACTGTGATTTAAGGTGTCGTCAAAGAGACATTACAACTGACTGTGTGTTATCTCCATCACAGACTAATGGAGGCAGGCTCTGTTCTCTGAGACTAACAGCAGTCTCTGAGCTCTACTGGATCTTGCCCAGTGGTGCCATTCTCCAGTCCATTAGGATCTGATTTCCGCCATGGAAACATCACTCAGAAGCCATTCTCCATCTCCGTGTCTGTAATGTACCATCACTGCCAGCTAGCCTGGAGCAATCATCCATCCATCCCACCATCCCTTCATCTCTGCATGCAGCAGGCAGGCAGGCAGCCCCACCCAGAGCGAGGCACAAACCATGATCTAATGTTTATATAGGAACGCCTGCAGCTCTCTGGCTGAGGAAGGGGGATTCAGGATCAGACCTTGACCCGTGTGGAGTTTTTAAGGCCAGCACCAGTTCTAACAGTGTTACTTTAGTTGGTGTATAATGTGCTCTGGCTCTCTAAGAATAACACTCGAGCTGGGTTGTGCTTTTTCTAAGTAATACAGACATTCTTGCACTCAGGCTGCCAGCAGCTGTATTTTAGTGCCGATAGGATCTTTAAAGCCACAGCCAGTGGAATTTGAAACTTAACGACTTCAGCGACCCGCTGAATCTTAGAGAGGTTTCATCTCCATCGTGCCGCCCGTCCCTCATTCGTCTCCAGCCTGAGGCCACGTTTAATCGTGCGGCGTTACGTAGCATTGGTGCCGCATCGCACACGATGGAGTCACAGAGTGAGATGCATCTGCTGTCCGTCACATTTATGGGAATGCTGCTATAGAACCAATACAAGGAATTACATGTCAAATATGTGGCTATAGACACTCAGCATTCATCAGCATTCTTCGTGCTACGTGACGATAATGACGGGGAAAATAATCCCCCCCTCTCCCAAGCTACCATTTAACGTCAGACGGGGAGCTCAAAGCTCCTCTTGTGCACCTTTGGACTCTTTTCAGTGCAGCTGATTTTGGCTCGATCCCCGAAGCCCCATTTTCTGTGCACATGTTGCTATATGATGCGTGCTGGATCTCCTCCAGAGTGTTTAAACGGTCGTCCTTCAAACCGAAGTTCACTTTGGAGAAGAGGGCAAAGTTTCAGGCTGTAAAAATGTTCAGTATTACCGTGTTGGCGCGACCAAAAAAGCTGTGCGCGGTGGCACGATGGAGCCGTAACAGAGCGGGTTTGTGCCGAATGTCCTCGCCGACATGGAACAGCAGAAGGCGATGCTGACAGATCTGAAGAGCACAGGCCGATAAATCCCACGGCTCTCATCAGCATCCACGATCCTTCACGCTGACACGGATGCTGATGTTTGCTCACGGTTAGATCTGAGATGCATGGCACTATCTGTACTCCTAATTTCACTTTTTACCTTACATTATTTCCACATAAAGGTCTTCAGCTGTGTGCACACACAGGCTGATATCTCAGCTCAATAATATCCTCGCAGGTTTGTTTATAACCAGCAGAAAGACATTATAGCTCTCCATCATATCAGAACTGGATGAAACAGCCGTGGCCAGATCAGACCTTCAATCAGGCACTATGTGCATTTGCAGAACCATTTATCTGTCTCACTGTAAAAACACTTATCCATCACTGAGCAGGAAAATGCTAAAAATTGCATGAAGAAAAGTCAGCTCAAAGGGCCAGCTGCCCAGGAAAATATTGTTTTTCAGCACGGCTGCTTTTTAAACCATCTTTTCCATTCATAAGTATTGGCCACTAAATTCTGCTGAGCCAGGAGAAGACGCACCACCTCTCAGAAACATCAGCGTTTTTACCCCGGCCCGGTATATTCATTGGTCAGAAGGAGGAGGGAGGGGGTTTCCCGCTGCGCTGCCTGACCGGCGAGCATTCATGGGGGGAGGGGCTAAAAAACACCTTTTTTCAGAAGATGAACTGAGGTGTCACGAAGGCCAGGTGCAAAGAAGGATTATTAGAGTTTGAAATCCTTCTCAGGATAATCCAGTAAGTCCAAATATGCTGTTGAAACAGGGAACACGGCCCCTTTAAGGTCGGGGTAAAGAGTCAGGGAAAGATCACAGAGATGCTTTAAAGATACTCTGCGGTTAGGTTTACGGAAAACTCGTGGTCAGTGATGAAAACTTCGTTTAGAGAAGCTGATGTTTGCTAAAAAGGGAAAAACCCGTGATCAAGATTTTAACGGAGGGACGTGGCCGAGCGTGGAAAAAGTGAGCGGGACGTAAAAGTGCTTTGGCAGGTTAGCATGGGAAAAGAAAGGAGAGGATAGCGACCACGATTAAATGACACAAAACACTTCCTGCTGTGGGCTCTGATTTCACATTTAGGAGACTTTAGGAACTCAAACTGACTGAAAGAGTATCTGCAGGAAGCCGCTTATCAAAGTGTAACGGACGCTCGTCGAGAGGTTTTATTTTCTGAGCTTGGAGACACGATTGTTCGTTCAAAGTGAAAACTCCAAAAACATAAACGGGCAGAATGTGGAAGTGGAGCTTTTTCACGGGCTGGTCAGCTACTGAGAGGCAGGGAGGAAGAGACAAAGAGCTGGGCTGTGGCTGGCTGTGGAGGGGGAGGTGGGATGATGAAGGAGGAGGATGAGGAGGAGAAGGAGGGGGAGCGCTGTGTTGTGCTGCATTGTGCGCTGGCGGCTCCAGCTGCCCTGCCGCTGTGCTGCTTGGCTCACCCAGCGTCTGGCAGGCGGCCAATCACAGCGCAGGAAAGCAGTGCCACTTCAGTTCAGTGTGTCAGAACGAACAGGGGAGGGAGGAGATACAGAGATGTAAGGAAGACGAGGGGAGGGAGGCGTGGGGGGAAGCAGATCGGGGAGAGAGGGACGAGAGGGGGAGAAGATGGAAATGGGAGGAGGCAGGAGGAGAAAAGGAGGGAGAGGCAGACGGCGCTGCATCCGCACCTCCGGATGGAGCAGCAGCAGCCTGCACCATTTCCTCAGAGCTGCGCGTGGAGGCAAAGCATTCCTGCAGCTGCATCAGCGTGCAGGGAAAAAACCAAAGAGAATACCTGCATGCTGATGAGTCACAGTCACCTCTCCACCTGGCAGCAGCAAGAGGGAAAGCCAATCTCGCATTTCCTCTTGTCACTTCCTTTGTCACCTGTCATTTCCCCGAGTGACGCTCACAAATGACGCCGACTTAAAACTACTTCGTCCCGGCGACGTCCCAGCCCTCGCCTCGCAGGCCTCGGCGCCTTCACGGGGTTCCTGCGTGTTTTGGTTTGTGTCGGGATTAAAGGTGATGACTAACACCACACGACGAGAGCAGAGACGCCGTGTGCACAGGAAGAGACAGGAAGGAGACTTTCTACTGTAAAAATGTGTCTGTCCCACTTTCCTTTGTCTAACCTTGACTGTGGATCAGGTTACAGACTGTGGCACACACACAGACACACACAGCCTCTGCAACCTGCCACAGACGCACAACTCACCTCTTAGAGCATCACAAAAGGAGAAAACATGTCTGCAGTGCTAATTGAGAAGCACGTCGTTTGTGTGCGTGCGTGCACGAGCGCTACGTGCCGGCCCCTCTCTACACCACATGAACGCGCTGCACCCTTCCACCTCCATCTGTGTCTGCTTTCTGCTGTTCCTCCTCTCTGTCTGTTACACAGCACGCCGTTTGCCACCCACCTTTGGTTTAATGAAGGTTTCTGCTTTTCTATTTCCCCCCCACATCGCTTCAGGTGATGCAGTTTGTTTGTAACACGGCAGAAGCTTCCTGCTTGTATGTTAATGTCCGACGGCGAGACTATAAATGACACGAAACACCACAGAATCTATTCTTTATAATCTATTGCAATTAGTGTTAGAGGTGAAGATCAAAACACAGATTTAGTCCCGTCATGGCAGGACTGACATTTATTGGATTTTGACTTCTAACGATCATGAAAACAAAAAAACGCAGCAAACCTTTCTCCTGTGTGCCGTTGCTCTCGTCCTTCCTTAAAGCTTGATCACAGTTCAGCTCCAGCCATCGTGGTCAAAGTCAAATTTATTTATCAAACACGTTTAAAACAGCAACTGTTGACCAAAGAGCTAAAGAGCTGTACGCCAAAAAGAGTCAAAACACAGGAAGACGTGACAACATTTAAGAACAGAAGCAGAAAATGTTGAGTAAGAAATAAGACAAATAAAAGCAGCAAAAACTGATTCTGGTTTAAAAGCCAAAGAATAAAAGACGGATTTTCCTGATGTGAAGCCGCGGACACAGCAAAGGCTCGATCTCTGTGCTTTAATCTGGACCTCGGGACAGTCAGCAGCATCTGATCCGCAGACCTCAGTGATCTTGCAGGAGTGTCCCCGTTCAAAAAGGTATGAGGATGCTAACCTGTGCTTAAAAGCGAATAATAAAATCTTAAAATCAATTCATAAACAAACTGGCAGCCAGTGTAAGGATGCTAGTATGGAGGTAACCGTGCTGCAGTCGGCTAACCGATGACACTCTGACTCCTGAACAGTGTTGGTCAAGTTACTTGAAAACAGTAATCAGTAACTAATTACTGATTACTTCCCCAAAAAGGTAATCCCGTTACTTTACTGATTACTTATTTTCAAAAGTAATTAATTACTTAGTTACTTAGTTACTTTTTAAAAACACGATTTACACCCTGAAGAGGTGATAAAGTGATAGATCTTTCAGCCCAATTCTACTTTTTCTACATAATCCATCATACAAAATGTAATCAAATGGAAACGTCTCTTTTTAAAACTTGTTTTATTAGTTTTAATGGTAAATGGCCTGTATTTATATAGCGCTTTTCTAGTCCCTAAGGACCCCAAAGCGCTTTACATATCCAGTCATCCACCCATTCACGCACACATTCACACACTGGTGATGGCAGCTACATTGTAGCCACAGCCACCCTGGGGCGCACTGACAGAGGCGAGGCTGCCGGACACTGGCGCCACCGGGCCCTCTGACCACCACCAGTAGGCAACGGGTGAAGTGTCTTGCCCAAGGACACAACGACCGAGACTGTCCAAGCCGGGGCTCGAACCGGCAACCTTCCGATTACAAGGCGAACGCCCAACTCTTGAGCCACGATCGCCTTAACTTTATGCATGAAGCAAAAACTTAATTATATGCAACATTCTCTGACTGGAAGAAATTAGTTTAACATTTAAACCTATTTTCTGCACATTCCAGCACATAAAATAAATATTTTTTGTGTTTACACTCAGTCTTTCAAATAGATGCAAGTAAAACACAGCAGAAAATAAATAAAGTCAAAGACTCAGCGGTCCTGTTGGATCTATTTTCACCTGTAAAGCAGGAGTGGGGTAGGCGGAGGTTTACCCTGGTGCAGGTGTGCCGCGGTCAGTGGAAGAATCCGCGAGTTTCTCTGTGAGTTTCCCATTACATCGTAGCTACTCGGTGCTTGTTGGAAGTTTAGGGTTTTTTCGCTGTAAAAAGAAGTTTTCTTCCCACGCACAGCGGACACTAATGTTTTTGTCACTTTTTATGGAATCAAACTCAAAGTAAGGTCAGTACTTCCACGCTTTAAACGCTGCACGCTCATACTCTCTCTGCACTTGATATGTGATCCATTGTTGATCTGCACACAGCTGTTGTCACGAACGTCACACTCGCTTACGTCACTGTCATGAGACATTCTCACAAAAAATCACGGTTTTAGTAACGCAGTAACGCAGCGTTCCTACGGGAAAGTAACGGTAATCTAATTACTGTTTTCCATCCATCCATTCACTTCCGCTTATCCTTTTCAGGGCCGGGGGGGCGCTGGAGCCTATCCCAGCTGTCATAGGGCGAGAGGCGGGGTACACCCTGGACAGGTCGCCAGTCTGTCGCAGGGCCAACACACAGGGACAGACAACCACTCGCACTGACATTCACACCTAATTACTGTTTTTGCAATAGTAATCCCTCACTTTACTTGTTACCTCAAAAAAGTAATCAGATTACAGTAACGCGTTACACGTTACTGCCCATCTCTGCTCCTGAATAAAGACCAAAGTCGAGGCGAGATGAAACGGATCTCTCAAAGCCTCTCAAACAGGCTTCACTTTTGCAAGCAGCTGGAGATGAAATAAAATATCAATTTCTAACAAGGTCACAGGGACCAAACCCAAACCTCCGTTTTCTGTTCATTTATATTAAGAAGGTTTAAAGCCATCCATGCGTTAACATCCTCCAAACCAGGGCTGCCCAATCCCAGTCCTCGAGAGCTACTATCCTGCAGCTTTTAGATGCATCCCCACTCCAACACAGCTGAATCAAATGGTTTGATTACCTCTTCAGCATGCCATCATGTTTGGCAAAGGCCTGATAACAAGCCGTTCATTTGATTCGGGTGTGTGGGAACAAGGATGCATCTAAAAGCTGCAGGACGGTAGCTCTCGAGGACCGGGATTGGGCACCCCTGCTCCAAACTATCAAGTAAACCCTTCAGAGGACTCGCAGTCTGCATAACAATGAAATGAGATGTCATGTTTTAACAAGGCTCCAAAAGCTTCTACAGGTGAACCCACGGGAGGGTTAATCCAGCTGTCCTTCAGCCCAGCCTGACATCCTGCAGCGGCTGCGCAAGCCCCCCATCGGGGTTTAACTTTGTACCTCCCAACCCATGAGTTGTGTATCGCTCCACCTGCATGGCTTTTTAAATTTATTGGTCAGACTCTTTGGCTTCAGTAGAAATTCCACGTTCCAAGAAAAAGGGCTGAAATGCTTTTAACTGTATGATTTCAGCAGGTCGGCTTTGGCACCGATGCCTCGAATCTCAGGACCGGATGCCAAGAAATAATGCTGCTAAATAAAAGACGCATAAAGAGGCTGGAGGGGTGGCAGCTGTGTGAGAAGACCTCGGTTCATGTCCTGTTTGGGGTGTCTTTGTGGTTAAGGGTAGCTGGTAGGTCTGTGAAAAGCTTGGGCTTGGATAAAATGCAGCCATCACCACGTTAACGTCAGGCCTCCTCTCTGTGTTTGATTACAGGAGTGGTTTCAGGTGTGCAATCATCCAACGGCCTACAGCGGCTCACGCACCGCTTCAGCCACACTTCAGTGAAGTGCTTGTTGATGAGCTCTTTGCTCTTCTTGCTTACCGAAGGTGTTTCTGTCACCTTTATTAATATTATTCCACTCGTCTCCTGTCAGCTCGGTATTATCTCTGGCTCCTGTTATTATATTTCACTTCTCTGGTGTTTTATATTTTTTAAATATTGATTCTTGGATTGTTTTTTAGGTCGTGTTTATTTTACAGATGAGATCCTCGCTTCTGTTTCATTTCCCACCTTTGTGTTCACCTTTCCTTGTATCCCTCCTCCTCTGTGCTAAAGTCTGTAATCACACAGGGTGTGTCGGACCTTCTTCTTCTGTTGTCTCTGTACTAAAGCCTGTGTTTACCCGTCCTCCTCTGTCGGTACTGCTGAGAATGTAAAAGTGTGAAGGTGAGGAGAAAGTAAAAATGGGCGTGTCTTTATACGGCAACAAAGTAGAGACTTCAACACTGAGCTGTAAGGAGACAAGTGCAAATAAAATCAGTCCATTATTATGAATTGATTGATTTGCATGTTAAATATCTCCTGTTTTGTTTATAAACTTGATCATTTAGTTTTGAAAGCCTGACGTTTCCCTGTCTCTTCCTCACAACGACAAATACAGTTTATTAATTAAAATAAACTGCTCGGTGTCTGAGCTTTAACGATGCTGATGACATGCAGCAGGTTTGAGCGTGTCTGGTTTAAACGGCAGCGCGATGGACACGCAGAGCAGCAGCATCGCAGATTCAGCCACAGCGTCTCCCGTCAAAGCTCACAAACAGCTGCTGCATACAGTTGCACATCAGCCTTTCAAACGAGTAGCGAGCACGCAACATGTCACCACGACGGGACCAGAACACCAACGTGTGGATCAGACGATTGTGCAGCATGCTCCGAGTAATCCTTCAACTCTTGTTGTGGTATTTGGGAGTTTGAACGCTCAGGTGAATACCTGAGTCACTGATATCATCAGCAGGTGACCTCCTCCACCCAGAGACAGGCTCAGCCAATCGTCATCCACCCCAAACAGATTAGGACTAAGATTACAAAGGCGTAGCTTTCAGGAGGCTCCACAGTGTAGTGGTTTACACATTCACCTGACAATGAGCGATCCCCGGTTTGACCCCGTCGGGAAGGGCATCCGAAGTAAACAGATGGAAGTTTGGTGCTGGAAGTTTCTTCTTCTTCTTCTTCAGCTTTAATCTGAAGACTTGCCCAAACACAGGCCCCGCTGATTTCTACCAGACAGACAGAAGAATTTACTCGGATACATAAAGATGTCTGTGTGGCTCAAATATCTGCTCGTCACAAGTGTGTAGACCTCTGATGGTGGTTCAAACATGGAGGCTTTAGGCGTGGTTAGCATTGTGTGAGAGTGGATTTGAAGGCCACTGGTGAAGAAGACTTTACTTTCAGGGCCGTGGAGTGGAGTTGAACACTGTAGCTGGAACAGCCACACTGGGTCTGTTATTAGCACAGCGCTGTGATCTGCATTACCTCGCTAACGTCCTGTACGTGCACACGTGAGGTCAGGGTGCCGGAGCGAGGAGCGGCGCGCCGACAGGCTGCTCTGTATCCTGTGACCTACTGCTTACTGTGACCCAGCGTCTGTGTCTGCAGCCCTGCAGCCGCGGTGCAGTGACTGGCAGAGCGATCGCTAAGCCCTGTCTGTCTCCGTCGCTCTCCGGGTTAAAGTGGGCTAAGCTTTTCTTCCTCTCATTAAAAGGCATACGGGTAATCGCCCCTAAGCAGCAGCTGGCTAACGCCTAATACCCAACAACAAAGATCAGCCGTGATGCTGCGATCGCTGTCCGTCTGGGTTTAAGAAAGAGCAGCGGGGCAAACTGAGGCCCGTGCGGTGGCACTTTATTTCCTCGGACCTGCAAAGCTTAGGGAGAATTTTACAGAAGAATGAACATGAGCAGAGAGGGAAATGTAGATAAACGCAGCTGCAAGAAGTGCTGCTCTGGGTCATTTCTCTACAACGAACAGAGTGGAGGCTTCAGAGCGGAGCAGAGCGGGGAGGGTTTCATGTTTCTGGAATGCTCTCCACATATCAGGGTTAGGTGCAGCCAGCAGCAATGCAGGCCTTTTACTCAAATACAACAGCTCAGCTTAGCCACAAACAGATATTTGATTCTGCACTCGGTGGATGAGTTAGCGACGCAGATCCAGAAAGGAAGGGATGATGTAAGAGACATTTGATAAATCACGCATGGCGCACGTGTGCTCGACTCGAAATCGGAAACGTGCAGATGCACAGATGTACTCGAGGATTTAAGAAAGTATGAAACGCATTTATTGAATGTAGAAAAGAAGAAAATCGGGACGAGATGAACGGTGAGGGGGAAGCTGAGGTGTCAAATATCAACAAGAGGATCCCATCGCATCTCCTCCTCCGGCTCCTCCTCATTAGCATTGGCATTGTGCTCCTGGAGTGAAGTGACAAAGCAAAATGCTTCTGGTCTCAACGGTTTTTGAATCGGCTTGAAATCCCCTTTGTGTTGGTCAAAGGCCCCCTGACCGAACAGCCCCCACCCACCGGTCCACCGCCTCCACCATCCTCCAGCCTCTCCCACCTCATCGCCCGGCAGTGCTCTTAACCTTTCAGCTTCATGATGCCGCGCTGCACTGAAGAAAGAGGCAGGGGTCAAAAAGCTCCCCGTGTGTCCGTCTCAGCACTGCACTGATCTCATGTTACCAAATACAGTTTCTATACTGGAGTTTATTCAAAAAGTAGAAAAAGGACACAAATATTTAAACTTCAGAGAATACAGTTGAGTATGAGCGTACACCAGCGTAACAGCACGCTGTAAAATGCTGCTGAGACACAGGCGAGTTCAGTCTCTGATGAACCTGATGTATGACGGGCTGCTCATAGGCTCAGGCTACAGTATCTGTTTGGGGACACGTGCTGACACGATGCAGCACAGATGATGTGACGGGACTGAGTGACTAATACAGCCTCCCGACCCTCACAGACACATCTGCTATGTAGAAATATGGTTGTGACCAAACTCCTCGAAAATGTATAAAAGTACGTGATGGCTGCATAAGTCTATTTCCTACTTGGTGACGCAGCTCTTATGTGTGTTTTCTTGTACATTAGACACACAGTGAAGTGCTGCTGAGGCTTTCCTAATTTAAACTAATCGCCTTCACTCCGACTCGTCACCCGCATGTAAATTATTAGAATCCCAAAGTAAAAATATGTGCATGATTGACAAAGTTTGAACTGTGCTGAGCACATCAGAGCTGTTATCACTGTCATTGATTAGTGATCAGGTAAGACGTGCATATCTAATCAGGTTACTCTCTCCAAACTGTTTCCATTGTTACTCTCTTGGGTTAAACATTAATGAGAAACTCAGAGCGCCTCACTCCAGTTTATTCACATTTTTGTGTTTTCTGTTACAAAGATGAAGTGCTGAAGAGGACGCCCAGACCCTCAGCGCTCATGCTGAACCTGCACGCACCGACTCCATGTCCAAGCTGCAACAATAGAAACTCAAATAGATGCTAATGCTGTGAACTGTGTCGTCGTCGTGATGAGCAGAACCAACAGTTATTTTAACCGTCACCAGTAAAATCAGGCAGAAACTGGTGAGTTCCAAAGACTCCTGTTATAATCAGGTCACCTGTGGCTCAGACGCTACGATTACCTGACACACCAGTGAACTTCCACAGGGGGTGCTCTCGAGCGCACGCAGCTCTCAGAACTAAATTGTCATTGTGTTTTTGATAGAGAACAATCATTCTACTTTCACATTTCTTAATTTCAGGTTTTTAATGTAGTAAAATACCTTTCTGTGAGTATTATGGACCACAAACCTTTCTTTTTACAGTATCCTCCATCTGTGGTGGGTGGCTGTAGCTCAGGTGGCAGAGCAGGTCAGCCACTAATCAGAAGGTCGGTGGTTCGATCCCAGGCTGCCTCCTGGCTGCATGCCAAATATCCTTGGGCAAGATACTAACCCTGTGTTTGCCTACTGGTGGTGGTCAGAGGGCCCGGTGGCGCCTGTGTCCGGCAGCCTCGCCTCTGTCAGTGTGCCCCAGGGCAGCTGTGGCTACAATGTAGCTTGCTATCGCCAGTGTGTGAATGGGTGAATGACTGAATGTAGTGTAAAGCGCTTTGGGGTCCTATGGACTAGAAAAGCGCTATACAAATGCAGGCCATTTACCATTTACTTTATTTGAGGCATCAGAGGCAAAATCAGCTTCACTGCAAGGACGATTTGATTTCACTTCAGTTAAGTATTGACGATGGATTTGCAATAACTAAAATAAATGTGGATTTTTTTTGTCAAGAAACAGATGGAAATAATTATTTTAGCTCTTTAGCTCTATTCACTCCAAAACAATGAGGATTAGCAGTGCCCCCTCCCCCCTGCTGTGCCCAGGCAGAACTGCAGCCAGATTCTGTACAATGTGGATAAACAGTAAGAGGAACGGGTCAGAACCACAGAGAAAACATGACGATGTTGGCTGTGCACACCTGGAAACTGCATTTCAACCACATAAACAAACAGATAACACACACACATGTTGGGTATTCATATCCTGTGGGGACATCTAATTGACATAATGCTTTCGCTAGCCCCTTACCCCAACAGTAACCTTGAAAAATGAATATCTAACACTAACACTAACCTTTAGTTACCTAAGGTTTAGTTACCTAAACCTAACCATAACTAACTGTAACCCAAAACAACATTTTGAGTCTCAAAAATGCCTTCAAACTTGTGGGGACCAGGATTTTGGTCCCCACAAAAATATGAACACACACACACACACACACACACACACACACACTGTCTTACACACACACACACACACACACACACACACACACACACACACACACACACACACTGTCTTACACACACACACACACACTCACACACACTGTCTTACACACACACACACACACACACACACACTCACACACACACTCACACTCACACACACACACACACACACACACACACACACACACACACACTGTCTTACACACACACGCACACACACAGTACTCAGGCACTGTATACATACGCTGCACACATATGTATGCGAGGTGAGAGAGTTATGTTGCCTCTGTTAACACTGAGGTAAATGATGACATCATAGGTGGCTGTGTTTGTCCATCTTTCATTTACAGTTTATTATTATTGCGTGGTCAAATTAAAGAGAAAAAACGAGAATGCTGACTGGAGTGGAAGAGGGCCGAGATCCTCGGGGAAAGAACACATGTGATGCGTGATGAACGCGTGAACAGCTCCACTTCCTGCCAGCCGGCCTGAGCAGCGCGAACCGGGAAAGAGACAAAGAGCAAGACTGGGAACAAAGAGGTGGGCGTGCCTGTACGAGCGGGCCCGCCCAGTCATTGCGGGCAGCCAATCGGATCCCGGATATGCAAACGAGCCGCGGCACCGCATCGCCCCTGCCCAGGCGGTGACGTCACCCGCACATCTCTCTGTCTGGCTCTGCAAAGACTCAGACAGAAGCAACAGAGGAGCTGAGGGGAAGCCAGCACGGATTATTACCGCTGTGGAATAAACACGCGTTTTCCTGCAGCAGCACGGCTCGGCTCGAACCGGGACGTCCAGCTTCGGCCTGGAAACCAAAGGGGGTGGATGGTTTTACTGTGGCTCCTTTGCGCTGCTTTCCCTCCCCTCCTCAGCCGCACTGGTTTCTTTGCACTGACCAGTTGTCTTTGAGAACCGGCTCCGGTGCCTCTCCCCTCTCCTCCTCCTCTTCTTCCTCCTCTCTTCCCCTCTCCTTTCTTCGCCCTCCTTCCTGTATTATTTTCTGCCTTCCACCCGCAACCCTGCGAAGCCGCAAACATGCCCAGCTCGCTGTTCGCCGACAGCAGCGTCCAGGGAGACGCGCTGGACGACCAGAGAGCGCTGCAGATCGCCCTGGACCAGCTCTCCCTTCTCGGCTTGGACAACGACGAGAACCCGCTGTACGACAACGGCCAGGAGCCCCGGAAGAAGAGCGTCAACATGACGGAGTGCGTCCCGGTGCCCAGCTCCGAGCATGTGGCTGAGATCGTGGGCAGACAAGGTGTGTGTTTGTGTGTGTGAGACGGTTGGTGTTTGTCTTGCAGCACAGCTGAGCGCGGCCATGCACCCAAACAGCACCGTGTCCCGTGTGGGAGGACGCGCATGTGTCACTTTTCTTGCTTTCAGGCTACATTTGCAGCTCTGCTGGTGAATTCGGCTTCCCTGTTCCCCTCCGGGCTTCAGTTTCTGTCTCGCCAGTTAGTCATACATTGTTCCTTCTCTATAAATACACGGCGGTGGGCGGCAGCGCGCACAGATTCAAGAAGTTGACATTTGGAATAAGTGCTTATTGAGATTAATAACAGCCCGTGCTGCTGCCGAACTGAAGAGAAGCAGGAAGCAGCTCAGAAAAGACACCAAAGTCGTGCTGTTTATCGTGCGTGCTCTGCAGGCAGGCACGCGTTTGTTCAAGTATTTGACAAAATGAACGGAGTTTGGTTTCGAAGAATTAAAATGAAATCCGAGCTGTTTTGGGTGAAGCCTGGCGATGACCGCTGACAGGACAGAGGTTATTATCATCATCATGTGGTGTTTGTAGGTCACTGTGTGTGTGTGCGCGTGTGTTTTCCTCACACATTCTTTGCTTAATGGCTGTGATGGTGATCGGATCGAATTAGGACAGCGGTCACGATGTTACCTTGCCTCGCAGGCTGCAGACGCCCATAGCTGCACAGATCTCTCAGTGTTTCCAGCTGTAGGGCTGCAGGGCGGGACTGGTGCTTGGTTACATATGCGGAATCTTTTCCCCTCCCTGTGCTGCTGCTGCTGCTCCCACAAAAACAAAAGGAACTGTAAGGACACTTTACAGCAGCCACAGTGCGACATTTGTGCAGTAGGCTTGTTTACATCCAACACCATCACCCAGCCCCCTGCGTCGGGTTAAGTCAGGCTAGAAGCACGGAGAGGAAAAATGGTGGACTAGCCGTGACCCGGGGGTGTTGTTTTAATGCGAGAGACTATCCTTATTTAACCTGCACCAGTTTGACGCTAACTCGGGATTTAAACTGGTTTACGGTATAGTTGGACTCGCCTTCCTCTGCTGGTTATATCACCCTGTCCCACTCAGCTGGCTTCGCTTGGCTAATTATGTCATTCTTCCCTGGCTGTTTCCTCAGCTGGTCTTTTTGATGATAAAGATGTGTGCCTGTGCTTCAGGGCGTTGGAATGTGAGTTAAAGCTCAGCTTCCAGGATATGAAGTCTTTACGTAGCTTTGCCCCTTTTTCCCCAGCGTGTCTCGCAGCAGCCGTCCTCGTGTTTTGCTGAAGGAGACTTGCTCGCTGTTCTTTCTGTCCTGCTGTATGTTCGTGGCGGTGGCACGTGGTTTGGATTTGTTCTTCTCTAAAAGGGTTCCTCACCTGCTTTTTGAGGCTGCTCGCACTTTTTGACAGACAACAACAAGCACGCAACATCTGTTCTGAGAACATGTGCCACATTTCAAGGTTCTACGTCCTCACTTTTCTTCTTTTGCTTCCTTTGCCTCAGGTTGCAAGATCAAAGCCCTGCGAGCAAAGACCAACACCTACATCAAGACTCCGGTGCGAGGCGAGGAGCCCGTTTTCGTGGTGACAGGCAGGAGGGAGGATGTGGCCATGGCCAGGAGGGAGATCATCTCGGCTGCAGAGCACTTCTCCATGATCCGAGCCTCCCGGAACAAAAACACCAGCCTGAACGGGAGCGGCACCCCGGTCCCCGGACCGCCTAACCTGCCTGGACAGACCACCATCCAGGTCCGGGTGCCTTACCGCGTGGTCGGGCTGGTTGTGGGGCCCAAGGGCGCCACCATCAAGCGGATCCAGCAGCAGACCCACACCTACATCGTGACCCCGAGCCGGGACAAGGAGCCGGTGTTTGAGGTGACGGGGATGCCGGAGAATGTGGACCGAGCACGCGAAGAAATCGAAGCCCACATCGCCATGAGGACCGGAGGCCTGATCGAGCTCCAGGACGAAAACGACTTCCACGCCAACGGCACCGATGTGGGCTTCGACCTGCACGGACACGCCACCCTGTGGTCCAAGCCCAGCGCGGGGATGACCCCCACCTCTGTGCGCAAACCCTTCTCCAACTACCGCAACGACTCCTCCTCCTCCTTGGGCAGCGCCTCCACGGACTCCTACTTCGGCAACAACAGCTCGCGCATGGCCGACTACAGCCCCCCCAGCCCCGCGCTCAGCTACACGGCCACCACCAACAACAACGGCAACAACAATAACAACAACATCAACGTCAACACCAACGGCAACGGGTTTGTTTACGGAAGCGACGTCATCTCCCCCGACTGCACTGATCTGACTTTTGACTCCTCGCCAGGGTTTGACCCAACACCAGCCCCGCCAGGCCTCCTGTGGTCCCCGTACGACAGTCGCATGACCCCCTCCTCCACCGGAGGCAGCTCCCCCACCTCCACTTCAGCCATGTTCCCCACCAACAGCTCGGCTAATGCCAACGGGATCGCGGGGAGTCAGAGGAGGGTTAACGGCTGCACCCCGCAGCCTCGCCTGTCGCCTCCTCTCCACAGCCACAACGGCGGGCCCGCCGAGCACCCGTTAGCCCGCAGGGTGCGCAGCGACCCGGGCGGAGGCCCACTCAGTTTCCCCGGCTACTCCGGCTCCATCGCGTCCTTGCCGGGCCCCCACCTCCCCGGGGTCCCGTGCGACTCCTCGGCCTCGTCGTCGTCCTCCTCTTCCTCCTCATCCACCTCCTCGGGTACCAGCCGAAAAGGCAGTCGCGATTGTTCGGTGTGCTTCGAGAGCGAGGTCATCGCGGCGCTGGTTCCCTGCGGGCACAACCTCTTCTGCATGGAATGTGCCAATCGGATCTGCGAGAGGAGCGACCCCAAATGCCCCGTCTGCCACACCGGCGTCACTCAGGCTATACGTATATTTTCATAAGAAGTGAAACTCTTGGACTGTCTCGTCGGCGAGACAGACTACAATAGCAACAACAGACTCTTCATACCGCTTTAACGATCAGCCAATCGTCAGTCTGGAAAGTGTACATAGATATACATATGTATGTAAGAGAGGCTGCAGTATCCAGAAGAAGGGACAGACAGCCTTCGTGGGCTAGTTGTGAATAACGTACTGTAGCTTGGGGAAATATTTTCAACATCTAAGTGCATGTTTTAAATATTACAGTATAGTAATCAATAGTTCTAGTTAATTGTACACTATATTTATGAAGCGAAGAGAGACATTGGGGTCAGGACGGAGGTACGGGGGTCCGCCTGTAGACCGTTTCGGCGGGACGAGCCTTCCAGGTTTGCCGATCAAGTGTAGTGAGGGGGGGCGGCGGCTGGGAAACGTGGAGGGCGTCCGGCCTAACAGATACTGCAGCTCAAGGTCAGAAACCACGCGAGGGAGGGAGAGCAACAACATATCCTACATATATATGTATAGAATCAATTTCCACAAGTTGAAAGTTTTAAATGACATTACTACAGATTGAAGTATTTTATTCTTTTTTGACTTGAAAGATTATATTTCTTATTGCAAAGATGTTTACAGATATTTTAATTTAAGTTCAGTGAACTTTTTTGTAGCTGGGTTGAAATATTGTTCATTTTTTTAGTACGGCCTTACGGCATTTGATCACTGTATTATTTTAATATCACACGACTGTGGGAGCAAATCCGAGTCCACAAAAATGTGTATTTGACAGTATTCTGTTGGGATGGAGTTTTTATAGGTTCAGCAAAAAAAGTCTTTTAAATCTGCTTCACCCAGCATATTTTTTATTCCGTAATATAAAGCATATTTTATTCTATATTATTATGAAACATTGAAATGTACAAAACTTAGTAAGTTGAACACAAAGAAACCGTTTATGCTTTCTAAAATTTGTATGAATTAGATTCCAGTGGGAATTACAGGCTTCTGTTGCACCACTATAGTTTTAGTATTTCTATTTTAATACATTTGTTTACCACTTGTTTATGTATATGTAGGTGAAGTTACTTGAGCGTAAATGTACTTTATTGAGCAAAGTTTAAGAACAAAGTATATTTTATTTTATGATAAAGGGCCTTTAACCTCATGGTCAAATACTAATATTATATTTGCTGAGACAAGATTTGAAAATGTATCAAGAGTTTTATTTTTCTGACATTTAAAGTTATACATGATAAAAAAAGTAATGGTGCTACTTCATGTTTTTTTAAGTATTTCTATATAAGTCCAATAAAAATGGTACATCGATGTTGGTGTCTGCTTCTCGTCCATCCTTCACGTGTCGATGTGGATCGGAGTCGTAATAGTTTTCCGAGCGGCCGACCCCTCTCTGCTCCCTGATAGAAGCTCGGAGGTGGCGGGATTATCGCCGCAGCCTAATTATGGAGGATATGCTTTGACGGTGGGACTCGGCCTGCCTTATCACTAATTAGAAGAGCTGTGCGACCTATTCTTATGCAGATCTGCTGGTGTGCAGACCGTAATCTGGCTCCTGTGGGCTTTGGTGGACTGATGAAGCAGGACATACTGAGAGATCTGAAAAAGCTAGGTGGTCGCATTTTAGAAAACCAGTTGGTGAAAAAGCCGTCAGCTCATTGGGTCGTTTGGGACCCGTTTACTGTACTGTAGAGCGCTCTGGTTTAAAATGTGCTGACCTGCTAACTTAACCTGGAAAAAAAGGGCAGAAAATTTCAGAAAAGTTTGTACAGACGAGTTTTATCTGATATCATTTTGCTACATCTGGTGTTTTTGTAGAGTTTAAGTCTTAAAAATGAACGCTGTGATTCATTCAGGTTTTTACACTGATGATGCAGACGCCTCAAAAACTCGTATTCAATATGATACACTTGGTTAACTGACAGCTAATCGCCTACAATGTGAGTCATTGAAGAGAAGAACACCTACAAAGTCTTCTTACTTCAGATCCTCAACAGTTTCTGTTTTCTGCTTCTCCGTCATTTTAAAGTGAACATCCTTGAAGTTTCACGTCACAGACAAGAAACAGCTGATTGTCCCCTAAAATCATTTTACAGACTCGCTGATCGATCAGCTGATTGAGAGACAACAGTCACTTTCAGCAGGTGTTTGGTCAGATTCAGATATGTGCTGATTCGTGGCTTAATTTATTTAAACGTTTTGTTAAACTGGGAAAAAGGTCGGGGAAATTAAACTAACGAAGGCCCCGGGTTCTGTGTGCACCTGTGGTCATTTGCTTTGGTTCCTCACTGGTTTAATAATGTCCAGAAAGAGACACAACAGTCGGTGATTTTATATCACAAATATAAGAATGTTTTAAAAATAATTTTAAAAGATGTCCAAGAATCAAAAACTCTCACAGCCAGATACAAAAGAAGGAAAAACACGGAATCATCGTACCCGGGAAGACGAGGCCGGGGGATGTAAATCATTAATCAGCTGCTGGGATAATCATTTCTCCCATTAAATCTGGTTCTAATTACACATTAACCAACCGCCAGCTGACCTGGGAGGAGGGCGGAAATAAAGGCTGGTTTCTCAACCTTTGGGTCCTGGGACAGCGCCAGGAGGAAGAAGTACTAACAACAAGCTCCAGATCAGTTCCAGAAAACTGTTCAAACCCCGCCCCCTCGGTCCAAAGAGCTCCGCGCGTGCTGATGTCACGTCCTTGTGCGACAGCGGTTCAGACGGACGTCTCTCACTCAGAGGGGAAAGGATTTTTCACGCTATTGTAGGTCATGTGTCTGTTTGTATTTAATACAGCAGGATCTGACAGACACTCCATGTGCTCAGACTTCTGTCATCGGGTGTCCGTTTTATCAATATAACAAATATTTTAATGCCATTTGCATTTAAATAGCTGTAAATTCTTTCTGGTTCTCAGCTTGGAAGAATAAAAGACGAGGTCCAGAGTTCGAGGATATCGGTTTGAGTATCTGAGAGTGGTCTCAGCTTTTCATGAGTTTCTTTCACTTCTCACAAGTGAAATTTTTTTATTCATCTCTAACTGATAGACGACATTATCAGAGAACATTCTTTTACACAAACGTAGCCAGAAAGTCTGAGGAGGTCCAGTGAACAGTCAAATTTCATTCTGGAACAAATTTTCAACCAAATCTAGTTGTTGAGAAAAGACGGTCAGTGATGAAATGTTTGCTGCGACTTTTAAGTAATCCAACATTTTTTTCCTTCTCAGTTCACTCTGTGTCAGCCATCTGCTCATAACTCAGTAACTCATCTGAAGTCATGTAGCATCAAGTGCATCATCTTCATTTAACACACAGTGAAGCAATCCCAGAATGAGGTCACTCCGATCATGGCACACTCCAAACATGAATGTTTGAGTCCCTGATTTAGTCGTGCGGCTGCGGCTGCTGCTTCGGCTGCTGTGGCTGCTGTGGCTGCGTTGTGTTGAGATGTTGCTTGCTGTGGATGTGCGGTGTGGTTTCTCATGTTTGTGAGGTTGGCGTTAATCTGTAGGTCGCGATGGAGCACAGTAACCTAAAATCTGGTGTTGCATAAGAAACCGACCATTTATCACACAGGTACTCTTGGCTGCTCGCTTATTTTCCAAGGGTTCACCACAGTGGATGGATCTGCATGACTGATTTGGCACAGATTAACACCAGATGCACTTCCTGACATGGCGTTCCCATTTATCCAGGCCATGAACTGGCACTGGAGTCACACCAGCTCGTGACCTCCATCTGTGTCTCCTCCTGGAAACAAACTGGGGATGTTTCACGTGTAAGGCGGATGTGTTACCCACATGACAAAAAGTCTGTTATTCTCTGCGGTCAGTTGTGTTCGTCCCATTGCTACAGGTGTATAAAATCCAGCACCTGGCCACTCAGTCTGCCTTTACAAACACCTGTGAAAGAACGGGTCGTTCTGAAGGAGGCGCTGCCTGGAGAGCTTTTATTTAATCTTTATCTTGTCTTTTTTACATAATTTCCTTAGGGATTAATAAAGTATGCCGATTCTGATTCGTATTCCCGTGTGACTCTGTTAGCCTCCTAGGACCTGGCGTCCACATATGTGGGCATCACATTCTGGGTTGTTCAGATCAAAATACTAAATTGTTCTCTACAAGGGCCCGATATCCACTTATGAGGACGTTATTGCTACTGTTCTATCCACATTTGGAGCGAATGTCCTCATATGTGGATCTCATTTTTCTCACAAACAACAATCAGGTAAAAAAAGAATTTAAAAAATCAGGTAATTCTTTGTTTTTACAGTCATCAGGTCCCAATCAGCCCAAATAGCAAAGAGACATTAAAAATGCTGCTTTTGATGTTTGTTGCTGTCACTGTAACAGTGTTATATGTAACACGTGTAAATGTGGTTGAAAAAATAGTAAACTCTGCCAAATGATGCATGTTGAAAAACGATGACGCGTTACAGCCAGGCCTCCTTAACCGTTTTAAGCCCATCGGAGCATGCGCGCTCCGTTTAGCATAGCTATTTTTAAATCCCGGTAGAATTGGCACCACTAAGCTAGCGCAACCATTTTCTTGCACATGAAAATGGAGGAGACGTACTTATGTAACACTGCTCAGCTTGTCCCAGGTCGCCGTTTCCTTCCACAACTGGCTTTGCTGTCAACGAACAGTCCAGAAACATGATCCGATCAGCTGTTCTTAGCACTTCCTACTTGGAATAAACATCAGCGCGAACTATCGTATGTCTGCCGTTACCTGCGAAAACAGGAAGTGATGTCATTTCGTGGGAAACGTAGTTTTTTTCCCTACAAGGCCTTTCAAAGGTTTACTGGTTTTTGTGCGTCATGTGTGACTTTATGCCTTTCTGTACATTTTCTGCTCTGTTGTTGGAAATGGTTTATTTTGTTGCTGTTTTTTTGCAAATTGTGCGCAAAAATATTTATTTTCATTTTTTCCGCAGCTTATAAAAATGAGTGCATCTCAAAAATGAAACTATGAAAACACTCAGAATAAACTTTCTGTGGTTGGAAACTATTTTGTGCAACTTTTTTTGCATCTGCAGTTTTGATGGATGCAGTTTAAACCTCTGAAACTAGAAATATGTGTAAATAAAACGATTTTCAATTTTTTTGTAGTTTATTGCACTTTTTTGCAATTTGTGTAGTTACTATGGGCTTAATGCATAGATATTATTAAAACTTGGTATATAACGGTTGTATTGATACATAGCCTCTTGAAATAGCACTACAGCAGGTAAAAATATAAAGATAAGCCCTGGCGGCTTTAAAGGCTTAGCATCCATATTGGATGAGATGGGAGTGAGAGGCACAACACTGACCGACGGACCTGACCTAAACCTCAGCTGATAACTTTCTTCTTCTTAAGTCGAGCCTCAGGTCAAAGTAGGGCTGCTTTATAAATGCAGTCGCACCAAAAAATCACCGACACACAGCAACTGTTCGGCTGCTATTTTGTTCCATGATGAGAGGAAGTGGACTTTGCAGCTATCGCAGGGAAACGTTGTGAAACTGTTTCTGAGAATCCAGCAGAGTCTCGGGCTTCCTGCTGCCTCAGAGCTTCTAAGTAATGTCATTGTGGTCGGGAAGTTTTTGTGCAGGAGTGTAAGTTTCTACTGCGGAGGCATAAAGCCAAGCGCTCTCAGCGAGCATCCACATTGGTTGATCCTTTAATAACACACTGAACATGAAAGCAGAGCGTGACACATGAATTCCAGTGTTTCGGTCAGAACCTGATGTGCACGCCCTGATTTAATTTTAACTGCAACCTGCTGGAAGTGCGAGGAGCCGACAGCATCGTCTCCTCTGCGTCGTACAGCTGCTGCTCTCTCCCCTCCCCCCACCTCCTTTCCCTGTGCCGAAGTGCATCCCCGAGTCATGCGGTCCTGCTGGAAACACTGACGCTTAAACACACACTTCGCTGCAAGATAGTAAATGTGGACAGAGCCGGCTCTAATGATAAGTTTAAAATGGAAACATCCAACAGGGGCCCGCAGAAACTGGCCCCATAAACCATATTATTAGGAAGCAATCTCACGGCTGCGGAAAAGAGCTGACAAGTGTTTTTAGTCAAATGTGCAACACATGGAGTTCACAAAGTGCTTCTGTGGTTGCAGATTCACTGAAAGAAGGTCCCTGCGTCTGCAGGCCAGGAGAGAAAAACAGAAATGTGAAATCAGTTTTCCTTTCATCAGTAGTTTTATTTGAAAGCACTTTTTTACTCCAGCACATTGAAGCACGTGAGATGTTTGGGGGGATAAAAGTATGCTCTGCTCATTTCCAGCTCCACACTTTTAGCCTCATGCTCCTCTTAGGGCAGCTTTGCATGATTTACAGCTCAAAACAATCCTTCGTTATCTCATGCTGAGCCTTGGTACGACTCCTCAGTCCTCCCTCTGCTTGAAATAAGCAGCTGTAGCTCCTCCCCCTTTATGTCCACTTTCTTCTGATTGGACCAGTCAGTAGAAGCAAAATCAAGGAAATCAAGTCTTCTTTAGACGTGAGCTAAACGACTTGAAATCAGACACTTTGATGACTCTGCATTTCACCTCAAAGCGCAGCACAGCTGTAAAGGCTTAGCAGTCAAAAACAGCGGTCCGCCCACCACAAGCCTACGCTGACAGGTCACACGTCACCATCGCTCTGGGTTCTGAGCCGTCATTTCCAAAATAAACACCGTCTTTAATTCGGACCATAAACGCATCAGGAAAGTGTTTGCTGAGGTCAGAGGTCAGGTGAGCACTGAGAGGCTGATGACCACCTGCTGGCCAGTGTGGAGAATGCAGTTTGAAGGAACTTTAGAGAGCATTAGGTAATTATTTTATATACTCGCTGCCCATAAATGAAAGAAAATATGAAGGTTTTCTCTTTTTAATGCTGTCTTGCATATTTGAACAAACACATAAATGCTTTTGATGAGCAGTCATAAACTGTGTTTCACTGTGAACAGCCGAGTGTTTTCCACACTGCGCGTAAACCCGTCCAATCATCCGTGTTGTTCTCACCTATCTCTGAGAGCTCAGCCATCCTTTGCTGAATGATCTCGTTCATTCGGTCACCACCTGAAGCTCGTGAGCGTGAACGGGCCTTAAATAATTTGACTGTAGGCTGTACCGGCGTGAAGCTGACATACCGTTCACAACGCCTGAGCTCCATTTTGGCTCAGGTTTAGCGCACGCGTGTTCTGTGAGTTGCAGACACAAGCTTTGACCTCTACACTCTCATCCAAATATGGCTCCAAAAAACCAACACGGAGGTGGTCGAAACAATGCCAGGGTGCCTACGTCCAGCTTTTATCTACCATCTGAATAAAACGTAATCACCTGACTTTTCTCTATCGTGTGGTTTCTGCACCGCGTGAAGCTTGTGTGCAAGAAGTCTGTTATACTGGTTTGATCTGGCTCAGTAGGATCGCTGGGTCAGAGACCTTTACTGCAGAAACATCCCAGAACGCAGTGCCATCTTTTTGTGGCGTGCCACAGGTGAGAAACTTCGATGAGATGTTTAATTGGAGCAAATGGTTTAATTTGTACTTTGAATTTTCTTCGGTTCCCGTGACACCGCATCACCGCCCTGCACGAAAAACCGATCATTTCATCCAGGAGGCTTACACAGGCCGGCGTGGAGAGGTGTTTGAAGTGAAGCAAATCTTTGCATTATTTATGCGCGGAGTTGTGGAGCCTCTGTTTATTCACCTAAAACCTCTAATTTCCTGTAAATAACCAGCAACGCTTTCTGCTCTCTCTAGTCTTTGAATATTTATCACTCAGAGTCATTAAGTTGGGAGATAATCGTGAATACTTGGCTGAAGGTTCTCGCTTTGCCTCAGTTAGCCTTGCCCCGGGTGGAGTTTCCACTTGGCATTTAGAGAATGCACTTCAAACTTCAGCAGCTCTCAGATGTTTTTCTCAGCACACTTTAAGGCTCGTGTGGAGTGTAGAGGTGTAATCTGAATAAAACGATAATTCACATGAAAGCTCGTGGAAAAAAAAATCCTTATTTTCACAGGTTCGTTGTGCTTTATGGACGCTGGCTGTGACGCTGCAGCTGAAATAACACGTGTAATAGATCTGGATTGATTTAAGGAAAATATCCATTAACAACACAGTTGATTCCTACGATCATTAATCTCATTAATGCTGTTCCTACCCAACTACTGACGTCAGCAGATGAAAGCTTTGAGCCTTCGAGTGACTGTGTCTCTATTTTAATCATAAAATACTTTCCTACCATGAAGTTCTCAGTCAGTCTGCGACTCGCAGTATTTTACGGGGATTTTTCCACTGATGCACAAAGGATAACGCAAAGTTTCGTTGGTCTCACAGCAGACGTGACCTCTAATCTACTGATTTGTGCTCCGTGAACACAGTTTTTCATGTATCCATGTGCAAAATAAATATTTTCCTCATTAAACCGCAACAACATCCTGATTCAGAGATCGGAAATGTTTGTGTTGGAGTGAATCAAGTCGTACATGTTACACATGTTCACACTTAATCTGCATCATTATTGAATATATTGCTACAGTTTATTAAATATGGTGATATGAGCTGAAAAAAGGCTGCTGCTTCTTTTAAAGATGGATTTTCTTGCTTGCTTGGTGGCGTTCTCACACTTTATCTGGACAACATACTGTATGCGCTGCAGATATGATGTTAAATACAAAGTTACGATGACTGTCGTGAGAAATCCTGAAAATCGTGTCCGTGGAAAACCGGATTCGTTGTTTGTGACTGTTTCACATTTTGCTGCGACAGCTTCCTGTTTTGAAATATGTGCATGTTTTTTTCTTATATGATGTGATTATAATTTTGGACACTAGCTGATGTTGATGATGTTTTTCAGTTAAACAGGGTCAGGGTTAATGATGCCTGGAGTAGGACCCTGCTGCAGAAAGTTAACTCATAAAAACGAAGCGTATGACAAACATAGTCAGAGCCTTTAAAAGTTTATATAACAGTAACAGAGGAGCCAGCTTTTAGTCACAAAATAATTTGGGTGGTGATTAAACACACTTTTGACTTCTTCTGTTGCTTAATTGTCAGACTGGGTTAAGTTTGGTGTTTTCGGTTAAAAACATGAACTCGAGCACTTAAATTTATGAGCGTTCGTTTACAAACGTCCACGTGAGATTATTTTGGAGTTCCCTCAAATATACGTCAAGACATCAGCACCAAAGAACACCATCCACGGATCCAAGAGACACCGGCGGCAATATTCGCCACCCCGGGAGAGCGAGCTGCGCCACCACCTCAGGTTATTACATCTGTACCTCCACATTACAGCAAGTCAAGTGTGTTAAAGTCCTAATTAGCGACAATGACAATCTCCATTTTGTGTTCGCTGATGTGAGCACCTGTAAGCTGTAGCCACGGGAGCCTCTCGTAATTAGCGTCTATTTCCCCTTAAGAAAGCAACGAGCCTTGAACGCACACCCACATCCGCGAGCACAAACTGAAAACCAACTTCTTCTTTAAACTGCAAACACAGAATTAGAACAATTCTGATGCAAATGAACCAAACACAGAAAAAAAGAAACTGCAAACATAAACAGCAGATACAAAAGGTTAAATATCCAGAACACGTCAGATGTGCAGGAGCAGACGAAGACTGTTCCTCAGCCACGGAGGAGACGTACAGGACCAGTGCAACAAGCTGCCTGCAGATTTGCTGCCCTTCCTAGTTGGGATAAAACAGAAGTCGTGGTTTCACACGTCCATGAGTCGCAGCAGCTCTGACTCTCTGACCGAACGTGATCCGTGTTTCAGAGTAGACTGGGACATTAGTGTTGTGGGACACGCTGAGCTGACTGTTGTTGTGACGTAATGACAAATAGTTTAACAATAAACTGAACATTAATTAAAGATCATTTATCTAAAGTTCACTCCTTCTGTTTGTGTGAATATAAACAGCTGCTCGTCCTCGTTCGGCCGCTGCAGAAAATACTTTCACCCGGAAGGAATCCCGGACAGAAGACGAGCCCGGGGTCAGAGCGTGGGGAAGGTGTTGGTTACTGATGATATGATGAATCCATTTTGATGCTAAAAGCTGTTTATTGATAACAATCATACTTGGAGTCGTTGTAAAATGTATTTGGCTGCAGCTTGTAACAGCTTAAATGTTTGCAGCAAACACTGAAGACCCAAATTTCTCACTTTATTATGTTTCCTAAAAAAGTTTCTTTAATCTCTCTTTGCTTCTGTTCTATGAACCTTTAACTTAAAGACTCGCAAACTGTGTTGAATTATTGCACTTTAGTAACAATGAAAAATGGATATATACTCAGTGGTAGCACATTCATCAATGATTAAACATCTGATAGAAGCTTCTTAAGATTTATAAGAAATCCAGGCAGCGTCATCGCCATCGTGCTCAGCGAGGTTCTGCTGGATGAGGATTCGGGGGAAAATAGTGCATTGTTTATTTAAAGCCCCGCCCCCCATGGAGAGTTCCAGATTAAGTTAGTATTTCATCTGGAACGCCTCCTCGGATTTCCAAGTTGGACAGTTGGAGCAGTTATCAATCCAACACGTACGTAAACAAAGCTGTGCTCAGGTCACTGACTGGGCTCCAGTTCTGCAGATTTTAGGCACAAAAACAGGTAAAACACTGTGAAACATGAGTGTTTCTATCTTGATAAGAAGCAAAAATAAATCCTGTTTTTCCTCCATTTGCCAACTTCCCACTTCTGTATCTGGAATGCAGCATTATTCCAGCCATCACTGGGTGAGAGGCGGGACACACGGGACAGCCAATTAACCAAACGATATGGGCTCAAAATGTGGTCATAAATATTTTGTACTTGTAAAAAGAATTTGTGTGTGCGTAAAAAAGATTTGTATGTGTAAAAAGAATTTGTGTGTGCGTAAAAAAGATTTGTATGTGTAAAAAAGATTTGTGTGTGCGTAAAAAAGATTTGTATGTGTATAAAAGATTTGTGTGTGGACATAGAAAAAAAACCCTGCAAGTTACAAGTACGGATTTTTGACCCTATTTTTCTTCCCTTCATCTGATTGGTCAATGTCATGTCAATCACAAATGTAACAATCCAATCAGAGAACAGATGGGTTTGGCTGTCGGAGGGGCGCTGTTTTGAACTGCAGGTCCTTGAAGGGTGATACAGTTTGAAGCTGGAGGATCGCTATATAAATATCCGATAGCAGCTAGGTCCCCTAACTTTCAGTAGCTGTTGAAAGGATAAAGTTGTGGTATATCAGTGGTTAGAAATACCATTATTACTTTAGGATTAGTTTAACACAAAGTCAGGGCTGACCCAGGACCATTGCTGTGAGTCACAGTGCGCAGCATAAAAGTCCTTTCACATCGGACGCAGGATGTGCTGCTAATGCTAACTGCTAACTAAAAGCAAAGGATCCAGAATTTGTTGCTGGCTGCTGGGCTCTGTGGGTTTTTGCAGCAGCTCTACCTGTACTAGATGCACCTGCTCCTTGTCGTTTCTATCTCTGACTTTATGTCCTCTACAAGAGTTTGGTTTTTTTGCTGGTTCTTCAAATGTTCAATAAAAACATGTATGCTAATTCATAACTAAGAAAGCTTTGTAATGAAGACTGTCATTTCCAAAACACTGCCCGCCCCCACCCCGCGGTCCGCAGCGCTGTTGAAAAGGCTGTGGAAGTCCCTGTATTAAACACGTAGACCTGTGACATAAAAATCACCAAACTCGGACGACCACAGACTGTTTTCCTTCGTGGTGATGAAGGAAAACGCTGGGTTGGCATGTAAAAGGGCATTTATTCCCTTCAAAGACCTGCAGTTCAAAAAAAGCGCCCCTTGACAGCCAAACCCATCTGTTCTCTGATTGGATTGTTACATTTGTGATTGACATGACATTGACCAATCAGATGAAGGGAAGAAAAATAGGGTCAAAAATCCGTACTTGTAACTTGCAGGGGTTTTTTTTCTAAGTCCACACACAAATTCTTTTTACACATACAAATCTTTTTTACACATACAAATTCTTTTTTACACATACAAATCTTTTTTACACACACAAATCTTTTTTACACATACAAATCTTTTTTACACACACAAATCTTTTTTACACATACAAATCTTTTTTACACACACAAATCTTTTTTACACACACAAATTCTTTTTTACACATACAAATCTTTTTTACACACACAAATCTTTTTTACAAGTACAAAATATTTATGACCACATTTTGAGCCCATAAAACGACCCCACAGGAGAGGCGTGTGGACGCTAACCTGCAAGGAAGGAACGCCGCTGCTGGCACCGCCAATGTTGGAAACACCAGGGAAACTAATGCGACATTATGCAAAGACAAACGTGCCAAGAGACATTAAAGTAAAACTTTATTACTGAAGATGAGATTGCCCCCCGGCGTTACTTTTTTCAGTAACGAGTAATCTAACTAATTACTATTCCTATCGTTACAACGCCGTTACAGTTACTAACAAGAAAACGCGGTCCGTTACTATTTTTCAACAAACAGACGGTTGAAGCTGTGTTCAGTTTACCGCATCTTATATCAGCTGTAAGTAATCTGGGCGCTACAGCTTTAAGCAGCTGCGCTCCCACGGACGGTGATCACGATCACTTTTTGGCACAACAGCTGGAGCTCAGGGGGCAAAACATTCGCATGAGTGCTGCTGTTTGACTGAGGAAGAGTAAAGTAGTCATGGTCAATCACATGACCACTTAAAGACAAAGCAACAAGGTGACATATACCAGTTTATAAATTGTGTTGACAGGTCACGTAAAACCAGAGTCACGTTTACTGTCTAAGGACAGCGCAGCGAGACCTCTCTGCTTATGAGCAAAAAATTAAAAAACAAAAACAGGGGAAGTTTTAGGAGAAACGGAGAGAGAGAGAGAGAGTTTTGAGATGTGAGAGATTTGTGACGTTTAGCGTGTTTGGAGTGTGTAGTTAGTGTGTAGTGTTGTGTAGTTAGTGTGTAGTGTTGTGTAGTTAGTGTGTAGTGTTGTGTAGTTAGTGTGTAGTGTTGTGGATAGTTTTGTGTTGTGTGTCAGAACAATGAGGCGACTGCTGTCTCCAGGTAGAAACAGCAGTGACACACCTGCTGCTGTCAGACCTGCAGGTATCAGGCTGTGATGTTCTCCTTTGGAGTGGCACAAATAATTTGGCATCTTATTTAATGCAGAATAGTTTGAAATGGTTACTTAAAAAATCAAGGTAAAAGGTAAATGGATGCAAAGAACCTTGTTGTTTGCAAAACTTGTGCGTAGGATTTTAAAATTGACAATTTATATTTGCATTTAAAGTTATGAAATATGATTCACTAAACATGTTTGTGGTTGTTACAGTAAAAAATAACTTTTTCTACTCTGATTTTATGTTTTCTGTCTGATTTTAGATCAATTGTGTTAATACAGTTTGTCAAAATGAAAACATGACTGTAAATTCAGACACGTGAGGCTGTGCTGATGATACCAAACAAGGCAAAGTAAATAGTTTGCAAAGGTAAAATGTGGAGGGAAAATGAAAAGTAGTTAAAAATGGACAATTATACCCTGGACCCCAGAGGGTTAAATGTTTTTTTTTCAAAGTAACGCAATAGTTACTTTTCAAGTAATGAATTACTTTTAGAATATTGTAACTCAGTTACTAACTCAGTTACTTTTTGAAGAAGTAACTAGTAACTATAATTAATTACTTTTCCAAAGTAACTTGCCCAACACTGGTACTGATGCACGTGTGACGCATTATGGTCAGTAGAGATGACACGTGGGTAAAAATGCATTAGCTCTGTGAGACAGATAATGAAACCTCTCTGAAAGTGACGATGGGTCTGTGAGTCTGTTTGCTTCCTCTTTGGGTGCATGTGGAGCAGAAAGAGGGCGGCAGCCTGGATCTCTGAGCCATCAGAGACTTAAACAGAGCGAGATGACAACTCGCCGTCCGTGCTGTATATTTTAAAAAGCTCCGTCTGACTGAGCATTTGGCTGCAGACGGAGAAGTCTGGTGTGCCAGGCTGTGTTAACAGCAGAGGAACAACAGAACATGTCTGGTGTCTTCCACGCTTTGACCTACATCTCATGCATTTAATGGACCTGCGTACACACACACACACACACACACACACACACACACACACACACACACACACACACACACACACACACACACACACACACACACCCTTCCTACAGAAACAGAGGAGGCAGCAGGCAGGCCTGTGCAGAGTGAATATCTATATTTTATTCATGCTGTGCTCCCTGCTTGTCACCACTCAGCAGTCGGGCCGTTACTTGATGTGATTCACCCATTTAAACTCACTTTTTCCTAACAGGAGTCTGTCGCAGGTCCAGCTTTGAGTTAAAATTCACTACATTACAACAAAGATAAAGACTAAAGTGAGACAAGGTGTTGTGGTTCAGTGATACGAGGGCAGCTCGCTGCTTTACTTTCTGCTCCTTAAAAGATTTATTCCAACTCTGCGAGTCTCAGTCTCTACCTTTAGCCATCAGCTCAACTGCTAATAGAGTTCATGCTGAGATGTTTCAGTCTTATAGTTCAAGTTAGTTTAGTGTTACTGAGAAATTATTCATTTCCTGTCACTTAATGTGCAAATTGTACGCTGCAGTCTGTGCTTTTATACGTTTGTGCTGCACGTAAGCTTGTTCTCACTCTCTGGCCTCAAAGCAGTTTTTCTGCAGCCTAACTGAGTTTTTAGTGCCTAAAACAGGGAAAAGGGGAAAAGTAGCCAAGCAAAACACGAACCAGGATTTTGATTTTTATGAGTCTGTTACCAGAACCGTTTGATCGTATCTCGCACATACAGTTGTGGTCAGAAGTCTGTATACATCCATCCTGAGGATGGACGTCCTGGTAAGTTTGGGCCTTTAATGATGTCTTTGAAATGTTCTTTTTCCAGGCTGGAGTGATTCGACCGCATGTATCCTTAATGACTTTAAAAACAAGATTTGGGTGCATGAGTTTGAGTTTATTTTGGAAATGTATGTAGAGACACTTCTGGATCAAAAGTGGATATGCAGGCTCAAATATAGGCCTGTTAAGTTCTCACTAGTAATCAGGAAGGACTGCAACTGGTAGTTTCTCTTTGCAGCATTACAAGGAACAGCACTCACTGGACTGACCGACACTCAGAACAGTAGGAAGGACCAAGGAAGTCAGTCAGCATCTAAGGAGGAGAGTCTGTAGATTTACATGCAAGTACAGGTTTTTCCAACGTTTGCCGAGACCTGAAAGAAGACCCGAAAAACCAGGAACAACCCAGGAACCACTAAGGATCAAGCTTGGCATGATCTGGAAACTGGTGAAAGACCAGTGTCACGGTCCACAGTGAAGCCAGTTTGACATCACTGCATACTGGGTGAGGGTGCCCCTGCTCCAAAATCGAGACCTGCACGGTCGACTGAAAGTTACAGCTGCCCACATGAACGAGCCTAAATGGCTTCTTTAAACCCCAAAAGACTGTACCAACTGTCAAGCATGGTGGGGGCCCCAAGTCCCAATCGCAGCCTTACCGAAAACTTGTGGACTTGCTTAAAATCTGGGTCTCTGCCAGGAAACCAACTAATTTCAATGACTACGGCTTTTTCCAAGAAGAGAGATCAAATATCCAACTTTATCCACACCCGAGGCTTGTTGATGGTTACCAAAAACATCCGGTCAAGGTGCAACTTGGTAAGGGACGTTTGACTAAATATTAGTGGGGGTGCACGTGTATATTTCAGCCAGTATTTATCCTTCTGGCCCTTTCTGGATGATAACCCAGTTCTTGCTCTGAAGGTCATTGAAGGTTTATTCTGTACAACATTCCACCCTGGAAAAAGAAATCATTAAAATTACGCCTGTGATGAGTGGATGTGAACCTCTGACCACAACTGTAAGTGTGTGGAGACAGTATGGCAGTAAAAAACACAAATGTAGTATCTGTCCGTCCACCTTTGTCCTGATGCTCGGTCTGAAACCGGAGTATAAGCAGAGATGCTCTGACCTCCCTCTCCTCAGCTTCCTCCTCCTGCTCCTCTCGGACGCCATCACCTCTTCCTCGTGTCCTGGAGTTGTCCAGAATGCCTCATCCAGGATTGCAGATGCTGATCCACTTGCTTCTGTTTGTTTGGAGGAGCAGCTGTTCTACTGTTAGTGCCCTCAGTGGCCAAGCTCCTCCCCCTTTGGAGGAACCTCATTTCTGACACTTGTACCTGCAGGCTCGTTCCTTCAGGTGCTTCCCACAGCTCACGGCGATCAGTGAAGGCAGGACCATTGACTGTTAATCAACAGTATGCTTGTTAATCTCCCACTCCACTTACATTAACAAGAGCCCAAAATACCTGAACTCCTCCAGCTGAGGCGGCGACTCCCTCCCAGACCAGGCTGGTTGCTCCACCCTTTTCCAGCTTCAGACGTGGAGATGCTAATTCATCCACACCACCGCACGCTCGGCTGCAAACCACCCAGTGTGATCTGAAGGTCACCACTTGATGAGGCCAACCGGACCACATGAAGAGTCTGACACGCTGAAGCTTGCATTTAGCTATCGAGGAAGATGGCTGTTAAAAAAAGTCACTAGTCCCTAACAATGGCTGGTGTGCACTTCTTTAAGAAATGTGTGCCATCTTTCTCCACACATGCACAGTTTGCCCCACACTCAGCTTACTGGAATCTTGCTAGCCTACATTCACTCGGGCCGTCTGATTCGTCCGGGACGCTGTCGCCCTCTCAGCGTGATTTTTGCAGATTTTTAAAGATAGACAGATTTACATCATCCTCAGCTAATAAACCAAATTCACACCAAAGTTCTGCATCTGTTAGATGACGTCGTGTTTATGCAGCAAACATCAGAGCCGCACTAATCGTTCTCAGTTTCAGAGTCTATACGAGCTGGTCAGTGTGGTCCACGCGAGCTGACTTCAAAACCTCGTAATGGATAAGCCTCCTGTCCTTGAGCGTGTCCCTGCCTGTGAGAAGCAGTCGGAGCAGGCTGTGGGTTTTCCCCTCCACGGCTGAGGGAGGAGGAGGAGGAGGAAGAGGAGGAAGAGGAGGAGGAGAGCATCGGGTTTGTTGTTCAAAGCCCGAGCTCGGCGGATGCATTATAAATGAGCAGGGTTTTGAGGCACGTCTCTTCCTCCCTCGCTCCCTCTATCTTTTTTTTACACTCTTTGTGTGTGTGTGTTTGTGTGTGCGGGTGTGTAAGTGTGTGTCTCTATGTGCATAATGGATTTTTATCCTTCGCAGAGCACAGCGGTCACAGTTTGTCTGACTCCACATGGTCTTTATTATGCCAGACGGAGAGTGTATCAGCGGAGACATACCAGGCCGGCATCTGCCCTCTGTCTCTATCTCCACACACACACACACACACACACACACACACACACACACACACACACACACACACACACACACACACACTCACTCATGTTGATGGTAGCCTCTGTATATCGGAGGAAAGGTGCGCTCCTCTGAGACTCTCCTCATGGAACTAATCATCACATGCTGGATGCTTTTTCCTGTTTGTTAGTTCTATTTTTACCTTCCCTCACACACACACACACACACACACACACACACACACACACACACACACACACACTGTAAGGCTGCGGTGACTTGCAGTTACTTCCAAGCGTTGCTCGTGTTGCTGACCATGTGATCACCTGCTGAAGCGCTCCATGCAAACGTGCCAGCATGTCACTGGTTCAGTCGTCCTCTGTCTGGTGAGCCGACGTTGGCTCATGACAAGGCAGCAGGCGGAGTACTCAAAGATCCGGTGTGTCCATCTGCTGATGTTTGATGGATCTAATTAGATTGCATTGATGGAAGTGGAGCTTTGTTTCAAGCACACAGGTTTCTGATTTCTCCTGCTTTTACCTTTAGTTTAGGAGACATTCACAGCAGCTTTATGAGATTGTCATTATGCGAGGATTAGGTTAATTTAGTTTAAAAGCACCTTTTAATTGGACCTATTCTGCTTACCTCTTCATATTAAATGTGACCAGAGTTTCAGATAATGAGGTGAGTGAGAAATCTGGGCTGCAGATGGCTGTAAACACTCAGTTCGACTAGTTTTCTTCTATTATTTCAGGGGTATCGAACTCCAGGCTTCGAGGGCCGGTGTCCTGCAGGCTTTAGATCTCACCCTGGGTCAACACACCTGAATCTAGTGATTGGTTCATCACCAGGCCTCTGGAGAACTTCAGGACATGTTGAGGAAGCCATTTAACCATTTAAATGAGCTGTGTAGGATCAAGGATCATCTAAACCTGCAGGCCCTCGAGGCCTGGAGTTCGACACCTGTGTATTGTTTGACTTTTATGATGTCATAGAGAGGGGTTATTATCAGCGAGGGATTATAACGATCCACCTTAAACTGGAAATCGGAAATCCTTCGAGTCAGCTTTACACTGAAAAGGTTGGAGAAGCCCCACCAGCCCTGATTTCACAGTCGCAGATCGCAGCAGTGCGACGCAAACAGCTGTAAAACTCACTTCCAGTTCCACCATCAGGACTTCTGAGGTCAAAGCAGCGCAGCATTATACACGCGTGTTGTATGTTTTGATCAGGTGTACGTCACTCCGATCCATGGAGATTATAATACGACTTTTACTAACTGGGACCACATCCTCAGTTACGACGTGCGATGATGGGTGAGTGACCGTGAGCAGACGCTGTGGTTTGGGGAAGGCTTCGGAGAGGAAGGGCAGTGGCTGCCGGCACACCAACTGTTTTGGATGCCAGTGATCCCAGACATGAAGCTGTTGGTGGGGCAGTTTCAGAGTTGGGACCACGCCTGAGAAAGCCGGAGCAGCGTGTAGCTGTGAGGTAATTCAGTATATCACTGTGTATCAGTCCTGGTGCACTATGAGCGGCTTGTTGCCAAACGCAGTTGTCTGATTGGTCACATCTGTTTATTCCTGTGCAAAAAATCTTTTTATCTAAAAAATAATGGCAACAAAATATTTGTGCAAATTTTACGTATCAGTGTGTAAAGAAACGAGCACACGCGACAGCAGACGCAGTTTGTTTTGGACCAGCAGGTAAAAACACTGGTTTGTCCTCGAGAGCAATAAGAGAGTATTTAGTTTTTCATATTCTGCATCTGCATCTGCAGAAGCAGCACGAACACCAAGGAGAAAGAACAGAACACAAAAATCATTTTCAGACAGGTGCGCTGCCTTTTTCTGCATTTTTCTGCATTTTTCTGCATTTTTCTGCATTTTTCGACTAACTTTTGACTGAATAGGCCACAAAGTAATTAATGTTCTCTGACCTTTTAAAGTAAATATGAAAAGGACAAAATATGAAAAAACTAATTATCATATATGCACCGAAAATACTAATCAGCCATTTCAGAGAGTGTCGAGCTCTTCCAGGATGCAGCAGAGTTTATTTCAGGTAAATTAAGCTCATCACACGGTTTCTATCATCAGAGGCCTTGTGGTATAAATTACTCTTTAGTTAAGGAATTATCACATTATAAACTCTCATAACTGGAAGCTTTGTGGGAGCCAGTGAAGCTCTGAGTCATCCCGAGGAAACCTCTGCAGGGTTTGCATGTCTGCATCTGGACAGTTTATCTTACTCTTCCAGCAGATCCAGATGTTGTCCATGAGCTGCTGTCCTCAGGTCTTTCCTTAGACTTGTGGATTTTAAGAGTTACGACTGGGCCACTCGAGGAATGTTGGAGAATCAGGTGTCAGCAGGTGACTTCAGGTTGACTTGATGCTGAATTTTGAAACCTGACTCCAGCTTTAGAGGAGTTTCCTGTAAGGACCATCTGTGCCAATGTGAAGCACCCCCTCATCATGATGGTACTGCCGCCATGCTTCACAGCAGGGACGGCGTTAGCACTACATTCATTTTCATTAAGGACATAACAATTTTTTTCCTCATGCTCTCAAATACATGTATAATGATACCTGACAGCTTCTTTGTCTTTGACCGCATTAAAAACACATCAGTGAGACTAACCCGGGTCGTGTTGCTCCATTTCCTTGAAAAAACTGGTTTATTCTCAGATATCCAGCAGCAGATCCACAGAGGTGCTTCTCTGGTTTCTCATAAATCAGTTCTGAGCTGATTCAGGACCACGAGGAGCCAATCGTCCTAAAGTCCAGATGATAAAGTTGCTGATTGTCAGATTTATTACCGAGCTTATTTGTTTAACAGTTTATGTTCTTGCTGCACGCACATGTGAAACTGATTTATTACATCAGCTGAGTACAAAGAGCTTTGAGCCTGCAGGTGGACACTGGGTCGGTGGAAGGATTAAAACCGAAGGCAGCGCTGTGTCAGAGGGAGAGATGGGAAGATTCGTACAGGAAACCATGTGAGCAGAGTGAGGCGGGGGTCCGCAGGTGCTGCCTCCCAGCAGGGTCCTGGGTTATAACCCGGGCAGGACCTTTCTGGTGCTCCAGTTTCTTCTTATTTCTTCTTTAGCGGATCATCTGCCTCCATCTCCTCCTATCCCAGCATCCTCTGTTGCGCCAACCGTCTGCATGTCGTCCTCCTGTCATGATCCGTGGCTCGGTGTCCGGGGAGTGTTTGGATTGCCCCGGTGGCCACACCCTCGGGTTGGGCCGTCACCATCGCACCTGCATCCCAATCCCGGCAATTACCGGGAGGACTATTTAACCCAGCACAGACGGCTGCTCCACGCCAGTCCGTTAAATGGCAAATGGCCTGTATTTGTACAGCGCTCTACTCAGTCCCTATGGACCCCAAAGCGCTTTACACTACATCCAGTCATCCACCCATTCACACACACATTCACACACTGGTGATGGCAGCTACATTGTAGCCACAGCTGCCCTGGGGTGCACTGACAGAGGCGAGGCTGCCGGACACAGGCGCCACCGGGCCCTCTGACCACCACCAGTAGGCAAACACGGGGTTAGTATCTTGCCCAAGGATATTTGGCATGCAGCCGGGAGGCAGCCTGGGATCGAACCACCGACCCCGTCAGTCGCCCTTCAGTGGTAACTTGGCTCCGTGTAAGTTCTGTGTTAATCCTGCATCTGTGTGCTCAGGTTACCGTTCGGCGTTTTATGCCACCTGCCCGTTTGGATGCCAGAGAATACCTCCAGTCTTCGTCTCTGCCTCCTCAGATTCACTCCCACAGACACACTCCCCCTCCGAGTCCCACAGTCCGGCTCTGATTATAAGCCCGACTATTCGAACCTTGCCTTGCTGTGACTCTCTCCGTGTCTTTTCTGTTAACCAATAAAACTTGTACATAGTTCATGTAGAATTGTGTTGAGTCTGCCTTTGGGTTCCTCTTCTGTGCGTGAACCGTGGTTCATGACACCTTCACTTCATCTTCCTCTGTTTTGCCCACTGCAGCCACTCTCCCTCCTCTGCACAAGCTGTAGTTCCTCTGATGTCCGCTTGAGCACAGAAACGGTGAGTGTGCCACTGTGGCAACGTCCACTCAATCTGGATATTTGGAAGTTAATTTTGCACGTTGGAACGAACCTCTCGGCTCTTTGTGGATGTCCCTCTGTCCTTCCTGTGCACCGGTTTGCTCCAAAATAAGACAAATAAAATTTCAGGGTAACGACATTAAACAGCTCAAAAACAAATGTTTTTCTTTGTGTAAAAATAAACATGAACGCACACAGTAAACAACATCTGCAGCCCTTCAGGAGATTCTGGTATTTTTCTGTCAGCGTGGCCGAGGACAATTTGCATCACCAGTGTTTGGCCGCTGGCAGAGACTCAGGAGAAGCCAACGCAACAGCGCTGAGGGTTAAATACAGCAGACAAAGCCCGCTCCCCCCCCACGCAAAGACAGCAAAGGGCCAACGGTGGCACAGATTAGTGAGTAAACTGGCTCAGGCTGCTGAATGAGAGCCACTGCATATCTCACGCTTTCATTCCCCAGAACAGGCGACGTGGTGGTGCAGCTGGTGGTGCTGGTGGTGGTGGGGAGGCGTCAGATTGTGCGCAGATCTCGTCGGGTAAAATGTTATCACCGAGCCGCATGCTTTCACAGCCTCGAATGAATGGGGAGGGTGCGCATATTGCATCATGACACCTACGCAGCATGAGGCCGCCGCTCGCTCATATTCTTCTCCCTCTGAATGATTGTTTCTCCTCCACCAAAGTGTCTCCTGCCTGCTTTCATTCTGAGTCTGAGCACCACCCGCTGCACCCAGAGACACACTGTACATGTTCGCGTTATAATGGCTTTTGTCACAGTGTCTCGCCGCTGAACGTCTGTGCTCGACATCTCGTTGTCAAGCTGATGAGCTCCAGAAATCATTGGGTGATATCATCTGAAGATTATACACACACGACTGTGTGCGAGTAGGACGGCTGGCTGTTGTTTCAGTGGGAATACTTTGTGAAAGAGCAGAATGAGTCATTAGCGTGGGGCTGGAGAGGAAGCGTAATAACAGGGCTGGCTAGCAGAACAAAACAAAGCAATCCTAATGAAAGATAAGAGGGTCTCCCGGATGCATTTTTCATAAGCGCTCCTTTTGTATCCTCTTGCCCCGGGACTTTTAAGAAGGGAGCACGGTTAAGTAGGTGTAGTAAGTCTTTGGATCTAATTATCGCTAATTATCATTGTGTGTTTGCTCGGAGATGTTTTGTTTGTGCGCTCGGAGCTGCAGGGCTTCTCTCTCCGGACACGACAGAAACTCGGTGAAACGTAAAGGTTTACTCACCCGTGGAGCCAAAACATCTTCACTCCCAAAACGTCACAGTTTGTTAGGAACCCTGCTTTACGATACACGTCCCGCCTCAGCCTTACGTTAGCAGCTGCTGGATGGTGTACAAAAATACACAGACTGACGTGAAAGTTACAGTACTTTGATTGTTGGCTTTATATAAAGCTGTGCGGTACTATGGTAGCATCCCAATAGAAAACTAGAATTTCTTTTATTTATACAACAACCTCAAAATGCTTTTTAATTTAAGGTAAAGATCCTTCAATAATCTAATAATCTAAAAGTTTTTGTTGTTGTTATTGCTTCTTGTTGTGTTTCTAGTGCAGCAGTTTGTCTAAACCCAGGAGGATGCTTTAGATCTGCTGAATCATCATGTGGAGGTACCTGCTGTGCATCGGGGGCAGCTGAAAGCAGCTTTAATGTTGTTGCTGCTTTTATTGAATCCTTGAATCAAACCTGTTTTTCAAATGTAACATATTAAGTGTAACTAGTTTTCTAGTTCTTCACGGCATCTTTTGAGAACTAGCGCAGCTTCGGTGCGTTTGTCTCAGAAAAAGATTCTATTGAGCTCATTAGTGGATTTTTATTTCTTTTATTAAACTGTCTTTCATACTTTCTAATCGATCTGCAGCCACTAATAATCCACACGTGCGTGGGTACACAGGGAGAGGTGGGGCGTGCATACAGGACGCACATGCTCTCATATATCTTATGCAGCACTGCTTCTGTTTGTCTATAATCTGACTTCGGGAGTTAATCTTCACAGCTAAATCGCCAACTATGGGTTTAATGTGTGCATGTGTGTGCACATAGGAGTGTGTGTGGGTTCTCCTGCTAACGGCTCCGTGGATGGGATTACAGTGAGGCTTAGGAGTGGGAGAAGGAATGCAGCTCTATGTGCAGCCATGAATGGACAATAATCCCTCTGATGGAAGCTCGGCCTGTAATGATTTAAGGAGGGAAAGTTCTGCTGATTAGTGCCTATTGTCACTAAATCTCACTGTGTGTGTGTGTGTGTGTGTGTGTGTGTGTGTGTGTGTGTGTGTGTGTGGGGACAGGTCCGACTGCGCCCAAACCTCGGCTCCACTGGTGTCGTGGATAGCATCACACAGTGCTGATGCACACGTTTCCATACAGCACAGTGTCGTCCATCCTGCTTCCTGTACCTGCTGGAAGCTGATTGATTGATTGACTGATTGATTAAAAGCAGCAATCAAGGAGTTAATGCACGCCTGCCTAGTGCGTGGACCCCCTGCGTTTCCATTCAGGCTTCCTGTCAGTGATTGGCAGATGATTATCCAGGCTGCTGCGTGCATGTGAAAGGCAAGCTGCCTTCTTGATTGGCTTCGGGCTGATGATGCCGTGACTGCTGCTCCCACAGAGGCTGATTGGCCACACGGCTTTCATTCAGCCTGTCTTCAGCTGTAGGTGTGATCAGCCTTTGGATCAATATTAAATGTTCTTAGTAAGTAGAACATTAAAAACAGGAAGCCCAGCCACTGCAGGGGGGTCACAAGCCAATGTGCCCCTAGTGCCTGTCCCAAGCATGGATGAGTGGGAGTGTGACCTGTGATAGTGACCTCTTAACACCATCGGCAGGCACAGTGTTCATCTTTTAATCACGAGCTGTAGAAACCAGTCTGTATGTACAGCATGTCCCAGTTTAACTGGTACTGGAAACATACAGCTACACTGTAAATATCTCACATTCTTCAGTGAAACTGTAGCAGTGAGCGGTCGATTAGCCTTACAGCACAAACCTCTGGTGCTGGGTCATTTTGTTTTATATATGTGGTATCTTCACATACGAGTCAAACAACCAGCAGCTTGCTCTGCCGCTCTTCTGCAGGAGATCTTATAGTTCTTCACAGTTCCTGTTCGCTATGATTTACTGTGTTTACAGTTACCTTCTGCTTATCTGTTCAGTCTGACCTACAGTAAGAAGTCGGTTCCAACATGCACCAGTGTTACTCTCTGTTGTAGTTTCAGAGCACACGGCTGATTTTGCTGCACATCTTTAATTAGACACTCAGCCCCTCCCTGAGTCTCCTGGAGGTTTCTTCCTGTTAAAAGGGAGTTTTTCCTTCCCACTGTCGCCAAAGTGCTTGTTCATAGGGGGTCGTATGACTGTTGGTTTTTCTCTGTATGTATTATTGTCAGTGTTGGTCAAGTTACTTGAAAAAAGTAATCAGTAACTAATTACTGTTTACTTCCCCAAAAAAGTAATCCCGTTACTTTACTGATTACTTATTTTCAAAAGTAATTAATTACTGATTTGAGTTACTTAGTTACTTTTTAAAAACACGATTTACAACCTGAGTAGGTGATAAAGCGATAGATCTTTCAGCCCAATTCTACTTTTTCTGCATAATCCATCATACAAAATGTAATCAAATGGAAAAGTCTCTTTTTAAAACTTGTTTTATTAGTTTTAATCTTTTAACTTTATGCATCAAGCAAACATTTAATTATATGCAACATTCTCTGACTGGAAGAAATTAGTTTAACATTTAAACCTATTTTCTGCACATTCCAGCACATAAGATAAAATATTTTGTGTGTTTACACTCAGTCTTTCAAATAGATGCAAGTAAAACACAGCAGAAAATAAATAAAGTCAAAGACTCAGCGGTCCTGTTGCTCTATTTTCACCTGTAAAGCAGGAGTGGGGTAGGCGGAGGTTTACCCTGGTGCAGGTGTGCCGCGGTCAGTGGAAGAATCCGCGAGTTTCTCTGTGAGTTTCCCATTACGTCGTAGCTACTCGGTGCTTGTTGGAAGTTTAGGGTTTTTTCGCTGTAAAAAGAAGTTTTCTTCCCACGCACAGCGGACACTAATGATTTTGTCACTTTTTATGGAATCAAACTCAAAGTAAGGTCAGTACTTCCACGCTTTAAACGCTGCACGCTCATACTCTCTCCCGCACTCGATATGTGATCCACTGTTGATCTGCACACAGCTGTTGTCACGAACGGCGCACTCGCTTACGTCACTGTCATGAGACATTCTCGCAAAAAACCCACGGTTTTAGTAACGCAGTAACGCAGCGTTCCTACGGGAAAGTAACAGTAATCTAATTACCGTTTTTGCAATAGTAATCCCTTACCTTAATCGTTAACGCGTTACAAGTAACGTGTTACTGCCCATCTCTGATTATTGTAGGATCTACCTTGCAATATAAAGCACTTTGAGGCGACTGTTGTTGTGATTTGGCGCTGTGTAAATAAAACTGAACTGAATAAGTTGCATTTGAACACTGATGGAACAGCTGACCCTGATGCCCTTCCTCCATCCTCCCTGCAGGGCTGCTACTGTAAAACATTTGCCAAGCTCCTGAGAAACCGGGAGCACCATTTTCCTGACAAAACCCCTCCCCTCCCTCCTCCAAAGACCCCCCTCTACCCCACCCCGCTGACCCATTTCTTATGTTGACCAGCCGGTGTGTGAAGTGATGCAAACTGCTGTGCAGTGCTGCTGCTGAGTCCCGCCCCCCCTCAGGCTCAGAGGGCCTTACACATTCATGAGCTGAGTGGGAAAACCCATCCTCTGTGTGTGTGTGTGTGTGTGTGTGTGTGTGTGTGTTAGCTTCCTCCTGCTGAGTGTGTCTGGATGTTAGCTGTGACTACTGCACACTGAAGCATGGAAGCCACTGTGAGAGAACAACACAAAAAGCAATCACAAACCGGCGCCAGAGTCCAGATTTGGAGCGTGCCGGAGCAGATTTGTGAGTTTTGAGAGGAAGTAAGGAAAGAGTGTTAAGTGCAAATCAATGTTTTGGATGTGCATGAAGAGTTGTGGCTTGATTTAAGCAGGCAGCAGGGTTTCCTTCTCTCACTGAGCTCAAAGGTGCTCGTTCTGAGTTTGGGAATGTGAAACGTCCAGGTGAGAAGAGAGAAACTTCCCCAGAGTCTGACTAGGATGAAATGTCATGCTGTTCCATCTGGCCTGCAACATAATGTCAGGTGTGTCCTTTTAATGCAGGCACCCTGTACTCCAAACTCAACTGAAGAGCTGGTTGTGAAGCGCTGGAATAGCCTCGAAATTTCGGCCTGCACAGAACTTTGCATTAAACTTTTTAATGCAAAGTCAGCAAGTTTTTAAGGACGTTCGATGCCGACAGTCTGAAGGCAACAAAAGAACCCAGCTCTCCCTCTCGTGCCCTCTGCTCTTTCCTCTTCCCTCTTCACAACGATTTCTGTCACTTTTCACACATATTCAGATGAAGCTGCATCTCCTACATTTCTGAGAGGGGCCGCCTTTCATCCCACCTTTCCACCGAGGTTGTTCGGATGTCTAAACCATAGACTTTTACTTTCTGAAGTATTCAGACAACACATTCGACCAGCTGCTTCCTGCCTGGCATCACAACAAGGTCAGCTGATCAAACACTTTCACATGCTGTAAAAGTCACATTTTACACCCACTGAACTGCAGAGGGAGCGTGGTTGGCTGACAGAGGAGGACGGTTCACGCTGGGGCTTCCTTCGTAGACAAAACGGAAAAGCAAAATTTCACGGCACACCTGTATCACAGCTGCACAGAGCAGCAGACGGTATCGTTACGGGTCAGTTGTGAAATCTGAATCTAGTACAGCTGTTGTAATTTGTTTTCTATTAGCACCTCACCTCGCTCACCTCATCACACAACACTTTCACACAGTCCAACCAGCTCAGAGCTACAAGACCCTGTTAGCATTAGCCAGCATGTGCTAACATCGAAATGACACTGAGAGCCAGAATCCAGGAAAAGGTCACCAACATGTAGCCACACATCTGAAAGCACATTGATTTGCTCTCCTGATATTTAGATTGTAGTATTGATATTCAACCATCAACATGTGGTCAAGCTGTGGCTATAGGACAGGCGGCTTTTATCATCGTTTTCTGTTTTAATTCGGTGGAGGGTCGTCTCCGTTGGTGCTCAGCTTCTGTATCTCTGTGGTCCTAATAAGGTCCGAGGAGCTGCTGGATAGCTAACTGAGCACTCGGTACTATTAAACATGATTTAATAGAACATTATGGAGGAGAGGTTAGAAACCAGGAGAGGCTATGAAAATACCACCAATGCTAATAATTAACTTAGCAGCAGTATTTGGCACCATGGTGCTCCATCTTTTAAATACAGTCTGTGGCTGCCACTCACTCGTACAGTCTTTGTACTGAGGACAACAGTTGCTCTCAGATGCAGGATTTGAAGTCGACGGCACCTGATTCAGTGGCTGATGACGGATGTTTGCACCCGGCTGAGCTTCTCTTGAATCTAAAAAAATGCTGCATGTATGTAGAAACTGATCAAGATTTAGGAGGGTGACTGAAGAAATTATGGCCTTAATTTGTCAGCAAATGAAACACGACCAAAAAAACAGAAGAGAAATGAAAATGTTATGAGCCACAAAACATGGAGCAGATGGAGAGAGAGCGGAGAAACAAACACAGAACACACAGCGGTGAATATGAATGTAGGATTTATGTTTTTATGAAACAATCTTGCCTTGAGACTCCACTCAAAGGTTTGCATGAAGGAACGTATGCGTGTGTGTGTGTGTTATTGATTTTCCTTTTTATGTAACTAAAGATCATGCTGTATGCTGGAAGGGCACTAAGAGAAGTAAATATAGTCTGGCAGCCTTCCCCGTCACACAGAGATGCTGCTTCACTCCTAAACAGCTGAGAAATAAGAAGAAACAGTCGTCTTTTTTTGTCCTCTCGGTGCAAACTGTTAAAAATAACAGAACCAACCTCTGCATCTTCACCCAGCTAAGCAGAGAAGCGTCTGCATGCAGTGGAACTGAAAGTCCTCGATGGAGCAGCCTGGACTGCAGCCGGGTCGATCTGCAGGATGGAATGACGATTAGAAATCCAAAAAATTGCCTCAAGCTGTTTCAGTTTACTTACTTTCCACGAGTTTGTGAGCAACACTGGCCTTTCAGCCTGATTACTGTCCTGCCACAAACACAAGAACAGACACAAACTCTGTCATGCTACTACATACGTGTACAGATCGCTAACAGGTATGAATGGGCCTCTGAAAAACCTCACCTCATTTAAATGTGATTCATTTCATACGACCACACACACACGAACCCTAAAAGCAGCAGAGGTCACTTTAGTCTCTTCCAAAATAACCTCAGTCCTTTCTTCAAACCTTGATTGAAACCAGTCTGCTTAGTTGTGCGTGCCAGAGAGCATGATTGGACGTACACTGTGTTACTTTAGAATTATTTGCATTTGTTTTTCTTTGTATTTATTCATGCAGTTTCATTTTACTGGTTACGGGACACATACCTCCCAGTTTGTTCTCAATCAGTGTTTCTTTAAGCATAAAAATGAGGCTGAAACACCAACAGGCTCACCGGCTCTCAGGACTCGATCCACTCTCCTGCTTCCAGGTACAAAATCCTTCAAAGTTTACGCTGTAGCATCTGACAGGTTGTTTCTGGCTTATGGGCTGTGATTCATCATTATCAGGAAGTCCTAAAAGCCTTGAGTTTTCTTCCTGCTAAAAAGGAGTTTTTTCCTTCCCACTCTTGCTCACAGGGGCCGTCTGATGGAACGCTCTTTACCGTACAATCTGAAGCCCTTTCAGGCAGCTGTTGTGGTTTGGTGCTGTATAAATAAAACTGAACAGAAAGCCCACAGTTTGGATCATGGAACAGGAATCAGTGGGCACAGCTGTGTCAGTGTATACTGATGTATCGAGTAAGTCAGTAACAGCATTTTTTCCCATCTACAATCGATGCACTGGAAGCTGCCCAGTTGGATCTCGTATGAGTAAAGTGTGAAGACATATGGAAATGTTGGTGGAAGGAAAAATGGTTCAACTAGACAGACTTTATGGTCCTTCTGCTGAAAATGATATCACTGTGTAAGCATTTCCTCTTTATATTTCAGTCACCGAGGGCTCAGAAGGCCAGGCTGTGTGTGTGAGTGTGTGTGTGTGTGACTGAGAGAGAGGAGAAAACACAGAGGGAGGTTAAGGAGTGTCAGGGGAATGCAGCACAGGCAGCAAACTCGGGCAGCAGAGTGTAAAAGTGTGTTTTACATAACACAGAAAAAACCCTTCAGTCATCAGGACGCTGCAAGACGAACAGTTTAAAACGCAGCCTGGTCCACACGAGCTGATCAGCAACATCTGCAAGTGTTTCTCCTCCACGGCGTGGAGTCAGTCTCAGCTCGACGCTCGTGTAAGCGGCCGCTTGTGTTATAATCTATAGAGGTGGTGGAGGTGGTCAACAAGTACAAGTACCTCGGGCTGTGGGTGGACAATAAACTGGACTGGTCATGCAACACAGAGCACCTGTATAAAAAAGCCCAAAGCCGACTGTACTTCCTCAGGAGGCTGAGGTCTTTTAACATCTGCAGGAAGCTCCTGAGGATGTTTTACCAGTCGGTGGTTGCTGGAGTACTTTTCTATGCTGTGGTGTGCTGGGGGAGCAGCACAGCAAAGAGGGACTCATCCAGGCTGGAGAAACTGATCAGGAAGGCTAGCTCTGTGGTCGGCATGAAGCTGGACACTCTGGTGACAGTGGCAGAGAAAAGGACATTAAAGAAACTGATGGACATTATGGACAATGCTGGGCATCCTCTGCACACGGCCATAAACAACCAGAAGAGTCTGTTCAGTGACAGGTTGCTTCTCCCCAAGACAAGAACTAACAGACTTAAAAACTCCTTTGTCCCACACGCCATCAGACTGTTTAACTCCTCTCTGGAGGGGAGAGGGAGGGGAAACAGGAGGACAAAGGAGGGGGGAACAACTAAGCTGTAGTGCCTCTTCACCTCACTGTGCAATACCTTTTGTGCAATACTTTTGTAAATAGTCAACAGTGCAATAGACTCAATACTTGAAATGTGCAATTCACTTGTATTTTTATTTTTATTCCTATTTATTCTATTTATCCCCTTTGTATATTTTATTTATATTGTCTCTGTATTTATATATATGTGTGTGTGTGTGTGTGTGTGTGTGTGTGTATATATATATATATATATATATATATATATATATATATAAAATATATTCTGTAACTCTGTAACTTCTGTCGGTGCTGTGCTTTTTTGGAAATCGAATTTCCCAGAGGAACCCACCCGAGGGATTAATAAAGTTCTATCTAATCTAATCTAATCTCTGTCCAAGTTTGTCAGTGTGGAACTGCTTATTGACCTTGTCAGCCCCAGAAACAATGAACTTTATAAGAGAACGTTGGTGCCTGTGAACCAGACTGAGGTCCGTCCAGTAGGCTCTGTTCTCCTCCCAGCAGAGATCCTGTGGAAGGACACAGGCACCCAGAGCTGACTAAAGAAACAGTGGATCTGGTGGCACTGGGCTTTTGGTGCCTTCCTCAGGCCACTCAGGGTGTATTCATCTCTGTCCAAACAGCCTATGACATGTTCATGTTGACGTACAGCCTGAGCTCCACCCGGGATGCTTTGGCAGTTGTTGTTCATCAGCTGTAGCATGCTAGCCACGAGGAATGTAGAATGCCGGACCGCATCAGCTGGAGGGGCGCTCGGTGTGATCGGGGTCAAGGCAGAATGAGCCAGTCTGAGATGCAAACATGATGTCCCGAGTGGTGGCAAACAGAAAAGTAAGACTTTCTTTATCCTCAGTATTGGGAAATGATCAATTATGACAGATGAAAAACAAACAATAAAATAAATACACTGTTGATTTTCAGTGTAATTTTTTAAAAATATATAGTTCCAATTTACGACAGCTGTCACCTCAAGGAGCTTTAAACAACAACGACAAAAAATGGGAAGGAACTACAAACACAAATTGATTTAACTAATCAATTTGTGTCACCTGACTGCACTGGTGAATAAAAGTCTGCATAGAACTGAAAATGCAGTGTTTTCTCACAATATTACCAAGACTGAGCCTGTAGAACGACTTTGAAAAACAAACTCAGAAAAGCAAAACGTACACAGTCCACTTTCACACAGAACACAACCACAAGTAATGCAAATCAACTTCATGGTTAATTTAAGGTCATTCATGTGATGCACATTTTTAAAGGACATTTGGAACTAAGGAGATGTTTTAACAAACCAGAGCAGCTGTTGGCACTTATACAGCTTAAAGTTCAATCACAGCGAAGAAGAAATAGTTTAAAAATTATTCATTCGTTTCCTTTAAAAGCTCCAAACTATCAACGGGTTCATTAGTCAACTATACAAAACTGGAAAAAAAAGAAAGAATCCAAAATGAGTTGAATTCAACTTTATTTATACAGCTCCAAATCACAACAACAGTCGCCTCGAGGTGCTTATACTGTAAGGTCGACCCTACAATAACACATACAGAGAAAAACCCAACAATCATATGACCCCCTATGAGAAGCACTTCGGCGACAGTGGGAAGGAAAAACTCCCTTTTAACATATCTATACAGACAGTTATAAAAAGATTATTTTCACAAAGCTCAGAGATTCAGTGGCTGTTAATCACAGTTTGATTAGTTTATGTAAAAATGTAGTTTGTTGTTGTTTTGGTTTATGAGCTTAAATTGTTTTATGTGTGTATTGTATACAAGTGTGGACTTGTATAAAGTCTACACTTGTATATAATCAATTCTTAATATTGATTTGTAAATGAAGGAATGTGAACTAACAGGGTAGGAGCAGAAAAAGTGGAAACTTTATCCTACTGCTTTCGAGCATAAACATTGTGTAGACAGATTTCCATGAAAGCTTGATGTTTTTAATTTTTCCTTTGCTCGTGTTATTTCAGTTATATTTACATGTTTGAAATAAAATCATTCTATCTATACAAAACTGTCAATCAATCAATCAATCAATCAATCAATCAATCAGTCAGTAAATGAATAAATAACAACTAGATCATAATTACAATTTATTCACCAGTAGCTTGAAACTTTAACTGAACCTGCTGAGCAATAATCAGTGCCGAGACGTGAACATAACGTGGGTATGCTGTTGAGTCCACGTCTCCCTCCTGGTTGTTGCCATAGTTACAGCTGACAGCAGTTAACAGTGCAGACTGAGTGCCAGCGGAAACGTGCGACTTTGTGCCAAACTGCGCCGCTAAGGTCATTCCTGATTCGTCTGAGGCGTCTCGTCTGTTGGACAGGGCGCCGACTGTACCGGCTACAGTGGCCTTCAGTCTTTAAAAGCTGTTAGTACAGATTTCATCCAGTGTCCCACGGGACTCTCTGAGGACGCCGCGACCTGACACCAGCAGGCCCGTAAATAATGTATAAGCACAAAAACATTTCATGAATGTTGCTTTTACAGTTTTTCCAGAACAATCTGAGAAAGTGAAATCAGAAAGAGCATTTTGAGTTCTGTATTAGATAAATGTTTGTACTCGTTACTCAAAATCATGATATTACTGGATCATAATTACGATTCACATTATTGTTTCATTATTCAATATTAGTGATTTATTGTCTACTGTCTGCACATTTTACTTCCTGCCTTTGCCTGCCCCGCCCTCATTAGTATCACCTGTGTTTTAAGTGCCACACCTGTTCCCACACACTCGTCCTGGGTGCACGCTTCTCTTTGCCTTCGTTCATCCAAACTGAGCCGCGCTCACCTGTTGTCCTCTGCTTTCTCAGCGTGTCTACTCAGTTTTTCTGTTTGCTGCTTCTTTTTTCCATGGACTGACCTTTTACCTGCTCCCTGTCGGAGGTGTTCGCCAACCGTCTACCTGTGTGTGACCTTTGCCTGCTTTGGATTCTACTCCACCGCCTGCTGTGCTGCATACGAGTCCTTTGCTCTGCGTCTGTTACAGCTTTATAGTGTAAATATGAAAAACAATAAGTAACTAAAGATTAAAGTAAATGGCACAGAGCAGAATACTCTGGAACGATGGGTGTGTCTAGAAGGGGGAGGGGCTTTGGATGGCAACACCCCCACTAACCCCACTATAAATATATTTGAATATATGTGCGCTGTTAAGCTACGTGAAGAGTTTTAACTTGTATTTCAGTAAAAAGTCAAAATATTTTTGGGGAGTTTGCAGAACATCTGTTTAGACTCTCATGCAGCCCCACGTTTCACATCGTAGCGTATTGCCACTGTGGAAAGCATAATGGTGAGGGTTGCACAGGTTTAAAGAAGCTCTCCTGCTGATTGCTTGCAGATGAATCACAGGTGAGGTGCTGGAGGTGCCACCCAAAAACGGGAGGACCAGCTGCTACAGGTGGAAAACCTCCCAGCAGACACTCCCACTCACAACAATATAAAGGAGCAAGTGGTCAGTGCAATATCAGGTGCAATGTAATCAGCGGTAGAGACCAGCGGTAGGAATGTTGGTTGCATTATACTATAATAAATACGGTTTATTAATAGAGGGAGGAATGTTATTTATAACTACAGTGAAAATGTCCATAAAGGTTAACAGTTAACCGTCAGTAAGGGTGGAGGTGGGGCATGTTTGACAGCCTGTAGCGTTTACCAGAGGGGAGGGGGGGAGAGAGTGAGCGTCCGGGGTCCTTGGTGATAATAGTGGCTGAAGTCTGCCAGTATCAATGTCTCTGAGGGGGGTTCGTACATTAAAATTGTACTTCAGTAACACTGCCAAAATTCACCGGGGGCCTATCCACGCCGTCCTCCAACAGAGACCGGAAGATTAAAAGTAGTTCAGTGGCGTTTGTGTAGAGACACCCTATATTCATAATAAATTTAGTACTTTATAAATGTTCATTTACATACAATCACTGTTCAGCCAACGTCACGCAAGAATAAAATATATTTCTTTGCTCATTTGTCCGAACTGATCCTTTAATTAGTGCCGAGGAGAGAGAGCGTTCTAATCCCGAGCTACAGGAAGGATGAGAGCAGTAATTGCAATTAGCAAACCCAAATCCATGAACATGAACTGCCTCTTACAGTGGAACAGTACAAGCACAGCCAGCTACTCAGAACCTGTGCCCCCTCCCCCTTCTGCGCGCGCGCGCGCACACACACACACACACACACACACACACACACACACACACACACACACACACACACACACACACACACACTCCTCCCTCCTCTAATGACTGGGTTGAATGTGGAGTCCACCTACACATTTTCCTGACTCATTCGTACTGTTGCTGCTGGAGAGCTGTGCTGAGAGGTGCAGAGTGGGCTGCAGCTGTGGTGTGTGTGCGGGCTTTAGGAGCGTGCACGTGTGTGTGTGTGTGTGTGTGTGTGTGTGTGTGTGTGTGTGTGTGCGCGCATTTCTTTTTGGCATTAAAATGTAGACAGGTGCTGGGCTTGTCTAGCGTCAGCTTAGGCATGAAATACATGGAAAAAAGTGAGAAGGCAACAGATGTGTCGTGCCTCTGATACTTCAGAAGCACATGGTAAAACTGTCAGGGGTTTAATGAAATTGAAATTCGACCCAGTCTAAATTCATGCGAGCGCAGAGGTTGGCAGGTTCGAGCGGTTTCACTGATCGTCAGCAAAATCAGTCTAGAAATGCAGAAACACTCGAGGGCTGATCGAGCTCCCCCACCATGCCCCACACCCCACTGAGGGGCAAGTACCAGCATGCAGGGTACGAACGGGGTCCGAGGTGTGAATGCCGTCCTCATCATCAGCACCACGGCAAGCATGCAAACAGCCTCCCACTGACCTGCCCACAGCTGCTCACCTTCAAACGAGAGACCAAACTGCCTCTGATCAATAACCCTGATCAGCTAACGTGCTCCGAGAGCCTCATCGTCTGATCGTCTCCAACGTCTCGCTCAGCAGCCTGGCAGGACGCCAGCTTCCCCTCCACGACCCCTCACAGTGGCCGCCTTCGTCACATGCTAATGATGTCTCGGTCCCATCGCTGACGCTGTGCAGCCTAAAATTACCACTGTGATTATTGTGCAGGGGTCTGCCGTTAGAAATAGAGGCACGGCTGTTTTCACATATGGATGCAGGCCAGCAGGCACCAAAGACAAGGCAGATGTGGCCTTGATCACAAAGTGTTCAAACATGTGCTTGTCTGTTTGTGTGTGTGTTTTGAGGATGTTTTGGCTTGCATGATAAAAACTGTTAATTTAAACAGGAAAAACCTCACAAAGAAGAAAAGAAGAACGAGCTACAAAAGCATGCAGGTGAGAGAGACAACATAATGACATGTATGCTGAAATCAGGAGCCTTAAAATCAGTGCTTCAACCGTCGACTGTATATAAAAGATGGATGCAGTCACCATGCACTAATCCATGTTATATGTCATATAAAAATACTCCTAATTTCTCCTAATTTGTCACAACTTTCTGTTTATGGACCCAAATGCAGACTCAGAAGGACAAAATTAACTAAAGATGCATTTTAATAAAAAAAAAATTGAATTGAACAAATTCAAACTGAAGAAGACCAGAATTCTACCAATCAGCAGGGAGAACATACAGGAAGGACAGAGTCGGGCTTAAATACACAGACTGGAGGTCATGAGGGGAAGTGGACACAGAAGAGTAACGAAACACAGCCGAAAGTAATCAAGACAGTCACACGAGAGGGGAAGTAAAACTGCATGAAAAGCACAGGAAATAAACTGCTACCAAAGTAAAACAGGAAGTGAATGACAATAACTGAAACATGACAACTCAGACACAAAGACAACAAACTTAACAGTGGAAAGACTCAGATGAAAAAAATAATCAGACTGTGAACCAAATGGAGAATATTGAATAATTTTGAATAATTTAATTCAATTTTCAATTCAGTTCTATTTACACAGCGCCAAATCACAGCAACAGTCACCTCAAGGCGCTTTATATTGGAAGGTAAAGACCCTACAGCAATACAGAGAAACCCAACAATCATATGACCCCCTGTGAGCAGCACTTTGGCGACAGTGGGAAGGAAAAACTCCCTTTTAACAGGAAGAAACCTCCGGCAGAACCAGGCTCAGGGAGGGGGGGGGGGGGCATCTGCTGTGATTGGTTGGGGTGAGAGAAGGAAGACAGGATAAAGACATGCTGTGGAAGAGAGACAGAGATTAATAACAAGCATGATCCTCTAACGACTGCGGCGCCGGCTCCCTTCAGACTCGAGAGGATGGCGTGAGGAATAATGGCTATGGTGAAATGAGGCGGAAAGCGAGCTTTTCACCGGTTGTGACCCGCAGGCCATAAAACAGCTTTTTGAAAGAGTGGTGGGCAGACATCAGGCTATATAAAGCAATCCCATCAGCCTCGTTGCTGGAGTAGTTTAATGTGCTCCGCTTTGACAAAGAAAATGTGCTATTGTGGGTCCATTACGAGAAGTGTTAGGCATCAGACACTGCAGGTAGTGGAAACTGAACCTTCTCTCTGCAGAAGGTGGGTGATGACTCTGAGGATCGGTAATCCATCACTACATAATCTGTACTACAGCTTTTCACACATGCAACTCATCCCTCAATGTCTCTTAAACATTCCCAAAACAGGTGAAAGTGGGAATGCAAATATCCGACACGCTGGGATTGGACACCAGACACTCTTTGACCTCCCGGTGCAGCACCATACGTACAGGATGGGTCATTGTAAAAATAGAGAATGTAATACGTGGGCATCATGCACAGTGTCTCCTCCTATTCAAGCAGCTCCCTCACCTCTGCCATATAAAGTATTCAATTCAATTTTATTTATACAGCCAAATCACAGCAACAGTCACCTCAAGGTGCTTTTACTCTAAGGTCGACCCTACAATGATACATACAGAGTAAAACCCAACAATCATATGACCCCTATGAGCAGTACTTTGGCAACAGTGGGAAGGAAAAACTCCCTTTTAACAGGAAGAAACCTCCGGCAGAACCAGGCTCAGGGAGGGGCGGGGCCATCTGCTGTGATTGGTTGGGTGAGAGAAGGAAGACAGGATGAAGACATGCTGTGGAAGAGAGACAGAGATTAATAACAGGTATGATTCAATGCAGAGAGGTCTGTTAACACATAGTGAGTGAAGAAGAAACACCCAGTGCATCATGGGAATCCCCGGCAGCCTACGTCTATTGCAGCATAACTAAGGGAGGATTCAGGGTCACCTGGTCCAGCCCTAACTATATGCTTTAGCAAAAAGGAAAGTTTGAAGCCTAATCTTGAAAGTAGAGATAGTGTCTGTCTCCTGAATCCAAACTGGAAGCTGGTTCCACAGAAGAGGGGCCTGAAAACTGAAGGCTCTGCCTCCCATTCTACTTTTAAATACTCTGGGATGTGAAATAATCAGAGATAACATGATGCCAGCGAGCTTTAGGACGGGGAAAAGATTTCCTGTTTAATTCATGCCTCACACCCACTTTCAGAAACCAAAGAAAACTAAAGCTTTGCCACAGATCTTCTATTAAAAAAATAAAAACAATCAGTTTTTTAATCTTTTACTGCAAAAACAGTACGGACATGATTCATGTCCGTACTGTTACTGTGGTCACAGGGACTCGGTGGTGCAAAGTACGAAATCACTGAGGGTCTAAACACTCAGTTTATCACAGTTGTTTCGACTCTTGGATCTGTATGATGTCACAGATTTCTTCATAAGATCATCTCACAAACCTGACTGTGAGCACAGAAGCCCCGCCCACCTGGTTTAGTTGTCAGCTGATCAAAAAAAAAGACTATCTAAAAAGGTGATTGGCCTTAAAAAGGGAGGAGCAGAAGTTGAATGGAGGGGCGCATGAAGGTGGAAATGAGCAGAACAGGTTGGCTGTAATGCGCTCCGTCTCCTGCTCTGATTGGCTGATGTTCACCCTGAGCTGTTTCTCAAATGCCAGCTTTAACCATCGATAACCTGAACAGACGAGTCAAAGCATTTCCTGTGAGGGCCTCGTGGAGCAGACGGTGTGCGCTCCTGGATTGTGAGCTATTTACTGTAACGCTCGAGCTTCAGCACTTACTGCTGCACATTTGAATGCGTAGAATAATGCGAGCACTATTAAATATCACTTAACAGTAATAATCGTGCCTAACAGGGAGAGTAATGCCTGACCTCGGACCAAAGAAGAGAGGCGACTTCTTCTGGCTTTTGCTCTTTCAGCGTTTGTCATAATAGCCCACATTTAGATGATCTGCAGCTCTAAATAAAAGATAAAAGCAGCGTCTCTTTGTCTGTGGAGTTCGCTGCAGAGCTCTGAGGTTAGCCGTTACTTTTACAGCGATCCCGCGGCGTTACGATAATCTCCTTATGTACGCCTGCCACAGGAAGGAGAAACACGGGTTTATGTGTCTGTCAGTGCAGAGCGAAGGCGGAGGATGTGAGCTCTGCTTTTTGTCAGCAAGACAACAAAAAACTACTGATTTTCTTTTACCTTAGAGAAGAGGTGCAGCATGGGAAACAGAGGCCTTCATATTTGGTGTGGTTATCTTGAAATGGCAAAAAACAGGGTGCTGACCTTGGTGGAGGGCGCGCCCTCAGAGCGCTGTCCGGTTGGCGGTTGCTGCTCGGTGCTTCCTCCCGGACAAATGGCCGCTTGCCTCAGACTGCGCCTGTCAAATGTTTCTTCCTGCTAATAAAGGCGTTTCCTCCCAGTGCTTGGCGAGTACTGTTCAAAGGGCGTCTTCGAGTTTCCCTTTATAATACTGTAAGGTCGTGACCTTTCCATGCAAAGTGTCAAAGACGACCTATGTTGTGACTTTAAAGTGAAGTTGAAACTCTTTGCCCTTAAGCCACTGTCACATATCATCCGCTCGTGTTTCTCCTGCAGTTTGTGTCTTTTACTCTTCGTCTTTCTAAGAGTTTCAAATATTTCTGAAGTTCGTAACCTGTGATAAATGTGTGGGATCTGTGTGCAGTTGTCACATGAAGGCTAAAGCTCACACCGCAGCACAGACAGGCAGTTTCCATGCGATGGAGAGCTTCGTCAGGCTTTTTGCAAAATTCTTGCAAAAAAAGGGGAAAGTTTCAAAACTAAAATTGAATGTCTGTGTTTTCCTTTTAATCTGATTGTCTCGGTGAGACTGACGCTGCTTCTTTTTAGAAGCTGTAATATTAATAATAATAAGATGTTTAATAATATTTCCTGATGGAGAGATTTTCACGTTCAGAGCAGGAAAAATGTCCTCCTGCTGGGATGACTTTCGCTCGGAGCCACTCTGTGTCTGTTTTACAACATCAGCTGGACGTGATTCTGAATCCAGATGTTAGATGATTACATTTTCCATCAGCATTCATCTGTGAAGCCAGATTGTTTGGCTGATTTGGCGAGTGTGTGGTTTTTCTTTTGGATGAAGTAGGGCGCTGCTGAGTGAGAGGTTCCATCTATCCCTGGATACAGAAGTTGAAAAAATGACTTCCTGCTTCGGTTTTTCCACCTTTGTCTTTTCGTGCATGGATGGGTGCAGAAACAGATTCTGTTTTGGGCTTTAGTCCTCTTATAAACACATTTTTGTGGAGAAAAAACAGACCAGTTTTAACAGAGCTAATATGAAAGAAACTAACAAATAAAAAAAAGGTCTGTGGGATTCAAACTTGGGTGTTTCGACAGATAAAGCTGTGACCCCAGCAGTCAGCAGTCCATACAGCTGTGGGGAGAGGACAGCTCGTGCAGAGTGGGGAGACACAGGTGGGACAAGAGCTACACTTTGCTTTAGGCAAGGATGCTGCATGCACGACAATAATCACACAGACTCGCTGAGACTTTGGACCTCGGCAGTTTAAAGACGATTTCATGTCTGATTCGGACATTTGCACGAGACCCCCTCTTTAAACACCCACCATCAACCCCCACCTCCTCCTGATGACGGCGTTACATACGTAAGCTGAATAAAGTTCAATAGAAAAACACCCTGATATATCAAAGTGTGCAAACTGCAGTGTAATAAGGTTAGAAATACTTTACTGTACATTTTGTAGCTGAAGGTCACTTCAGGCATGTGTGATTAGGTTCGGATCCTGATAAATAAAAGGAAAAGGAAAAAAGCAGCAGGAGGAATCAGCCCACGGATTAACGAGCTGCCTCAGACACATTCCCCCTCTGGTCCACAAAACATTTTACCTGACTTTATCTTAATCAGAGGAGAGGGAATGTAGCACTCAAGAGTCTTATGTAACAGCTAAACTGCTGCAAAACAAGACGTGGTGACTGTGCTCTCACATTAAATACTGTTAGACATCCCTGTGACTTTGGTGAGGAAAGCTAACACACAGAGAGAAAAGAAAAGAAGGGTTAGCAGCAAATCTCTGCCAGAACAGTCACATGCACTGCTTTGCTCTTCACGCAGACCTTCTACCTGCTGAAATATGATTGGTCAATATTACAGATTCTTCATATTCAATTGCAGCTATCTGCTCATAGAGATTAGGCTTTACAACAGCACATGAGCTGGATCTGTGACCCAAAAACAAAGCTGGCACTAAGACGGCGTTCCAAAGGATCGAGCTGCTGTAACACGACACGTCCGACACAATGAGCAGCGTAGACAAACCTGTCAGGTGAGTGCAGGTGTGTTTAAATGCAGCACAGAGGAAGGTCAGCGTGTGACCTGACGTCCCTCCTCGCTGCCTTCAGACGTGCTTCCCGAGTCTGAGAAACTTCAGGTGTGAAGCCATCGCTGTTCTTCACTCTGTCCTCTGTGAAGAAAATAAATTAGAGATAAACAGTTTTTTCGTGTTGCTCTCGGTCGTCCTTGCAGCCTGTTGGTGGTTTCTCTTTTTACCCCGTCGGTGCTTTGGACGACTCCGCCGCCTGACCGACCGCAAACACACCTACACCTCTGTGGGGACGTTAAGTGGGACAGATGTGCGGTGACACCGCTTGTGTCCCCCGTGAGGGATGACATCACTATCACCAAGGCTCTGTGTGTGTGTGTGTGTGTGTGTGTGTGTTTGTTTGTGTGTGTGTGTGTGTGTGTGTGTGTGTGTGTGTGTGTGTTTCACAGTATTACTTTCTTGGGTCTGGAACCATGTGTGTCTCTATTGTGTTTCCAAGCTGTGCTTTGGAGTCCTGCAGTGCAGCTGCAGGTGGCACAAAGACCACTGCTGCCCTCTTAGCATAACAACTGTAAATGGGGGTGGGGGCACATTTAGCCTTTGAAACCGCTAGCCTAAAGTTTCTTTGTTTTCTGCACAAAATGCAGCTGCTCAGACATGATCGGACTGATGGCACGTCACAGATGGAAAGCAGAAAGCTTCCAGAACCACAGGACTGCAGATTCATCAGTTTATGGATATTAGAGCCGACACTCAGACATGCTCACTGAAATCATACAAAAGGCGAACGTAGAGATAACAGCTGAACTTGAGTTAGGACTGTGGGAGGATGTGGTAACCTGAGGTTTGCTCCTTGTGCACGTGGCAGGTGTTCTGTGAGTGACGCTGACATGAAGCTTCACAACCTTCCCTCCACCGTCACATTCAGCAGCTGTGGCGTTCCTGCCTGCTCTGTGCGCTACAGCGTTCTGGCGGATTCCTGCCATCGATGTCTCGCCAGATTCTGCAGTGAATTTTTCACCTATAGGCGCCACCCACTCCTCTCCTCCTGCTGCTGTTATCCCTTTTCTACCTGCAGCAGGTCTTTTTGTCCCCTGTAACTGCTGCTTATTGCAGTATTGACGCTTGGCTGACTGGATGAATGTACTGGGGCACAGAGTGTGTTTGTGCGTGGCACAGTTTTTAATTTGATATATCTAACTTAAACAATATGCATAATGTGCAGGTTAAAAGTTTTGCCTTCAGTCACGTGAAGGTAAAATGCTGCATTTTATTTAAAGAATAAATGGAAGTTAAATCTTGTTTTTCTGGTCTTGTGTGATCGTCTTTGCACACTCACATGTTCTAATCGAATCTTTTTCTCAGCCACATGTTTGTTATGTGACACTTTCAGTGTTGTGAGCTGGAGCTGAAGAGAAACAGGACAGGAGATCAAATCGCTGTGCAGTCCCACATGAACTGAATAAATCTGGTCAGCACAGCTGTCGATGACTCCATGAGTCCATTCACAGCATTTTTTCTCTTTTTTGCAGGATTTCAATAATTGTATTTATCTGTCGTCTTTAAAATTCACCCAAGTAAAAAGTTGACTTGTAAAAATGCTCCAAAATGAACACCCTGCTTCGTGAACGAGGACCTCCACCTCACACTCTGTTTCTTTACCTCTTCTCTTCGTTCCACGTCTTCATCACGGTGCCATCAAAAAGAAAGTCAAGTTCATTTCTGCAAACTGTTAAACTTTTAATATAATGTTGCTCCTCCTGTAAATGCAGCAAGTTCCACTTGCATTAAAAAAGTTTGTCCTGCGGGATTCATCTGACAGAACTTTGTAAACACGTTGTAAACAAGAGCGTCGTGTATTTTATGGTTTTGTGTCAGCACAAAATGATCTGCAGCAATAAAGAGCATCAAACCAGAGTTTCTTCTTCATAAAGACATGAAGAAGAAACCCGTGAAGCGTCTGCGGGAAAATAAAGGAGCAGAATGAAAGGCAGCAGAACTCTAAATAATAAGCGTTAAGCTGAGAGTCGCTGCAGTTTTAGGAAATTTCACGTCTGAGCAACATTTCCATCGTACAGCTGTTTGATTTACTGTTCGCGTGCAGAAATTGGTCATGCAGCTTTAACTCCGGGAAAAAAGTAAACTTAAAAAAACGCGTCCACTCCAAGTTAAGAGATTCTCTTAGTTTGTCTTTAAAAGTCTTCAGACACCGAGGATCAAGTGGATGGCGGCTTTTTTATTTGATACGAGATCGTCGGCGTCTCAGTGACTCCTGCTCCGTTAAAGGAGATTTAATGTTTCTTAGCGTTGGCGTCCATTTGCTTAACTTTCCACCTGCAGAGAGGATTATGGGAATTTAGCCACTCTGAACGATTGTGAGCACTTGCAATTAGTCCAGCAAACTAACAGCATGTCACCCGGACTCATTCTGATTGACTGGAGGATTGAATGACCTCTGCTGTTTGACCACCAAAGCATGTGACCGCTGATGCAACAGCGCTCTTTGCCACAGAGCTTTTATTTGGAGATCTTTTCCTTACCTGAGGTAAAGAGCAGAGAACAGCACAAACATATTTTTACACTCTCCCAAAGTGTCAGCAGACAGCTACCGCAGGCAGGCAGCGACACATGTGCTCCTCCCTGTAAAATCTGGGCCATCGCCTGGTACCCGTGTGGCCCCTGTGTGGCAGCAGTGGCCCCTGTCACGCATGAAGAACGACCTGTCAGCGAGCGCACTGGGAAACACTGGCCCAGTTGTGAACGACTGCATGAACAGCAGAGAGGGAAGATGAAGGAGCTCGCGACTCCGTACTCGCAGACAGCAAAACATCTGCATTCAGGCTCACACCTGCTCAAGGAGCCGGTTCATCACTCACATCATCACAGTTCTGAGGATTATTAGAGTTTGATGTGAGTTACGCTCCGTTTTTCTCTTCAGTCAAAGACATTCAAAATCTATGAACGTGTAGTTTTGGGTGAATAAGATGCAAAGATTTTCCTTGGACGGAGACCTTATTTCTCCCACATTAGCTCCTCTTCATCGGCTCCCGGTTAAATCTTTTTCATAGCTTCTCATTTAAGTCCTGTCCGATCAGACCCGTCATATCTTAAAGACCTTTTGTCACGTCAGGCACTCGGTGAGTGGACTCAAAGGCAGGGTGTTTATTAACAGGTAGATGATTTTAGTGAAACCCAGCCTGGTGAGGGAACATCCAGGAGGGGGAAGGGTCCAGGGGAGCATGGGGAGTCCAGACATGGGGGAATCCAACTCGAAGCTAGGAGCCTGGGTTTCGCTACCAAACATACCAGCGATGACTGACAGTCTACCCACGTGTTAAGTAGGAGCCTTGATTGCTCCTCCTCCACAGGTGGTGAACTTGCCACAGCTGAGTTGGGTGGAGACTCAGATGGAGTCCTGCCCACGGATGATCTTGAACACAAACAGAGAGACAGAGGAGCCAGGGTCCGGACACCTTTGTACTCTAATGTCATCCTAACAGAACTCTTGTTTCCCAGACTTCAGGCTTATTTGTGGTTCTGATAGTCGACTGGGTGGCAGCGCCTTCAGCTTTAGGCTCGTCTCCTCCAGCAACACAGACTTCTGCTCATAGTTGGAGTCATTGGGATTCCCTTTCATATTGTTATTGGCCTGATTAACATAAGTGCTTGTGACTGGGCGTTCAGTCATTTTACTGTGAGCCAGTAATTAAATAGTTTTGGAGACATGAGATTCTTCAGCAGGTGCTGGAAAGAAGATAAGATGCCGTGTGCCGTCACCCAGAGGTTTCTAAGCGACTGTGCTTTTTCTACTGGCTGACTGTTGATGGCGAGAGGCTGGAAGTGTTAGTTCGTTTACTTGATGGTTTTCTGAATGGTGTTCCAGCCGCCAAGGCCAAGTCATCCCTGAGGTCATGCCTTAAAAATGTCATTCAGGCTGCAGGATGTGTTGTTGGTGTAAACAGAGGGGAGAATAGTGGATGAAGCTCAACTTTGGGGGAGTCCTGTGGTTAAAAATCAACTTAGTGGATTTAAAAACCATTTCCAGCCTCCAGCTGTGGCCTTTAGAAAACTCTTAATCCCTGAAATCAGTGTCAGGCTGACCCGCCGCTCGCCATGCAGCAAGATGTCTGTATTTATGCTACTAAAAGCAGAAGAGGAGCTCATGTAAATGTTTAGTTGGGGGATATACTGAATTTGATCGTCTGCCCCATGTTGCACCTTGTTGATTAACCCAAGTGGATCCATTCATGCATGGACATCATGCTGCAGAGGTAATTATAAGTTATTTATTTATTAAAATAAAGTGTCCACTTACCCTGTCCAACAATCAGTGTAACTTGCCTGTTGTAAAAGTTGTTAGCATGTGTCTTTTATGGAACTGGGATTATTGTTAGTCCTCCCACAGCCTTAGAATAAAGCCGGAGTCCTGAAAAGCCCTGAAACTGGGGAAAGCCCAGTTTACCCGAGCAGAGCCGGCTTTGAGCCCATTGTTGTGGACTGACGCTGCTCAAAATGGTCACCAGCTCCTGACCTGTGGTGGGAGTTTGGTGAATGGGACTGGGGAGGGCTGAGCTGGTGGTTGGACTACAGCTTTTAAACTGGCTAAAGAAACCACTGAGGTGGTCTGCAGAGGAGGCGGGGGTGCATACTACTCCATATTTTGCAAAAATCTCCTAGAAGAACAAACTGGCTGGTTGACAGCTCAGTCGGCTGTTATTATGCCCCCAGTGTGTCCAAACGCTACAGTAAAATCAGGTCCAGGTAAATAAACCAGTCACAGTGCTTACAGCAATCATTTTGTCTCGGTGTGAAATCTGTTGACCACATGTTTCCCTCAATCTAAGCCAGTGATGTGAAACTCCTCCAGATGAAAGACTACGTCCTCAGGGCTCCCATCTCAGAAGAGACCGGTCGAACCTCGTGGGAGTAGAAAGTGTTCAGCCAAGTTCTGTAGTGATCGAGCGTTTGATGGCAGGTTAATGCCGATGGCTGTCCGCGCCTTTAGGCCCCCCCGCCTCCTTTTCTTTATGCTGAGTCAGAATAAATCCACAGATTATTTAGGAGGAGGGACGTGTGCGCTGCCTCCAGCTGGTAGTAGCAAAGCTCCAACAGGTAGTCCTGCAGTCAGGTGAGCTTTCCTCAGCTAGCTGTGGTTATCTTGATAATTAAAACACCATAGCTGTAGCTGCACAAACAGTCATAAAGAAAAGACAACTACAAAAACATGCAACGAGATGCCAAAAAATGCAGACACAGACTGAGCTGCAGTCACACTGGTGAAGCGGCGCCCCCCAGCAGGGAGCAGCTTCACATGCTGTAACTCCCTCAGAGTGTGATTAGGGAAAATAAACACCAATGAGAAAGCTGACATATGGTTGCTGACGTTCTCGTGCACAGTTGGTGTCTTACGAGCAGCCATCGTCTGCGGACTCCAGTCGATGTCGGGTTTGTACAGCAGCTGACGGACCGTTTAGGTCTTCAAATCACTGACTGACTACATGAGATGAGATTATTGCTTGTCAACAGAAAGACAGAGATGAAATTTTAAAACTATTAAATATGAAACTAAACACAGCACAGTGCAGATTTCTTGAGCCTTCACTTCTTTATATTTTGCTTCCAAGGATCCAGACTTTAGTTCTCCAGCTTTCTGAAAGAAAGCTTTCCTTTGGACATTGGTTCAGTTGTTGTTGAGCCACAAAGCAACAATCTAAATTTAACCTTTTTGTTCAGGAGGTCACTGGGAGTCTCTGTAAAGCACGGTGGAGGCTCTGTCATGGTTTGGGCTGCATTGTGTCTGGTGTGGGGGTGTTTGTTAAAATTGAAATTAAGAACAGAAATGGCTTTTTCAGCACAACAATGATCCCAAAAACACTGCCAGTGCAGTATAAGTGTACCTGGATTGAAAAACACACAGTGGAACAGCACAACATTATCATGGACTGACCTCTCCAGAGCTGGGACGTCAGCGTTGTTGAAACAGTGTGGGAACATCCAAAGAAGAGCTTTGAATGTCCTTCAAGAAGCCTGGAGAACTACTCCAGGTCTGAAGAAGTTGACAGGTACACTTGCACTGCTTGCACTACCCCGGATCCAACGCCACCTCCAACGCTTACCTCCCCTCTGATGTGGACATCGGGTCAGTTGGATGCGCAGTCGAAAGATTGCAGCGGTCCCAGATCAGATGTGCACACTGGGACTCTTTCCCATGTTGCTGTCGGTGTTTATTGTGCTATGGTGTGTTGATATCTGTGCATTCCTGTATTATCCTTCTGTGTTACACATTTTGATGTTTTTTTCCTCGCTACCTGGCCTGACCTGTCTCCCCAATGTGATGTTTGTGTATTGTATGTACGGTCGGCAAGGTCTGTCATCTCGGTTGTGGGCAAAAGACCTGCAACTGACAAATAAAGGCTATCTCATCTCATCTCTCATCATCTCATCTCATCTCATGAACAATCACAAACAGTAAAAAGGATGGAAATACTGTGACTCATCCATTGGTTACACGTAGTGAAGCAGTGTCAGAAAGCCTTTCACTGTCATTACCTTGATGCTTTTAAGTCAGACACGATGAGCCGAGGACATCGCAAACTCACCAATGACTATACCTTGGATAACCCTTCTGTCTATAATATTAGCTCTACTGTACAAAATGAACCACACATTCAAATTTAAACTTAGCGACCAACCCAAAAAGTCACCGGTGTTTACTAAAATCACGAGGGAGTTTATTTATTTTATAAAAATTATGTTAGAAAATATATTTATCATTTTTAGCTTATGCTGCATCTCTTTGTTCTTGATCTATCTTATCACACAGGAGTCACCCCCTGCTGGCCAATAACAAGAATGCAGATTTAAGGCACTTTCCTGTTGCAGCTACATCCACCTTGTACTCTGTCTGTAGTCGGGTTGACCTTATTAAGTCATGTCAGTATTTTGCTGTTAGATAGCTGCTGTTTGCTACTTAGATCACACACCCCTACTAGAGCACTAAGATCATCTTCCCAGTCACTCTTGGTACTGCCGAGATCCCGGCTGAAGACTAGAGGTGACCGCGCGTTTGCCTCGGCTGCACTCGATTTATGGAATAACCTCCCCATCGCTATAATCTGATTGCATCCATTCCTTCAAATCGCGGTTAAAAACCCACTTATTTAGCCTCGCCTTTTCTACCAGTTAACGCTTGCTTGATAGTTAGGTTAACGCTTATTCTTATCTTCGGCTTATTCTTAATTACTTTTAATTCATTTTCAATTTTTTTTGACTGTTTTATCCTCTACACTTAGCCTTCTTTTATGCTTTTATATGCGATTCTTTTGCCTTCGTGTGTTTTAATGCCATTCAACCTGTTAGCACGTTTTGGTACCTTGCCATAGCCCTCATCCTTCCCTGTTACTTCACCTTACACTCTTGCATGTTAAGCACCACTGGTTTTTAAATGTGCTATATAAATAAAGTTTGTTGTTGTTGTTTGTCCATGATAGACAGGCCGACACACATAGAAATATATTAGAAATGTTAGAAGTGTTTAAGGTGTTAAATTTGCTGCACGGTGCACTCCTTTCTGTTTCTCACTCTTTGTATGTATGTCACTCTGTCATTCTTCTTTCTCTCTCTTTGACCTGTCCCTCTCCTCTCATATGCTCTGCTGTCCTGAGAGAGCGGCGTGCGATCGGTGAGGGATGAGGTGTGGGCCTCTGGGTCACAGAACCATTATAGACCTGCTCAAAGTTAATGAAGTACACTCGCACACAAATGTGCATGCATGCACACACAAGAAGAACACATGTGCGTTTCTGAAACATGCAACACATGCGGCGCACACGCAGCGAGCGTGTTCAGAGGCATGTGCACGAACACACACCATTAATCATTTTTTGCAGAGTGCCGAGGGTGTTGATCGGCACCGTGCACAGAGGCCGGGGATTCAGCCACATATGGCTCGGATAAAGTGACTGGCGTAAGTCACAGCTAATGTAACAGCTTCTTTGTAGTCTGTCTGCTGGCAGTCATAAAACCTGGCAGGGAGGGAAAGCAAGCAAGACCTGATTTACTCTGAGAGCCAGTCGCTGGTCAAAGTGTCAAAGTTTCAGTGTTTTAATGAGGAGGTGCCTCCGTACACCGGTGTGCTCCTGCCACGGCTCCAGGAGAAAATGAAGAGGGTGAGAACTTCACCACATCGCAGCTACTATACCGACGGTCATGGTGGGGAAACGATGGGCAGCAAAGTCTGCATCCCACAAAATGTTGAATCAAACACCATCTAGAAAGTCATTATTACACAATGGAGCAATAAAATATGTCCTTGGTGTATTTTGTCCAATGATCTAAACTGAAAGTGTCTGTTTTCATTACAGAAACACCCTTCGACTATCACAGGAAGATGATTGGTTGTTGTAGTTATTAGAATTAGTCTGTGTGCTAAACGGTCTGCCAATCATTTTAGAGCAGGTACAAAGCTCAGAGTTACACTTGAACACTTTTCTCCATCCTGGGCGGACTCTGAATCATTCTCGGTTTCCTGTTTTCCTTCTCTGCTTTCCCCCTCAGCACATTATCCACTTTCCAGGAAAAAAAGAAAGAAAATCCTTGTAGTCTTCAAACTGGGAAATAGTTTGTTACATGTTTGGTAAGTCAAAATTACAGAGGGCTATCCAAGCTGGCAAAGTAGTACTTACTGTAGATTCAGTTCAAATCATTTTTATTTATACAGCGCCCAATCACAACAACACTCAGCTCAAGGCGCTTTATTTTGTAAGGTAAAGACCCTTCAGTAATACAGAGAAAACCCCAACAATCAGATGACCCCCTATGAGAAAGCACTTGGAAACAGTGGGAAGGAAAAACTCCCTTGTAACAGGAAGAAACCTCCGGCAGAACCAGGTTCTCAGAGATCGGTTGGGGCTGAGGGGAAAAAGACAGATGACAACCCAACGATCAAAGATGGACATCGCCAAGAGGCCGTGGTAAACTGGTTTTTGAAGTCTTGTTTTAAAGTGATTAGGTAGAGGACCAATAAAGGCGTCCACGGCCCTCTTGGGGACATTCCCATACGGCTTAAAATCTGGGACTCTCCACCACTTGCTGCTCTTAGTACTGTAGAAGCTCCTCTGATGAAACGTCTTCAAGAAACTTAAAGAAATCCAGACGCTTTTCTTTCCAAGCTCCTCAGGCCACGATGACCTGGATGATTGAGAACCTTCACAGACCTCAATTTTAGTTGTTTCTTTCATTCTTTTTTCCTTTTTTTGGTGCAGAAGTTACCATATTTACACAAGAGGGTGGAGGTAGTTATCAACTAGCAATGGCTAGCTTGGTTGGCAAGTCTATAGGAACCAAAAAGCACAGTTTAAACCTGGGACTGACTCACTGCTGGAGCCTCTGGTGGACATTAGAGGAACTGCAGCTTCTGGGACGCATTAGCCTTCTCTCTATCCCTGTACATTCTTCTTTGTGTAAATTTGTGCACTTACTCATTTCAAAACAAAGCATGGAAGGTCACAGTCCTCTGTCATTAGTGCAAACGCCAAAGTAAATCTTAATCTCAGCATGCCCTCTATGCCATCTATTGATCCAGTCACTAAATCTTTAAAGACATGAATCAAATGGTTTGCAAGGGGACATGGGAAGACTCTGGGTGTTGATGTGAGTTCAGCTTTGTGGCAGGCTTCTGTGTTTATCTGATAGCACATCTGTGATCAATAAAGAGCCAGTGTGCTAAGCCTGATGGGCCCAGGAAGGAAGTGTCACTGAACATCAGCCTGCCCAAGCCTTATCATAAGTAAGTTAGCATAGTTCCACACTTCATCTTCAGCTGCATCTTCACTGCTTATATAGGAGAAAAATGTGCTAATGAGTTTGAAGTGACAGACACTGGCAGATACATTTCATGAGTTCAGCCTGTAGAACAGCAGCAGAAGGAACCGTGTTCCTCGGTTCGGTCGGCGAGTCTTTTTTAATTGGGTCTTGCTGAAACGGTGGAACAAGATCACACCAGTGTATGTGTGTGAACTGCAGCATGGGCCAGTCATCCACAGCCCAGTCTCACACTGAAATGTGTAATACATACACACTTTTAATTGTCCTCACGCTGCCTACTGGCTCTAAAACTTTGTCAACTGAATTGTATCTACTTTATGTGTCTGCCTTTATAAAGCTATTATTAGCATGTACTTAGTTAAACACAGCCGTGTTGATGTGCTCAGAGACTATAGACTTAGATATCCTGTCAGTTTTTAGACTACATGCCTTGTTGGTTGTTGACAGCTTTAACAAAATGCACCACATGGAAAACTTCTTTGATATGAAATTAATTTAAAATTAACTGACTGCAAACACTACTGATAAATTAGATCGGCCACCCTTTGTTTGACTGGGCAAGTCTAAAGTTGTTTGCAAACAATGGATCAGTCCTGGGAAGCTGTTAACACCGAGGTGCTTCCTCATTAATCTATGATTGCATCACCAGTTGGAATTTTAGCAAAAGGCAGCATGTCGACTAAAATGATGGATTCTGTCAGTGTGGCATGAACAAAACACCCTCTGAGGGAAATGTGTTGCTAGACCAGGATTATAGGACTTCATAATTTGGGCTTTGATGTGGAATTGAATGTTAAAAATAAAAATGAAAATCTTGGTTATGCTAGTTGTTGAAGCCGTGGATCAGAGCACCAGGACCTAGGAATGTTCCTTGTACCTTAAGCTGCGTTTGGAGTGCAGTGATGTGGAGGCTGTCGGTCAGTCTATGTTCTTACGCACACCTATGGCCACCAGCTTTGACGTTGCAGATGCAAGTGGTGAAAATGAGGTTCCTTTGACCTTCGACTTTCTCTCTCGTAGAGAAAGGATGAGAAGCTCGGTCATTCGAGTGGGACTCTTAGGAGAGCTGCTGTTCCTCCACATCGAAAGGAGCCAGTTGAGGGGGTTCGGGTATCTGATTAGGATGCTTCTTTGAAGCTTGGCTCAGTCTCCTAATCTGCAAACCAAACCCGGATAAGCAGCAGAAAATAGATGGATGGATTCTGGTTATGCCCAGCCAAGAAAACACATGACTAGAAGCTGAAGCTTTGGCGGCTTAATGAGCATTCCTCCAACACATCATCCACCCTAATGTACTTTGGAAAAACTGTTGCCCAATGTAAGCAGAAATATTCCCTGCGTGGCTCAGTGTGACGAACCATTCCCACCACAGCAAAAACCTAGAAGATGCTTTTAATTTAGGCCCACTGCCAGACCCTTATGGCGGTTAATTGGCCCACTCCCACTAACACTTTACTCAGTAAATATTAGCACATAAAGTGGGGACTGAATGCTGGAGCGACACCATAAAAAGCAGCTGGCCTCCTGTCCAGCCGTACGCTGGCGTGGTTGTAAACTGTAACCTCACTTTGATGATTCGGTCTGAACCTCGTTTCACTTACTGGGGACAGAAACTTCATCAGCATCGAGTGTTGCATGGTGGGACACGCTGAGTGACGAGCTTCACACCACCAACAAAGACAGACTAACATGGATCCTGATGATCTTTAGATTTGGTTAAAGCGCCTCTCCTTTAGCTGACCTTTATCAGGCCATACCTGGAAACTCAGTCATGAAGATTTACACCGCCTCTCTTGTTGAGTGTTTTCATGCAGTGCACTTCCACATGTAAACTGCGAGGAGCTGCTGACGAGAATATGGTTTCTATTATAGTGGCCATTATAGCCGTGTCTGGCCTTCATTTGGTCCCTCAAACCAGGCTTACGTGATGCTCCAGTGCAACTGGAACCACAAATGCTTTCAATTACCTGCGCAGAGAGGTGCGCATTTCAGTAACTTAGTGTTTTATAAGCTGGAAAAAATGTCTCATTTTACGCTGTGAGACAGTCCAGGTGAGGAGAGTTCACAGGTCGTGTCAGTCGACTTTTATGTTGGACTGTGATTTGAAACCTTGCAAACTTTAAGACATCCTGACTTTAAATGAAACATTTAAAGAGTGAAACATTATAGAAGCTAGTTTGAATAAACTGATGGTGAAGCTGTGATAAGATAAGATAAGATAAGATAAGCTTTATTAGTCCCACATGTGGGAAATTTGTTTTGTTACAGCAGAAAGTGGACAGTGCAAAGTTACATGGCAAAAACTAGAAAACACTGGAGGATAAGATGATAAGAATACGATACTGTACACAACTGTAAACAATAGAATAGAATACAATAAAATACTATATACAATAGAATAAAATAGAATACAAATGCTATATACAGCTCAGATATTTACAGATGTGACAGATACAGTAACAAACATCTGTATGTGTGCTGCACATCCATACACTGCTTATGACTGCGTGTGTGCGTGTGTGTTGCTCGGGTGAAAATGACAAAGAAATAAGTTGCCACATGTAACATCTCTTTTCTCCCACGTACTCTTCTGAGGAACCAAGAGGGCAGAAAATGAGACAAAATGTTCCCTTTTTCAGCACTTCACACACACACGCACACGCGCGCACGCGCGCACACACAGGTTATGAATGCAGACTGAGTGTATGATATGTTGGTGGCTCTCGTTCACTCTCATCAGCCTCCTCCCTTGCCTGCCTTCCTCCTTCCCTTCCTCCCCCTCTGGAGAATGGCCGTGGATTGTCATTCACTAACAGTAATGAGGTGGAGGGGAGCCGCTGAAGTGCTGAGAGCTGACAGCAGAGAGGCAGAAGGCAGGGATTAAAGTCAACTCAATGGCACACTGTGCTGGAGATACAGCGGGGAGGGAAGGAGGCGGGAGGAGTCAGACGGAGAGGGGTTTGGGGGTGGAAAGGAGAAGCAGGGAGGAGAGCTTAAGTAAAGGTGATCGGAAACATGGTGAAGGAACAGCTGTAATTAACTAATAATTAGGTTTTCGTTATATAAATACGGCACCAGTCAAGTCATCTCAAGGTGCTTTCGACTGTAAAGACCCTACAGTGTTACAGCGAGAACCCAACAATCAGACGATCCCTGTGAGCAGCACTTGCTGATGGTGCGAAGGAAGAACTCCTTTTCAACAGGAAGTGTTAGGATGTGAGTGGGCCATGTGACATCAGGACGTCACATGATAGGGTTAGGCTAGGTTTCATAATGGGCTCACCGGAAACCTTGGCTGATTTTGACCCACGGGCATTTTCACACCTTGGCTCGTGTGATTAGGTGGAGGATCAATAGGGGGTCCACGGCCCTCTTTGGGACACTCCCGTAGGCCTGGGACTCTCCACCACTCGCTGCTCTTAGAACTGAAGAAGCTTCTCCGATGAAACGTCTGCAAGGAAACTTAGAGAAGTCCAGACGCTTTTCTTTCCGAGCTCCTTAGACCAGCGGTCCCCAACCTTTTTTTGCGCCACGGACCGGTTTATGCCCGACAATATTTTCACGGACCGGCCTTTAAGGTGTCGCGGATAAATACAACAAAATAAAACTAGTACTGGTTCCGAATAAAAGAAGATTTATTCATAACACACGTGAAAAGACCCAGGAAAACCGAGTTAACGATAAAAACGATAACAAAATAACGCCGAAAACCGATAAAAACCCTGAAAACTATACATTTCACACCTGAGCCTCAACTCTCGCGGCCCGGTACCAAACGACTCACGGACCGGTACCGGTCCGAGGCCCGGGGGTTGGGGACCGCTGCCTTAGACTACGATGACCTGAATGACTGACAGACAAGACAAAAGATGACATGAACAGTTCGTTTTGGATGAACAGATTCTTCAGACTGACAAGAAACTACAGCGTCACTCTGAGACAGGAAGTTTAGTTAAACTATAATTATCAGATATAAAAGGCAGAATTTAATATGGCAAATTTTAGACATGCTGGTTCTCAATGACTTCCTCAGGCGAGGAGGGAGGGTCGTTCTAAAGGAACCCTCAGAGGCTTTTTGTAAAACGTAAAGGAAGGTTTGTAATTGGCTAAAACACTCGGACTTACTGCAACCTGTGGTATATCTGAAAGTGGCTTTCAGGCCAGAAGAAGCCCTTGCTAATATATCATGCGGTCATCGTGGAAAGAATGTGCTGCTGCACATTTCTTTCATCCACAGTTCATACTGAAGCAGCACAGAACGTACCAAGGAAACATTTTGCTTTGATTCCATCTTTTGTTCAAACCACAATAACCAGTTTAACGTGGCTAACACCGACAAACACAGCTGGCCTCAAAGACTGGAAAGAACCTCATGATGATTAAACACAATAAAAACAGGAGTGAGATTTGTCCAGTCATCCTATCCTACTGTATGACAAGCGTTTCCCACTAACACTCATCATAAGCCATTAGAAAGCTGCTGCTGTAGCAGGTTATTTTTCATACAGTCCGTCGCCCCTCACCGCTCTCCCCTCGGCTCCCCTCTGATTGAATTAGTCTTTCTCCTGGCATTTAGCAGCTCACAGCGGGATCAGCTCAGTGATTGAAGAAGCTATTTATCTACCTATTACATACAGGCTTTTTAAAAACCTGTTTATACAAGTAAGTTCATCAAGGCAGTGACATTTACAATTTTACCCCGTCACGTTTGAAATGATTGGAAACCACCAAAAATCTCCCAGAGCCATCTTCCAAGAGGCTTTTTCACTCAGTCACGGATAGTGCAGGTAAGCTGGTGTCATTATTTAATCAATATTCCTCCCAGAAAACTGCCTTTCTGTTGGGGGAGGGAGTGCGCGTGATTGCTGTTATTTCAACTTAAGAGCAGAAAGAAGAAAAGACTTTGATTTGCGCTCCCTCAAAACATGCTGTCAGCTTTTGTGGCTGAACGCCGCTGGTGTGTCAGCAGAGGGCGGACAGGCAAATGTTTGGCGTGGCAAGAGATTTGCGGGCTGGAGCCGGTTGATGGGATGGTCTGGCGAGGAGGCAGCTTCATGATGGAAGCCAGGTGTGCCAGCCAAGGAAAAGGCAGGAAGTGGAGGTCACCGAGCCCACGTTGCCATGCAAACCACACAAAACACACAAACAGAGAAGACGAGAGGGCGAGCGTGGAAACATGGCAGCGTTGACCCCGTCTTCAGAGGCGAAGGCTTCAAATGAATTCATCTAAAGTTGCGTTCATTTGCATCACTAGTTCTGGTGAAGTCTCAGCTGAATTAAAAGCATTAATGCAAAACTTTGGAGCACGATGATAATTTACTGTAGGCTGAGTTAATCATCCCCTCAGTTTGCTACCCGACCACAGTGGGAATGCCACATTAGCACTGGCATGGAAAAGACTTTTCCCGGTGCAATCAGATCCATGAATTATTAATTATATCGAGTCGACATCGTGATCTTCTGCTAGCTGAGGTAAGCAGAGTGCCTGCTATTAGTCTAACACAGGCCAAATGGATGACCACGTTTGAGTAAACACAATAAAAAAAAAAGAACTTTTGTAAATTTACAAACCCTTGTATGATCCGAATGTGAATTACTCTCCTGCTCTGCTTTGGTGAGGGAGACAGGAAGCAGCAGCAGAGAGAACAGAGTGATAACCAGCTTCCATTTGGGAGGCTAGGTGGGGGTGTAAAAGCCTCTGGTACGAAGCTAATGGTCCAGCAACAGCACTTTAGCCATCTCTCTTGACCACATAAAGCACCGGAGCCCTGCGTAGGTGGACACGCTTTAGGTCAGTGTGTTTTTGCAGCAGGAGATCCCCCACCCTGCTGCTTCTCAGTCAGAGAGATTTTGATGACCATTAAACTGCTTCCTGTTTTATGCTAACATGTTTCCATAGGTTTCCTGTTAGGATGCTGTCATCTTTATGTTCATTACACTGGAACATTTACCTGTATGACATGTGTTAAATGGCATTTTAGTGTAAATTTTAGTCTTTAGTTTTGGGGGTGTTGTCACAGGGTCACTGAAGGCCCTAAAATCCAGCCTTTCTCTGTGTGTGTGTGTGTGTGTGTGTGTGTGTGTGTGTGTGTGTGTGTGTGTGTATCAAGTATCAACACATTTCACTGAGTGTTAATAGAAGCTGCTGATAGTTCCATGACAAGAATCAACAACGAACTTCTCTCATTAACATTTAAAAATGAAGCGAGGCATCATAAAAGCTAAATATATAGTCGCAACAATAAAGGCCCGACTGAAGAGTGACACCGAAACCAGCCTGCTGCTCACATGCTTTCAACACATCAGGTCATAATGCAGATGAATGCAACCATTACCATCACTAAATCTTTGGAGTTGAGACAGCATTTTCTGTCATATTTCAGGGCAGCGTATAGAACAAAGTGACTGAGTGTACATCAGAAGTTATCCGGTTGTTCAGTCTGACGTCACTAGCCGTGTCTGGGTCTAAACTCCGCTGCAGGTCCATATATCAAACGATCACTATGGCATTACTGAGAGTTGAAAAACTGTCTAAAGTCTTTCATCTTTAATAAAATGATCAGCGTTCTGCTCTACCAGGTGTAACAATTGAGTTTAACATCCAGGCATCCATGAAAACGGAATTTATGACATTTAACGGAGTTAGAAGTTAGCAGGAAGTTAGCTTGCTAGCTTCTATCTAAATACAATATAGCATGTCCTGACTGCGGGGGTTTGGAAACAATGTAATCGCATGGCAGGATGCTGTAAACGGACCAAACTTCAGCCAGGAGAACAACTGAGATAATCCATCCATAATACGAGGTTAGTCATTCATATACTGCTGCATGGGCTGGGCTGTAGCTACATCCTAAGGTTTTAAAACTGAGCTTAAATAAATGATTAGCGGTAATAAAAGCCGAGGGAGGTCAACGGGGATCACTGACTGTTTTAGGAGCTTTTTGAGATTAAATAGAAGAAAATACAAAACATTAAACATGTTAACAACACAAAAGCCATATTAAACGCAGACTACTTTAGGCCCGGAAGTAGGATTTGTCACGTCATCACTTAATAATCAGATAGAGGGTGGTCTCTCCCAGTGCAAAAACCTAGAAACTCTTCTAATGGTCGTCAAACCATAGCTGTGTGGATATAGACTGAGATGGATGTCACATTCTGCGGCATCAACGTTAGCATTTTAACCACTGTGAGGTTTTTCTGGAACCACAAGTGTGCATTTCTTTATGAGAGGGAGGAAGTTACCAGCTAGCTAGCTTGACTTTGACCTGCTAATCAGTGCGGAGTAAACTCCAATTAAACTGTATTTTCACTCAGAAAAACTGGAGCTCAGACTTCTTGGATGATGTGTTACAACGCTTCACCTCACAGCAGCCATCTTATTGGTCAAATAATCTCATTAAAATTTCTTCAAAAGGCTCCAACAGCACAAACTTGATCCAGAGGTCCAGTTCAAGGTCTCCAGTTAGCTGAGGGGAAGCTAGCAGACAGCTAGAAGCTACAGCCGCTACATACATGTGATCCTCTGTGGAGGCGCCTTGACTGTGGTTGAACTTTCCAAGGACGTGTTTAAGAGCGCTAAAGTGTAAAGAAAGTTGTTCCCTGGATGAATCAGAGTTTATCTCCAAACCATGACCTGAAAAATAATTCTGTGTGACTCCAGTCAGTAGAGAGGATCTTAACTGTAAACCTGTAACTTTGACCTGATGTATACGTAGTGTAAAAACATTTTCCACCAAGGGGTTCACAGAAAGTGTGTCGGGTTTCCTCCTGCTTCTTCCTCCAGCCTTGCTTGGTGCTGAGATGTTGAGCTTGACTTTGGATCCGTCTTTAAAACTTGTCTTACACGTAGAGCGTGCTCTTTAGGGAAAAACATTGTTAATGGTCTGTCAGCCTCTGTTTGTACACAGTTCATGAAATATGCTTATTCAAACACATTCATCACCAATGTCACTTACGCACTAAAATGCTCGCTCGTTTCCTTGTTCCGCTCGAATGTAAAAATCATAAATAAAAGAAAGTAAATCACTCCGTCCTCGTGAGTGTGTTTGGATGCGGGGCGATGATGACGTTAAGGGCTTGACAGGTGGCATCTCTGAAATAACTGGGTCACATTAACTTGTAACTGGGCTTTTGTATTGAACTAAGTGGGCCAAACACTACGGTAGCTTTCTGTAACAGATTACAGACGTGCAACACAACTCAATGTAAAACCACATAATGGTAATAAGAGAGGAGACCTGCTGTCCTCTAACAAAGTAACACCAAACAGTTATTAGAATCACAAACATATGTATTTGCTCTGAATATGACAACCAGAGCATCCACGTCGTGTTTCAGCGAGGAGCCGGCTGCAGGACGCCATATTCCCAACAGGAAACCTGTTTTTCCTGTTTTTCATTTACATGGCCAAAGTGGCCTGATGGCAATTTGTGAAATAAATGCTACCTTTAATTTATTAGAACATGAATTTCCCAACATTATTTTTTGCTCTTTGCTCATTTACTGATGCTATATCAATATTTTCTAAGTCTTTCCAGTCTGTTTCAGGGGTAAACCTGTTCAGGGCTGGCTGTCAAGAGTTGTGAAGGGAGATCTTATATTTATTTAAGCAGACCCAGAAGCAGACAACACGAGGAGATAGAACTACGCTAAACAAAACGCGAGCTGCCTAGTCAGGCTGAGGCACAAAGGTACAAAAATAGACAAACCAAGGCTAAATCTAAACTGGGAAAAACTAAATTAACAGCAAAGCACTGGGACTGTGGAAAAAAAACTAGGAGAGAGACGATCAGATGAACAAAGGCAGACTGAGGACTTAAATACACAGAAGGGCAATGAGGGAAGTGGAAACACAGGGGGAACACAGCTGATACAAATCAACGTGACGGCACCAGGAAAGCAAAACTAAACACACTGAACAAGGACCACAAGACTTATCAAAATAAAACAGGAAACACAGAGATGTAGACTGAGACACGAGCTTGACACAGAAGAAAGGCAGAAGAAAGAGAGAGCGAGGGAACACGAGAGAGGCATCCTGAAGAGACATCAGGGAAACAGAAATGTAAGTCAACAATAAGGAGAACTCAATAGTCAAAAAATAGAAAATCCAAATATTACAACACAAAAAACACCATAAACTCAAAAGGCTGGATCAAATGACCCAGAACTACGACACTGGTCTCTCGCCCATTTCCCACAGCAGGGTCTGATGAGCGACTGATGAGCAAACACCCAAATCACATCTTTGGTGATTCTTCATCCAGACATCTGCATGTGCATCCTTCCAGGGCATGTCTTCATAAAAGTCTACACCTTTTTGAGATCTTGTTTAAATAAGACCACCTTTACTGTGGAGCTCGATGCAATGATGAAGTTATTGTTAATTAAAGTTAATTATTTTTTACTGAGAAACGTTCGACGAGAAACGAGATAATTTTATGTTATTCACACGGGACGGTAAGCTCAGGCTACACAGTGTAGTCAGCGCTGCTGTGCTGCAGTCAACAGTGATGGACTGGTGCACTGCTGCAGGACAGTTTATTAACCTCTGTCTCTCTTCCACAGCATGTTTTTATCCTGTCTTCCTTCTCTCACCCCAACCAATCACAGCAGATGGCCCCGCCCCTCCCTGAGCCTGGTTCTGCTGGAGGTTTCTTCCTGTTAAAAGGGAGTTTTTCCTTCCCACTGTCGCCAAAGTGCTGCTCATAGGGGGTCATATGATTGGTGTCTTTTTATCTGTATGTATTATTGTAGGGTCTACCTTGCAATATAAAGCACCGCGAGGCGACTGTTGTTGTGATTTGGTGCTGTATAAATAAAACTGAATTAAAAAAAATCATACCTGACAACCTGCGGTCGCTGCTAGGTGTGGTCATGGGTAGCACAGGATTGTGTTTAAAATCTGCAGGAGAATTTTAGAGCCTTTTTTGGGGGAAAATTCAGAAAACTTGAGGTGGTTTTAATAAGATTTGAGTGGTGATTTTAAACATGCTTATTATAGTTAATTTAGATAATTTTAAGTACCTGCCCACATAAAATCTGGAGGCATTTCAAGAGTGTGTGCTGCTCTTTAGTCTCACTGACAAACTCCACATTTCTATTAGCTTTATACTGGCTAAGGGTTGGAGAGCCCCACTGCACCACTACCTCAGAACTTACCAGGGGATAAAGTTGGATTTGGCAGCGTGGAGAAATAAGTCACCTCCTCGTCTGTAGCAGTAGTTAGATGCTGAAGCACCGACTCTTCTCCTGGAAATGATGTGTTGATGGGGTAGGCAGGCCTTGGTGTCTTGGATGTCTTTATTTTCTTATTAGTGACGAGGAACCTCCATGCTGTCACAGAATATGAAGTCATTTGATGTTAACGTGGATTAAAGTTCCTATTAGATATAATTGCTCATAAGCTGACGGTTCCAGGAGGTTACTCTGGATCTTACTGCTCCCACACTTCTCCCATACCGACTTCAACTTAGACTTTGGACCGCGGTGTGAGTCACTGTAGTGACTCTGATTCTCTGAGGACCACCAAAGTAATAACAAATTAAAGTGTATATTTATTCCTGCAAACAGTGTAATTAACATTTAAATGATGAAAGCCTGCAGCGATTGCCTGTGTTTGAAAAGAAGTTCACAGAGAGCCTAAAAATCCCCCAGATCAATGCAACTCCACAAACAACAGTGTGCCATTTACAGCACAGCTGCAAGTGGTGAAACCCCCGCGAGCATCCAATGCATCTGCAACTCTTATCTCAACAGAGGGAGAGAAGGCCTTCCTAACCATCAATAGCCATCTGAGAGAGGCTGTGTCCAAAGCTGTAGAGCGCTCTTGTGTCAGTTCTCAGACAGGCCTTTATGTGTTTGGGTGTTTGGCCAAATGAAATATTTATTTTCCAATTGCAACAGTCATTTTTAGACTGAGGCAATAGATCTTGCAAGCTGGAATTCCCAGGCAAGCAGTAAAACATCTGGCGTGGTGGAGGAGCCGCCTCGATGGGAGAAAAAAAAAGAAACTCAGGAGATTGGAAATTTATTGGACGGCTTTGATGCCATTTGTCATGGCGTTAGTCAGATCTCTGGTCCTTTCAGCGTCGTCTATCAGACCCCAAAGTTTGGCCTTTTGCTGAGAATCGTTCGACGCTGATGTGATGGACGTGAGGCACTTTGGTTCCTATTAGTCGCTGATCAATACGGCACCGACTGTTTTTCAGAAGCTCCAACTGGAATTGATTTTGTGGAGACATTTACCGGATTTACTGCTGATATGCTTTGAATACATTTTCTTCTTTTTTGTCCCCTAATTCTTCCACTGCATTTCAGATCTTTAAATCTCTCAGACTAGAGGATTTTCCACCCTGATGAATGACTTCAGGAAACACCGATTACTGGAAATTAATGTGGAAATGGATAAAACTGAAGCATGGTTGTTTTTTTTTATGAAATAGACTTTTAACCTCCCTCCTCTTTACTAACAAAAAACTTTATTGTATCCAGGCATGCATGAAGTTTTTATATCCAGCATCAAAACTGCTTCCAAAGACTCAAAGTGAAAGCTTTACAGCCAGTCTGGTTTTAAAATCAGAACTCGCCACATTCGAAGCGCTACAAGCTTGATCAGCAAGACAGGAGCTAACTAGTGCATTAATCACCTTCAGGCACTACATGTTCCCCAAAGCTCAGCGCTCTGCTTGGATATGTTGCCTCTGGTGTGATAGAAAGACACATAAACAGTGTTTTTAATGGTTAATAATAACTGAACCTCCTGCTTAGTTAGCTTGGCAAAAGTCGCTTACATTAATATCATAATAAAATAATTCTAACACACAGCATACAGACTTTATTTAAACACAAATTCAAATTCTGATGAATTCAAACCACTTGAAAATGTTTCAACCATGGGTTGCTTTCCCCCCACATGTACAAAGAAGAATGAGTATAATCAGGGGTTAAAGTGGATTCAGCAGGTGGAGGAAACCTAAACATGCCTGTAGTGGTGTAGCAGTAAGAAAAAAGTCACTCAGAAATAAGTCACAATCATTTAATGTGAGTTTCAGTACGGGGGTGGTGGGACTCCAGGCCTCGAGGGCTGGCGTCCTGCAGGTTTAGATGTTTGATCCAACACAGCTGATTTCAATCAGTCAATAAATGACCTCAACATGTCTTGAAGTTCTCCAGAGGCCTGGTAATGAACTAATCATTGGATTCAGGTGTGTTGGCCCAGGGTGAGATCTAAAACCTGCAGAACACCGGCCCCCGAAGCCTGGAGTTCCCCACCCCTGGTTTCAGTAGATTTTGTGTCCAGGCTGTTATCAGCTGCGCTGCTCTTTGTGGTTTTAACTGAATTCATCAAGATATCTGTTACAAGAAACATCAAGGCTGATTTAAAATCCTTACAGCTGGTAGCGCATTTCATCACCTTAGATTTAATCCGATCTCTGCTTTTCTTCATGTAGCCTAACGCTGACCATGAACGCCACAGCTGCTCCGCACGAGTCCAACACAGAGCTTCGCGGTAAATTTGACTGACCTGCAGATGTTAGATAACAAGGCCTTAGTATATCTCAGCTTGTTTTACAGGACATCAGCACTTCAGCAACACATCATTACATTGTACATGTAACTGGCAGCCCAGAAATGTCACTGAACAGTGAATCTCTCTCCTGTCCCATTTTTCCTCCATCTTTGAGCAAACTTCTCTCACATTCTGTGAAACACAGCAGCTGGACCTTCAGCTCTGACACACTGTGTGACAAACAGTTTGTGTGTTTGCTGGTATTTGTTGAACTGTTAGAAACGCTGCATTTGAAATGACTTGACAAAATGTCACTCCCTTTATGCTCGCTCCTCTTCGTTAGCGCTAGCTAGATGCTGAAGCAAGGCAACAGCAACGTATCAGCATCTGCACCCCAAACGCTGATGCTGATCATTCTGGTCCATTTTAAACTCTGAGTATCAATCATGTTTACATTTTGTGTTTTTTTTGCCTAATTCATATTATTGTGTGCAATAAGCATCAGTGATGGATACACTGCATTTTATGAGCTATTCTCTCCATCTAGACCAGGGGTGTCAAACTCAAATACACAGTGGGCCAAAATTCAAAACTGGAACAAATTCGCGGGCTAACATTAATATTTATTGAAAAAAAAAATCTTCCTCTAGATATAAGAATGAATCTTTTCTTATGGACTCAAACAAGTTTTGCTGAAAAACTGAATATGGAACAAGCTGTCAGGACTCTGTGTGCAGGCAGGCAGAGATGAGGATCTAAATGCAGGACTCAGAAAACAGAATGCAACTCAAAAACCTCAGCTTTATTGCTGGCAAGAAAACAAAACATGAAGTGAGGACTGAACACTGAGACCAAAAACACACAGGCATAATCTCATGGTACGACGCGACACTGAGCACAGGAAAACACAGGGCTAATATACACAGGGTGGTAATCAGGGAATGGGCAACAGGAGGGAGACACAGCTGGGAGAGATCAGGGTACGAGACGGGGGGAACCAAGCTGCACACACTAACATAAGACAAAGACTTTCACAATAAAACAGGAAACATGAATTACTAAACAAGCACGCAGACTTGACACTGAGAGACAGACAGACAGAATGACACATGGAACGTGAACTAAACTAAACGTGAGATATAACCGAGAACAAATCCTTAAGCAGGGATAAACAGAAACAAGAAACTAATAATAATCTTCATCATTACTACGAGAATAAGAAAACAATCCATGAAGCCGAATTAAACCGAAATATAATAAACTCAACATACTGGGTCCAACGGACCCAGAACCGTGACACAAGCAAAGCTTAATACTAAACAATATATATATTAGCTGTATAATACCAGTAGGCCAGCTCTAATAGTAATTTGGTATGGCTTCGCGGGCCAAATGTAATTAGGCTGCGGGCCAAATTTGGCCCGCGGGCCAGAGTTTGACACCTATGATCTAGACTCAGATCAATCTGATGTTTGAAGGTGAGCAGCGAGAGGAAATAATGACTCCCCTCAAATGTTTTACCCAAAGTAATGAGCAGAGTTTGAAATATGACAAATAAATACTCAAGTACAAGTACAGATACCTTGAAGTGCAGTAATGCAGCGTCTGGACTTTGTTACGCCTGAAGTTAATATGACGGATGAAGATAAGCTTTAGTTTGCTGAAATAAATCTTTCTGCTTTTCACAACACCTTCCTTCACAATAAAAGCCTCATTTAGAAATGACTATTTTTAGCACCTCCTGGATATGAAATGATAATTTATTACCTTCTAATCATTTCCAGTTATTAGACATGAGAAACAGACGCTGAATCCACGGTGCCGTGTGAAGGTGAAGATTTTAAAGTGGACGTTTTCTTCGTGTTACTCAGCAGATGATCTGGAATCCAGATTAATGCATTTTAAATATGAATCTGACATCATTGACTGTTGATTTGATTTTCTTAGCTCTTTGGGACTTACACTTCAATAATAGCTGGGTTTCAGTGGGAATGGTCTAAATGTGAAAAATTTAATTCCTCACTATCTCACAAGGTGTGGTGGCTGATATTGTGAGGTTACACAGGCAGCTGGAGCCTATTTGATTGTTTTTAATGCACTGATCTGACCAATAACGTGGCTGCTGTGCAGTTAGTGGATTTCTATAACGAGCCCTGCAGGTTAAGATCAGATCCTCTGCAGACTCCATGAGGATGCAGGTCTGAAATCTCCTCACACACCATCGTTGATTTGTCTCTCGTCTGAACTCCTCTGTTCCCCTTTCATTTGGCATCCGACAGTCCAGCGTTGGCTTCGTCTGGGTGTCACCGCTGATCAGAGCAGCGCAGTGAGCGTCAGTGTGCGAGCGTCCTCCTGCTCCACCTCGACATTAACCCAAGCCGACAGCTGCCTGGCCTGCTCCTCCCTGACAGCGCCAGGGCAGATGTTCCCGGGCCGAGACCCCTCCTCCCTGTGTCTGTGCAGCAGAGGTGTGGATGTCATTAGGAAGCTGTGATAATAAAGCCCAGGCTAACAGGTGTGAGACCGGCAGCAGTTGCCATGGGGCTTGTTTGCCCTGCTTGACCTGCCCACACACTCAGAAGAGGGCAGCATCAGGAGCGCTAAATGATTCTGCAGCACGGTGTCAAACACGAGTCCCGGGGCCAGAAGTGGCACACCAAGGGTCCGGATTGACCCGGAGGACAACTCTGCAAAGACTGAAACAGCAGCACTGCTGTGGTGAAGCTTGCATTACTCCAAGCAGGGCCTGATAAACTTCATTATTTAAATAAAAGATGTCATTTCTGAGTAATTTTTGCTCCCACAAAAATCTGCATGAAGCCTAAAAACACATTCGGGTCTCATAATGAAGGTGACACAAGCTGCTAAGTATGAATTAGTGTGTTGATGGCGCTAATAATGGATTTCATTTAAAGTCTTTCATCATATGTGAGAGCTGCTCAGTCTGCTTTATTATGACTTCCTACTGCTTTGTACTTTCCTTATAGGAGAAGGAGAAGCATGGGGGTGCCGAGTCCTTCCTGTGGTTGTGTAAGTGGATCAAACTGAAGGCAGTGATAAATAATAAAACATACAGGAGTCTCTGGAGACGTGAAAAAGGGTCCGGAGCCACAGGTTCGAGCCCCCGGACTACACAGGAGTTCAACTTTTACACATTTAAAATACTTTTAGATCTAGAAAATCATTGAAATCATAAATGTAAAACATTAACACTGCAGGTGAGGAGGTCGAACGGTTCATCTAATAATGGTAAGGATTCGTGGTTCGATCCCTGGCTGCTGCTGAAGTGTGATTGTTAGAACAAAGTGCTTGACTGGACGCACGAGGGACCACTTCATTTCTGTTTTCTGTCAAAAATCATTTAGGAAGAAATAAAACTTTGGTTCTCTTGCAGAGTTTAAATTCAGGTTCATGATTTCAGCTTTTTAAAAATCGTGGCTCTGACTGCAGTGTTGCTCTGTGCTGGATCGTATTGAATCTTTATTTTGAGCATGTTAAAACAGAATAACAACAACGAAAGAGAAAAAAAGAGACAAACAAAACAATAATAATTCTAAATAACTTACATGTTCAAACAGGAGCAGGAAGAAGCACGAGCTTCACCCCTCTTTCCACTATTTAGTAACTAATAGTCAACACTTCCTGTTTATGCCCTCTTCATCTTGTTGTTACATACAGTACAATCACTGCTGTGGAAGCAGTGGGTGATACACCCAATCAGAGCCCAGCCTCCTCCCATACTGTGGTCTGTTCCACAGCTTCACTCCACACACAGAGATGGAAAAACTTTTTTAGATGTTTTAAATTTAATTCCCCCTCGAATTGTATCAATGTTCCTTTTAAGAAAACCATTTTGGATGTTTTAAGATTCATCACAGATTTACTTTGACTTTATATGATTATTGCTATATTATTATTTTCCCGTTCACCTTCGTGGTCTCCCTCAGTCTTGACAACGTGTTAGGACAGCTAGATGACGGATGAGGGCGGCTGACGCTCCCAGTGAAGCTAAAGCAATAAGTGGGCCGGCTTTTGCTGCGTCTCTTTCCTTTGGCGGGACATCGATGGTTAGTTGTCACTCACATGTCACCATCCAGCACCTGCAGGTTTGGCTTGTTTTGTTAGAAAAAGGCAGAAATCTGTAGCTCAGAGTTGTGAGTCTGCATGTCTTCCTGGTTATAAGTGAGAAAATCAGCTGAGCTGCAGGCTCAGTGTGATCAATAATATACGATGGCAGCCTCATTAGTGGATCGTATGTGACATTAGCCTTACATAATAAGGATTAAAGATTCATGTGACATATGATGGGGTTCTGTTTTTTCTGCCCACTTGCTAACAGCCAACTACCAATCTGCTGCTTCCACACGCACCAGGAAACAATCGTCTGGCGATAAAGTGAAATATCGACATGCTGAACAAATGCATTTGACACATGGAGTGAAACCTCCGGCTGGTGTTTGCTGGTCCCTGAAGTCTAATATTCTTCAGAGCACAGTGAAAGTGGAGAGGTCACCGTCACCTTAACCGTCTCGCATGTTTAGCTTGTTAGCTGCGGTGGCTGTGGATGTTGTCACAGCAGCAAAAGCACTTTACAGACTTCTGTGAGGGGGAAGCTGCACAAGCCCCCCACTGGTTACAGTCACGATGGGTAACGTGCAAAGTCCATAACCAGACTGGATCTGATGGAGGCAGTGTGTGTGTGCATGTGTGAACAGAAGATGCAACCCTATGACCTTGGGCTTGCAGGTAAGTCGTAGATGTGCCGATATGATGAGAGGGGCATCTGTCTCTTCACTGCTTCATCCCTGCAGCCACTCAGAGATATCCACCTACTTTATGTGTGTACTCAATTATCTCCATCAGTCTGCATGCCTCCATCTCTCACTGCAGCCCTGCGCTCATCCCTGTTTCCTCCAGCAGCATCGCAGTAATGTGTCCACAGCCAGAAAGTCCACCCACCCGTCTGTCTCCAACTGTTTTTACTTCTCCCTCCTCCTCCACTCGTGTTTCTCTCTCCGCCTCTCCCTGTAAGCGTTGAATGCACGGCGACACCAGCGGGACGCGAGACGCCGTTATATCAGCAGATCTGTCGTTACAGGCCACCGCGTCTGGACAGAAACATTTCAATAACTGTGAATGAAAGTTGGAATCATCTGGATTTTAGTCCTGGCTAATCTGGAGAAGTTAAGGCTGTGATTAATTAAAGCACTACAAGCCGAGCTGCAGTTTGAGAACAATCCTCTCGCTGTTTTAACGAGAGGATTTCCCTGTAGGCAGGAAATGTGGAGCTTCAGAACCCGACTGAGAATCCTGATAGTCTTCATCGAGCGAATGGTGTGCAGTGAAAAGGAAGACGTAACGACATAATGACATAACTGAAGTTAGTAACTCTGCAAGTGGGACGCGTCTCACTATTTTGATAACAAGGTGCATCCCACATCATGACACATCAGCATCTTTGGAAATATGGTTATGTCAGAGGTGACAATGTGAGCGTTACATTCATAACAATAAGAACTTTAATATGTTTGTCTGGATCAGGTCAGAGGTCAGGTCAGACAAAAAAGAAACAGTTACAGTTAAAAGTCTTTTTTAACTGCGTGAAAACCTCATGACTTCTCTTTGTCTGTTAAAATTTTTGCATTTAGTGATTTTTCTAAACTGCTACATGAATCTTAATAAACAAGATGACACCAATATAAGAGCTCCCAGAGGAAGAAGAATATAGATATCATATATTCAAGTATAGCCAAACGTTTGGTTTATGCAACTCAGGCAGATTTAATGTTCAAATCAAGACGGCCTTAAAGTCCTTTTTTAAACTCGGTCTTAAAAAAGAAAGCATGACCACGATGTCATTTGTTGTTCTGTGAGATTCATGAATGAACATTTTTTAGATAACAGGTGACGTTTCCCATCTTTTCCACGTATAAAGTCAACTTGTGTCCCTTTTACTGACCAGCTCCAGCTGTCATCGTGCTGTAAATGGGAAGAAACCGTAAAAGTTCTCACCTCTGTGGAAATGCAGAAACGCTACCTTCTAATTGTTTTAGACAACCAGAAGACAACCATCTGTAATTCAAACGTATCTGCAGACCCCGGCTCTCTGTGGGTCTCTGTTGTTGAGCAAATGTTTGTGCTGAATAGTGAAAAAAGATCAGATCAGCTGACTCAGTCGGAAAAACCACCACTGCTCCAGATGTTCACGTTTGACAGTTCAACACTGACCCACCACGCTCCCACCACGTCCACCCGCTGTGGCCAAGCTGCCTCAGGACATGACGGTGACCACAGGAGTTAATCACTCTGCCCTTTGAGCCCACGTCAGGAGCCTCACAAAGTCCTCTAGAAAAACATCCCATTTTCTTACTTTTACAACATATTTTAATAATAATAATAATGGATTGGATTTATATAGCGCTTTTCTAGGCACCCAAAGCGCTTTACAATGCCACTATTCATTCACTCTCACATTCACACACTGGTGGAGGCAGCTACAGTTGTAGCCACAGCTGCCCTGGGGCAGACTGACAGAAGCGAGGCTGCCATATCGCGCCATCTGGCCAACACCAGTAGGCAAGTAGGGTAAAGTGTCTTGCCCAAGGACACAATGACCAGGACAGAGAGCCCAGGGATCGAACCGGCGACCTTCCGGTTACAGATGCGATTCCCAACCCCCTGAGCCACGGTCAGACATTACATCCCCTGTGAAACAGCATCTTCGGACAGTAACCTCAGTAACACAAATATAGTCATAACTGTATTTGATCTTTAAACTCTGCCCAGCGCCCCAAAGCAGAACATTTCCACCACCAGCCTCCACATCTGGTTTGAGCCTCTTCTGAAAAGCAGCCTTTGGTCTGCAGCAGACACGTCTACCATTACCGGCCCAAACAATCTTATCTCCGATTCATCTTTTCAAAGCACATTATTCCCAGAGCTCCGCTCTTTGCCTGCATGTTCACTAGCAGGCTGTAACTTTTCTCTGATGTTCTTTTTGGACAGCAAAGGCTTTTTCCAGGCGCGTCTCCCACACAGGTCATATTTGTGCAAACAGCAGCGACCCGAGTCATGTCAAAGTGGCGGCTGTGCGAGTATTAGGCCAAACTCTTAAACTTTAATTCTTTAAAACCTTTAAACACGAGCATTGTAAAGCTCAGTGCATGTTTAATAGCATTTTCATGCATTTTTTAGTTTATATGAGCTAATGTTAGTTAACGAGCTGCATCCATAGACACGTTTACCTGCTAATTAGTTCTAAGCAACAAACAAGCAGCCATATCATTGGTCAGGTAATTGAATGAATAATGGCTCCAGCAGCACAAACACAGTCCAGTTCAGGGTCCAGAGGTCGAGTTCAGGGTGAGGTGAAGTCTAGCAGACAGCTAACAGCTACAGCCGCCTGTCAGTCACAGAGGCCACGCCCCTCACAATTTAAACTTTAAGCTTTAAAGCTTAAAATATAAACATGTTTATTTCACTGTAGAGTGCACGTGCTTATTGGATAACAACTTGTCGTTAGATAATTCTTTATTTTGTGCTATAAAATAATCTCCAGCTTTGAATCAGAACAAGTGACTGAGCCTAAATATTCAGCAGGAAAGCCAGAAAACAGAAGGCCAGCGCTAAAGACGACCACGAGTCTTCTGTAGGGTCTTATTGCAACCACAGCCGTAGACTCCTGGTCAGGTTTAAGATTTTTCAGACCAGGCAGCTACGCCCACGTTTTATACTGCCCATTAGAGAGACCAGCTTACTTTTAGAGTCAGCCTCAAGCAGACGTTGGAGGAGCTGCAGCTTTCGGCACTTCCGGGTTGGCTTGATTTTTGAAGTTGGGGTCCTTGAAAACTTTTTCAAAATGTGCCGTCATGTATAATCTACTTTCCTGCAGTGAATGCTTTCTAATATTTTGAGGGTTGTTTGAAAAATCTTTTACTTGATCCAGAGACACACACATAGGCCTTTTTTTCCTTCAGGCCTAAGACCCCACATACCTCGATGCCTCGGTGTCAGAGGTTTAAATTGAATCCCTTCCACCTGTGTGACTCATTATGGATTCACATTTTGACTTTGCCAATTTGAAGGTGTGAGTTTAGTGCGTGTCACTTTTTTCCCAAGATTTTCCTTCCAAATAAAGGCAATAAAAGGAACTACAACTCTGGATCGTTTCATCTCAGCAAGAATTTCTGGATGAAAAGTGTTTTATGCATTTTCTTTGCTGTCTACCATTCAGAACTCTGACATCTGTCCCAAATCCTGATTCATTTTAAGATATTCATGTTCAATGTGTGAAAAAGAAATTGGCCAGGAAGACACATTTTACAAAAAATGGATCTTGAAAAGTCTTTGATGTAGAAGCTAAAACTTCACAGCACTCATTATATGTTAAAGTAAAGATGGCTGAGCAGAAAATGTTCCAGTGATTCCACGTTTGGAGAACAGGAAGTTACACAGGACGGACTGACAGATGAAGGACACCGAGGCAGGAAGTAAAACCAGCCAAAACAGCCGAGGAAAGTAACAAAATAAAAGGGGAAATTACTGTGAAAGAAACATGAACTGCACACACTGGGAAGCCACGAGAACACGGATAAAACAGATTTTTACATGACCACAAACCCAAAATAAACACACATGAATGTAGTTTAACTTATATAAAGATGATTCAGTCGACACGAGATTTGTTTTAATGGCTTTAGCTTTCTGCCATTTTTTTCCTTTTTGTTTTTGACAGGGCACAATCATCATCATCATCAATCAATCTGGCACATCCCGAGCTGTTTTCCAGCAGACGGGAATCAGGAACTCGGGCTCGTCTCGTTGATTGATTCTGACTGACACAACGAATCCCATCTGGCACAGCAGAGGTACTAAAACAAACTCTCAAGCTAATCTTTCTGTAAAGACTTCAATACATGGAGCGGTTTGTACACTGACTCGTGCTCAGTGGAGCGGAGAAGAAACAGAGCAGAGATCAGAGTTGGATTCACAGCAGCATCAGCGGAACGTGCAGACGAATGCTCGCATAGAGCCGACCTGACGCGACCTGAAGTAAAGTGTACGTGATTGATGCTATTTCGAGTGCAACTGGATAAACATATGGTCATAAACAGATGATATTTCAGTCGTAATTTGATTGTAATGAATGATAAATTAACTCTTTTCAGTTTTGATGTAATTCTTGAAAATTACATTCCCATACGACTGACCTGAGCAGCTGGGAGGAGAATCGGCACCTCCCAGGCAGAGGCTGTAGCTCTGACTCAGAAATGGGTGGTGTTCCCACCCTGGAGTTCAAGCTTCTCTGGTTATCCTGAGGGGTGAAGGACAGAGCGAACCAGAGGTCCACAGATGGATTGGTGCAGCATCTACAGTGATGTGGAGGCTGCAGGTTTGCTGTGGTGACGGTCACTCTACATTCCCTCACCTCCATGACCTCATGTCCAAGAACCACAGGCAAGAACTGGGAATTAATCTGAGGATGATTTTTGGATTCTTCGACCTGAGAAGCATTCAAAGCATGTCCATCTGGATGGACGGATGGGTGGACAGATGGCTGGACAGATGGATGAATGGACAGGGTGATGGATGGATGGGTAGATGAATGGACAGATGACTGGACGGATGGATGAATGGACAGGGGGATGGATGGATGGGTGGATGAATGGACAGATGACTGGACGGATGGATGAATGGACAGGGGGATGGATGGATGGACGGATGGATGAATGGACAGGGGGATGGATGGATGGGTGGATGAATGGACAGATGACTGGACGGATGGATGAATGGACAGGGGGATGGATGGATGGATGGGTAGATGAATGGACAGATGACTGGACGGATGGATGAATGGACAGGGTGATGGATGGATGGGTAGATGAATGGACAGATGACTGGACGGATGGATGAATGGACAGGGGGATGGATGGATGGGTGGATGAATGGACAGATGACTGGACGGATGGATGAATGGACAGGGGGATGGATGGATGGACGGATGGATGAATGGACAGGGCAATGGATGGATGGGTGGATGAATGGACAGGGGGATGGATGGATGGGTGGATGAATGGACAGATGGCTGGACGGATGGATGAATGGACAGGGGGATGGATGGATGGGTAGATGAATGGACAGATGACTGGACGGATGGATGAATGGACAGGGTGATGGATGGATGGGTAGATGAATGGACAGATGACTGGACGGATGGATGAATGGACAGGGGGATGGATGGATGGGTGGATGAATGGACAGATGACTGGACGGATGGATGAATGGACAGATGGATGAATGGACAGGGGGATGGATGGATGGGTGGATGAATGGACAGGGGGATGGATGGATGGATGGGTGGATGAATGGACAGGGGGATGGATGGATGGGTGGATGAATGGACAGATGACTGGACGGATGGATGAATGGATGGATGGATGAATGGACAGGGGGATGGATGGATGGGTGGATGAATGGACAGGGGGATGGATGGATGGGTGGATGAATGGACAGATGGCTGGACGGATGGATGAATGGACAGGGGGATGGATGGATGGGTGGATGAATGGACAGATGGCTGGACGGATGGATGAATGGACAGGGGGATGGATGGATGGGTGGATGGATGGACAGGGGGATGGATGGATGGGTGGATGAATGGACAGATGGCTGGACGGATGGATGAATGGACAGGGGGATGGATGGATGGATGGACAGATGGCTGGATGGCTGGATGGATGGACAGATGGCTGGATGAATGGACAGGGGGATGGATGGATGGATGGGTGGATGAATGGACAAGTGACTGGACGGATGGATGGGTGGATGAATGGACAGATGACTGGACGGATGGATGGATGGACAGATGACTGGACGGATGGATGGATGGACAGATGGCTGGACGGATGGGTGGATGGACAGATGGCTGGATGGATGGATGGATGGACAGGTGGATGGATGGATGTTTGATAGTTCTGGATCTTTACCGCGTTTTGTGCTTTTTGTTCCTTCAGTTTATCATGAATTATCTTCACTCAGGTTCTTAGCTTGGGTTACACGTCCGCCCTCGTGTGTTCCCCGTAGTGCTTCAGTCTTGACTGTGTAGTTTAAATTACTGTTGTGTTTATTATGTTCCCTCAGTAGTTCCTGATTTTTCCTCCTGTGTCACTTCCCTGTGTTAGTTCTGTCTTTATTTCCCTGATAGTTATTGCTCCTGATTTCCTGATTTTGTTATTTTGTCTCTTGTGTTTTGTGTTTAGCTTTACTTCCTCTCCTGCCTCATTGTGTTGATTGTCTACACCTGTGTTAATTTGCTCCAGCTGTTCCACATCCTGTTGTGACGTCTGCTATCCTTTGTTCCTGGGTTCGTCCCCAGCGTGTCTTCTGTTTGGAGACTTTGGTCTTCTGCCTTTTTGGATTTCTGCGATGCCTGAATAAAACCCACTGCCTGCATTTCCATTCACATTCCTTCAGACATGATAGGATGGATGGATTCTTTCGAATATTTAGATTCATTTTATTAATACGAATGACCCTCTAATCACAGTATTATGCTTATACTGAAGCGAGAGAAATAACAGTCTAATGTGAGACTGCAGTTTAGTTCTTTCAGAAAAAATATGGCAACAGCACTGTTTGTACAGTTGGAGAGATTTCTGCTGTACACTGATTCTTCCCTTAAGCTGCAACACTTCCCACTCAACACTTTGGGTCTCTTGTCTGAATAAAATCCAGATCAAATATTATTTTGCTTACCAGCAGTCAGATATGACTGGCCACATTACAAATTGTATCACTGTCTACATGCAAATTAGGGTCAGATTGCTGCAGCCCGGAGGATGATGGAAGCTGTTTTGTAATCTAACTGCTGCCAATGCGAGGAGGAAAAATACGCCCAGTCTCCCCTCAGTCTTTATTGTTTTTTAGGAAAATGGGTGCAGCGGTTTACTGAAGTACATGAACACAGACGAGAAGAGTTTGAAGTTTATCCTTCAGCACAGCCTCAGCTCTCTGAGGCATGAAGAAGCTTTATGCGGTGCATATTAATATTTATGAATGGGAATCATAAGTGCTTGGATGATTATGAAAATGCTGCATTTATTAAAACATGCAAATACAAAATACCTGGAAATATAAAATAGGAGGCAAAAGTATAGTTCAGGCTTCTTGAAGGAGACTCAAAGTTCTTCTTTGGATGTTTCTGTCCTTTGTTCTGTTCTCTGTCAGGATGATCCCAAACTGCTTCAGTAATGCTGAGGTCCGGCCCCGGGGAAGTCGATCCATGACTGATCGCTGCCAATCAGATGCTTTCAGATGGTATTTCATGGAGGATCAAAGTCTGATGTTTCTTTCCGAGTTCATAATTCATCAGTTTTATCAAAGATCTTAAACACTGACATGCAGCTCAAACCATGACCGAGCCTCCACCGTGCTTCACAGGTGGATGCAGACTCTCACTGTTGGACCTCCTCATACATACTGTCCATGAAGTGGATCCATCGCTCCATCAGACCCGGTCCTCTGATCTTCAGTCCAGTTCTTGTGTCATTTTCCTCCCTGTTTCTTTTCCTAAGGAATGATGCATCTCAGGTCCTGTATCAGGTCTTTGCTGCATGTGTGTGTGTTTGTTTTGTTTGTGTGAAACTGCCATCTTTGCCATTTTCCATTGATTTAACTAAAGAAATGGGAATAACTGTGTTTCTGGAACAAAGAGGCTCAAATGAGTGAAAAAGCAGCTGATGTCCAAAGAAAACGTTTGACAGACCTTCAGAAAGCCCAGAAATCTGACAAAATTACAAGACGGTGTGTCCTTGGAAGCAACATATAAAGACATGAGTGTACTTAGACCACCCGCCTGTTTAATCTTCATCACAAAAATCTGTGAATACCTTTTTCTTCAACCTGCAGTTTTTATGGATTTTTCTTTTGTGAATAATACTAAGAAGCCATAAAATGCCTTAAAGAAATCATAATTTAAGATGTAAATAAACCAGAAGAGACAGACTGAAACAGCTTTAAAGCAGCACTGCTTTCCCCTGGAGATATGTGGGGTTTTCAGCAATGTGAAAATAAAGAATATCCCATTACAAAGTGATTCCACCTCCATTTTGCCACCGCACACCTGATGTCAGACATGAGCTACCTGATCAGATTCTGGCCACTTTAAAACATTTCAGCCAATTATCACAACCCTGAACGGGCACTCAGCTCTAATATGTTCAGCGTCCATTAGCGCCCGACTGTCGCTGTTCTGTGTATTGGAAAAACTGTCAGGTCACTTATGTTTAAAGCTTGCATTGTTTGGCTCCATGGATAATGCCCCGTACCGAGGGTGGGGTTATTTGGTATGCTTAGTCCTCAAATGGTATTTGAGGACTAAGCAGAGAAACCACATGGATACCAACAGTGTTTCCACCTGTTCTTTTCCCCCTGCAGTTGATGGCAGCCCTGCATAGCGCCACCAATGGGTCACAGTCGGTGTCGTGTTTATGCGTATGACCTTTGGATCGAGTGGAGTTCAAAGGGCTGTGTTCCAATTTCTGCCATATCAGATTTAATTTAAAACTTAAAATTTACCTGATGATTTTTTTTTCTATTTGAAGGCATCTGAGCTCACTGGCCAAGCCAAACACAGGACGTGAGGTCATATCTGCTTGAATATATGAAAACCCAACAGCATTCTTAGAGAAGAAAGGGTTGGTGGACCATCCATCCACAGTCTGCACAGACTAAAGCTGCTCCAGATCACCTTGAAATCAATAATTACAAAAGTTGTCAGAAAGATTTTCAATTTTCAAATCTGTTTGTCTCAAAAGTAGAATGGGCTGTGAAGCTGGCAAACAGAAAGTGACCACCGGGGGCGCCGCAGTAAGCACTGAATATTTTAACAACAGCTGTTGCCATGGTGCACTTGGTAAACGTGTTCTTCTTGCAGATCCCAGCAATGCTCAAATGTAGTTTTTTTTGTCTTTTAATCAAAGCTCTGAATGCACTTCAGCTGCTCCGTGTGCAGATCTTAAACACACGTTAGTGGTTGTAATTTTGCCACCACGGCCACCTTCACGTATGTGCTGCTTCCACTCAAATCTCTTCAAACTTAAGGACTCAGAGCTTCCTTCACAGTCGCACATCTCCTGATCAAAACGACTGATTGGCTGCAGCAGCAGAACGATGTTGCAGGCTGGCCTCGTGACCTCTGAGTGTGTTTGTGCCAGTGACACGTGAAAAGGAAAGTCTAGAATATTCTTGTTAAAGACATGTGTTTGATTTGCTTTTTGACTCTTTTTATGGTTCCTGCAGGAACGTACCAAGTATATGAAGAAGGGGGGGATTAGACTGAAGTTTGTGTCCGTTTAAGAGCAGTTTCTCTGCCTGCATAACTACAGATGTTTCCCATTGTAACCTATTACAGGTGTCCATTTAATAATAGAGTAAGCATCCATCCATTCATCCTTATCCATCCTCAGGTCGTGGAGGCAGCAGTCTAAGCAGAGACCCCACACTTCCCTCACTTCAGCCACCTCTTCCAGCTCATCCGGGGGAACGTTCCTGAGCCAGCAAGTCTGCCCTGGGACCTCCTCCCGGTAGGACATGCCCGAAAACACCTCGCCTTAGAGGCGTTCAATAGGCATCTTAATTAGATACCCGAACCACCCCAACTGGCTCCTAAAAATTACAATGAAATGCTAAATCAAGTTAGACCACCTCATGAAGAGGAGCAAGTTGAGGTGGTTTAACTTAATTTAGGATTTAATTGTAATCCTAATTTCCTGGGGAGGGAGAAGCTACTGTCTGCATAGACAGGTGATGGATGATGGCGGTGTGCCCCGTGCAGATCTGTTTCCTGCTGTATTTAGTTTTGCAACACTCTTTAAAGTTAGTTTTCATTCTTCTCTCTAGTTTGATTTTAGCATATCTCCAGCCTTTGCCAGCTTAATCTGTCCTGTAAATGCAGTGCACTCATCCACTGTGACATAAAAAAGGGAAATTAAAAAAAGGAAGATTGGACTACTGAACTGTTTAAAGGCCCTTTTATTTCCACCTCCCACACTCAGCCATCCTCCACAGTACAGTTAGTTTGGTGTGTCGGCTCTGAGCTAATCAATTCTTGCACTATATTACATATAAATACTCCCCAGGTGGATTCTGGGGGTGTAGTAGTGTTGAAGGAATGATTAAGCAGAGCAGTGGCACTGACATGTCAGAGAGGAGAAAACCAAACTGGGAGGCGTATGACGCGCTGCACGCTCGAAGCAGCTCGCAGGCTTTGCTCCACAAAACCAAGCACTGATGTGCAGCCACTTCATAACACAATGATGTCCTCCCAGTGAGAGAATGCTCTTTAGTTTCACACTTGTTGTGAAAGCATAATCACAAACCTCCTCCCTACTGTAAATTACTTCTTAATCCTGCGATTGATCTGGAAATGACTGCAGACTCAGAAATGATCCAAAGATCCTTCTCAGAGCCTCTGGCTCTGCTGGGCTCGGCGTCATTCTTCATCTCACAGACCGGCACCTTCGTTAGTATCTCACACACACCGTTCTTCATTCCTCTGGCCTCGGCCGCGAGTTCGCATCGATCGGGTGTAGCTGCAGAGACAGCACAGACTCCCGAGGACGTCTGCAGGGTTCAGCCTGTCTATGTTTGTCTAATATGTTTCAGAGGATGAAAACCTGCAGAGGCTTCGACGGCTGGCTGCGTGTCTGCAGAGATCACTGTTTAAAGTTTAATGTCACGGTTTTGCTCAAATGCTTGAATTAAAGCTGAAACTCTGCACTTCAGCCACTTCTAGACCGCTTCAGATACTTTAGGCAAAGATGGCATTTATCCACAAAAATCCTCATAATGAGATCAGCAGTTTTCACTGTGCAGCGGCAGATTACATGACTGTATGTGGGTAATATTTGTTTACTCTACCTTACTTTAGCTCTGATGTGAATGATCATTTACTGAAGTTTCTTGGTGTAAGGACTGAGAGACAGATCTCAGGACCGCACTATTGATCGCACAGTTAATGAAAGCCTAACGTTTGGTTACTTTGTTGAGGTTTGTAGAAGAAAAAGTTGCTTTTGGTGTCCTCACTGCAGCAAAAACGAGCCCCGGAAATTTAAATGATTACAGTTTAAGGTGGAAGCGTGTACTTAAGGTGAGGCTGTAAGCTAACGACACTGGAGAGAACCCCAGTCAGTACCTGGCAATGGTGGGAAGGAAGAACCTCTATTTGACAGGAAGAGCCCTCTAACTAGGGTTGCCAACTCCCTGAAAAATAAATAAGGGACACCTCGTGGCCAGGGCCGGGCAACCCAGTTGTCTTCACCCTTCCCAGTGTGGTAGCTCTTTTTTTGTGTGTGAAATTATTTTTTTAACCATTTGACTTGAAGTTGATTTAAGCAGATGCATATTCTTTGTGATATGAACACATGGGAAACAAGTGATCATTTAGCCATTTATTTTTAGCTCAAAATGAAAACATTAACACAGTAAAACAGGTCTCTTTCTTAAACAGAAGCCTGTCATGCTTAACTTTTGAGAATATAAGTAAATCTTTCTTTAAAAGAACTCTGTCCTGCTTAACTTAAAATAATAGAAAACAATAGAACGAAAAATATTCTTGTAACAGTGCACATATAGTGCATTTAGTACAATTGGCTTCAGTTGAGGTATTATTTCAGCTTTTCTAATGCTAATCAGCTGCTCCTGTTTGTAAACCCGCTTGTTCCCATGATTACGCATCTTAACTCACCATCATTATTCATCTATGTATTACTTTTATGTATTAGTCATCTATTTGTTGTAATCATCTATCCTTGCAGTTGTTTATTACACAAAATATGGTAAATGGCCTGTATTTATATAGCGCTTTACTAGTCCCTAGGGACCCCAAAGCGCTTTACATATCCAGTCATCCACCCATTCACACACTCAAAATAAGTTATATTATCACACTTCTGGCCACATAGCGCTGATATTCACTGCACATGCCCATATTAACTTTTTCCAGCCAGGTGTTTTCCTTTTCCCATTCCTCCCTGTGCTTTTGCAGCCTATTTTTCTTTCTCTGAGCGAACAAACATTGCTGCTCTAATGCTGGGCTCACACTGTGCGATTTTTGGCCAATTTTGAGACGATTTCTGAGTCGTGCGACCGATTTGGTGATCAGACCGATTTTGGCCTTCATCGTGCGTCGTGTAGTATACGCGGGGTAACGAGAAGCGATTAACACCTCACGACCAGCTCCCGATCATCAATCGCTCGTGAGGGTGTCACCGCAGCCGCTCACACTGCGCACGCGCAAACACGTAAACGTCGGTGAAAAAGATGGAGCAGCACGGCTGTGCAGCGTGTGATCTGGACACAAGCCATGGAGGCACAACTTGTAGAACTTTGGAAAGCTCATCCGAGCCTTTTCGATGTGGCATCACAAAATTATCACGACCACAACAACCGTGAAAACAGTTGGATTTACATGCTGCTCAATCACAGCTGCCTGATCATGTTTTTCATTAGCAATTTAGCAAAGTTGATGGTGGTGGTGTGTCTGTGTGACTGAAAGACAGAGAGAGAGGGAGCGACAGATTTTCTGTTATAACCTTCATTTTATGGACGCACAGTGTGAGCTCTCAGGTCGCATCAGAGCATCGGGCGGTATAGTGTGAGACCTGCATCGTGACCTACCAACTTCTAACCCCTGCGAGTCAATCGTGCAGTTTGAAAATCGCACAGTGTCTGCCCAGCTTTAAGTGTACTGTCATCCGAGACTTGCACCGCAGTGTCGGCGTTTGTTTCCCTGTTGGCCATGCTTGTTGTTGTGGTCATCTGTTGTCTTCCGGTATTTTCTCTGTAAGCGACCTTTCCTCGACCAATGAGATGAGCGGTAATCTGAATTGTCATACTCGAATTGTCATAAGTGTGCTGTCAGCTCATTGGTCACAAAGCAGGAGAGGGGCTGGGAATTATGTTTTCAAACAAAGCGTTAATTCCATTAACATTTATAGACTACTTTTGATTCTCACTGTATTACGGGACAAAGTGCGTCCCTTATTAGCTCAATACGGGACGTGTACTTTTGTTTCGAAATACGGGACGATTCCGTTTTTTTTTTTTTTTTTTTTTTTTTTAAATGACATCAGAAACAGCAGTATGCGACATTACGTGATGGCAGAGCTTCAGTTCATCCTTTGTCATTTTTTTTTTTTTTTTTTTAAATAAATAGGACAGGGGGAATGAATGAGAGAAAGAGGGGGAGAGAAAGAAAGAAAACCAAAGGGGAGAAGAGACGGTGAGAAGGGGGGGGAAGAGAGAGAGAGAGAAAAAAAAAGAACTCCTGGGTCACCTGTATGGAGAAAAAAAAAACCAAACAAACAAAAAAAACAAACAGAGGAGACAGCAAACAACAAAGAGCAACATAATAATAGAGAAAACAAAGCACCATCACAATAAACTAGCTAGTCATAGATATCAATATTTACTAAATAATAAACGATATTGTGCAGCACGCAAGATAGACAGCGCACAGTGTGCTTTGAGGTAGCAGCCAAGAAAGCTTTAGTCCGCGTCTGTGAATACCCATGTGTGCATACCTGTGTGGATCAGCATGCTTGCATTCCAAAGGTTTCTCTATGTAATGATCTGCTAGGGAGTGTGGGGGGGCCACAGCCCCGTCCTCCAGGGTGTGAAGCGGGTATGGAGGAGATCAAAACTCCAGACATCCAGAGGCCCCCAGAACACAAGAGACCAAGGAAGACCAACAGAGGGGCAGCCGCGCCACTGTTCCAGTAAGAGCTGAGGAGAGTCCCAGATGAGGGCTCGCCCAGCAGCCGCGGAGCAGAAGTCAGGGGGAGTTGCAGTGACGCGCCCGTGAGCTCCGCCGGCCCCCAGCTGCGCCTGAGTGACCGAGCCCCAGGCCGAGAGGCCGGGGGCACCCCACCTCCAAAGGGGCCCGAGCCGAGCGAGCCCCAGGCCCCAGGCCCCGACAAGCGGCCGCCAAGGAGTGAGCCGGTGTGTACCCGGACGCCCACCCCCAGACACAAAGAACCACCAACACACCGACACCTGAGGGAGTCCGCCACCGGCAGGGGAAGTGGTGGTGGGTGGAGATAGGCCTCCAAACCTTGGAGGGCCTGAGGTGTCCCCAGAGAGGTGGCGTCTGATGCCCAACCTGACATATAGACACAGACATACAGGCACACACAGACACAAACATCCATTCCCACCCTCATGCTCTCATATGCACTCACTCCACACTCAACCAACGTGGGGACAGACATAAAGAGACACTGTACACACAATCACACTCCCCAAGCGTACTCTACAAACCGGGTCTAGGTACCCTTGCCCCTGGAGGGGGGAATTGCACCCAGACCCAGGTGGTGTTACCCTTTTCCCTGCGGTGGGGAGAGGCAGACCACCCCGACTCCGCAGCAGCAGGGAGGCCCCACACCCCAGACCGCAGTCGGACGGCCAACTCCTCCTACTAGCCCTCCCGCTCCAGCAGGCCGCAGAGAATGGGGGTGGGAGAAGACTCCAAACCTCCCTCCACCCGCTCATTGTAGTGTTGATGCATATGTGTTCTAAGGTGCGATTAAAACCCAGGAGGGCATGGAGCTACCTGCCAAGGAGCAGCAGGTAAGCGCATAGTCCCTCCTGCTAGCCCTCAATGACTAAGTGTATTTAAAATTGAGAGGTGGGCAACGACGCCAGGGGTGAGGTATACACCCTGATGGTAATTTGGACTCCGTGATTGTGCCCACCCCCAAGATCCTATATGTATGTGTAATGAGAGTGTGAATAATGTGAATGTCTAAGTTGTGGGATAAAATTGAGGCAGAGGCAGCCAGAAGGGGACAGGGGGGGGGGGGGGGGGTAGCCTCCTCTGCACCCTGGTGACATACCCCCACTCCAAGGCCCTGCATGTGTGGGTGGTTGTGGAGGAGCGGGAAGAGGGAGGCAGCTGGAGATGGGGAGGGAAGGAAGGGAGGGGCAGGTAACCCCTCCCTGGGGCCAGCTCCCCCGCTGACCCCAGTAGGCACTCCCACCCTCCGCGACCCGCCAGGGAAGGGGGGCCCAGGCCCATCAGACCGGGGCCCAGTGCAGTAGCGCCCTCCGGCTCCACAGAGCCCTGGACAGTCCACCCAACCCCACCACAGAGAAAACTGCACCCACCCCACCATCCACACATCTTCCAGACTACATAAGACGGTAAACGCCCAGGCTGAGATCTTTCTCCACCTCTCCTGTATCTCCCCCTCCTGCAGAGAGTTCCTGAAGAGAAGAAAGCTCCTGCAAGATGTGACCATCCCCCCCACCAGTTGGAGAGCCCCCCAGGCGGCTCGACGCACCGGCGGCACCCTGCTCCAGGGCCGGGCCCCCATGCACCCACCCGCCCACAACCCCGGCAACACACCAACCAGGACCCAAGCCCCCGAGGCCCGGCCCGGGCCCCAGCCCAGAGACGGAGCGCCCCCAGAACCTCACGCCCATCCCGGACCCACCCAGGGGCAGCCAGGTTGCCAGGTCAGTAACCCACGTCCATCAGCACAGACCCTCCCCTAGCCCCGCTGCACGCAGCCGCGAGGAAACAGTCACCTGAGAGCCAACAGAGCCCCCAACCGGACGTGACCGCTACCCCGGGTTGAGCCCCCCAAGGAAGATGCCTCCGGGGAACCCCCCGACGCCCTAAGCCTGTCCCTACCCCCTCACCAATCACAACAGTGAAGGCGGGACCAAACTATGACCCCCCACCCCCACTAGGTGATGGAGCTGATAAAAGGGGCCCAGAGCAATTGATCTAATGTGGTGGCAGAGGCTGTGTCAAGACTAATGTAATCTAATAGATAATTTCTATATTGGTTAGAATTAAGATTATTTTTATTTTTCCAGTTCATGAGGACTGTTTTCTTGGCTATGCATAGGGCAGTGAAGATCATATGGGCTATATTCTTTTCTGAAGTGACATTATCTAAGCTGCCCAGTAGACACACTAAGGGGGAAGTTGGAATGTTACATTTCAGACACTTTGATAAGTCTTCACATATCTCGCGCCAAAACTTTTGCACTGGTGGACAGAACCAAAGAGCGTGGATGTAATTGTCTGGTGTATTGCCTTGACAGTGTGAGCAGTTGTTGGAAGATGTAAAGCCCATCTTGAACATCCGATGACCTGTATAGTGCACTCTATGAAGTGTTTTGTATTGTATTAATTGCAGACTGGGATTTTTAATTAATTTAAAAGTTTTTAAGCAAATCTGAGACCAGAAGTTTTGGTCTAGGTTGACTGATAAATCTGCTTCCCACTTTGCAGTAGGAAGGGATATTGATTCATCTAATTTAGAAAGTGTTCTGTATATTTTAGATAATAATTTGGGGGATTTAAGAGTAAGAAAATGTGCCGCACTTAGTGGTGTTTGTAATTCAACTTGACTGAGGTTAAATTTCTTTTTTACTATGGATTTAATTTGTTGATATTCTAAAAACCTTGTCTTGTTGATCCCATATTGTTCAACTAGTCTGTCAAATGGAATAAATTCTGTTCCCTCTAATATATGTTCTAAGTATTTAATTCCTTTACAACTCCATTCTGGGAAATTAATCATATTATTGTTTTGTAATATGTCAGGGTTATTCCAGATAGGTGTACGTTTGCATGGGATTAATGAAGACTCCGTTATTTTTAGAAACTCCCACCATGCTGTTAGAGAAAAGCTGATGTTGATACTTTTAAAGCATTCATGTCTTTTGATGTTTGAGCTAATAAATGGTAGGTCTGAAATCTCTAGATCCTTGCATAGTGCCTGTTCAACATCTAGCCAGGGCTCAACTAAGAAGGTATGTTTTAACCATTCTGAGATGAACTGAAGCCTGTTGGCTAAGAAGTATTGGTGAAAATTAGGCAGATCTAATCCTCCTCTATCCTTGGTTCTTTGTAGCGTTTTTAAGCTAATACGCGGGGGTTTATCTTTCCAAAGGAATTTGGAAATATATGAATCCAGAGATCTGAACCAATCTTGTGATGGTTTGTTAGGGATCATCAAAAATAAGTAATTTATTTTTGGCAAGATCATCATTTTTATAGTGGCGACCCTTCCCATGAGTGATATGGGTAAAGATTTCCATCTAGTCAGATCGCCTTCTACTTTCTTTAGAAGTGGGATGTGGTTTAGTTTAGTTAAGTCTGAAAGCTTAGGAGAGACATTAATACCTAAATATTTAATATTTCCGGATTGCAGTGGGGCAGAGGAAGAATTATGGAAGGAGCAGTTAATGGGGAGAACTGTAGATTTTGGCCAGTTAATTGAATAATCTGAAACTCTTGAAAACCAGTTTATTAAAGTAATTACCTCAGAGAGGTTGGTTTGTGTGTTTTGCAGAAAAAGCAACACATCATCCGCATAGAGACTGATTTTATGTTCTATGTTCTTACATTTTATGCCCTTAATTGTTGTAGCCTGTCTAAATGCTGCTGCTAGAGGTTCGATAAAAATTGCAAAAAGTGAAGGGGAGAGTGGGCATCCCTGTCTGGTGCCCCTCAGGAGACAGAAGCTGGAGGATGTCTGGTCATTTGTTCTGATACGAGCTGTTGGGGAATTGTATAATATTCTTATCCAGTTTATGAAAGAGTTTCCAAAACCAAATTTGTGTAAAGTTGCGAATAAAAATTTCCAATTAACTCTGTCAAATGCTTTTTCTGCATCTAGAGATAATATTATGCTTTCGATGTTCTTATCGTATGAGTAGTCTATTAAATTAAGTAATCTACGAGTGTTTGTTGAGGAGTGCCGACCTTTTATGAAACCAGTTTGGTCAGGATGAATTAAGAGGGGGGTCATTTTCTCTAATCTCTTTGAGAGAGCTTTGCAGATTATTTTAAGGTCTACATTCAAAAGAGAAATTGGACGATAGCTTGAGGGAAATAAAGGGTCTTTGCCTGGTTTTAGCAGGAGACTAATGTTGGCAGAATTCATACTTGGTGGTAGTCTGCCATTTTCCTCGACGATTCCGTTTTTTAAGGGACGGTTGGCAACCCTACCTCTAACAGAGCCTCGATCAGGGACAGAGTTTAGAAAATTTCCTCAAATCATGGATACAAGGGTGTGTGTGTAGGTGTGTGTGTAGGTGTGTGTGTGTGTGTGTGTGTGTCAGCCAGCTAATGGTGGTTTTGGGACTGAAGCAGGCATACCTCAGAGGGTCAGGCTTTCCAGTCATCAGTATTTCCAGCAATGAGACCCAAATGTTTGGCACGCTCTGCTCTGACATGAACTAAATGACCCAGATTTGGTTTATGGAAGCAGATAGGGAGAAGGATTCAGAGGCGCAAAAGAAAAGCTAAAAAACTCACCAGAAAAGTGTTTTGTGAGGTCAGGATTGAGGATTGAGACCAGAAGTCTCTTTGCAACCACAGGTATCGCCCCCTGGTGGTGATTAATAACAATATAATCTTCGCAGATCCTGAAGTTGCACCCATCTTTTACACAATGATGACGTTAAACCCCGTTTATCAGATCAAGCTACATTTTGCCAGATTTTCTTTGTTTTAGCCCGCTCCTGTCACTGCTCTTCTCTGACTGAACACTCAAATGCATTGGAGACAACTCAGGATTCAACTCAGGATTCAACTCAGGATTCAACTCAGGATTCAACATTCATTAATTATACTTCGACGCACTAGAGCAGCCAGGGATTGAACCGCTGACCCCTGACTGGTTGACAACCTCACAACTGCCCGACTGAGATGAACACATTTTCTTTCTCTAAGGCTTTTTGGATCTGTGAACGATGCAAAGCTCCTCTAACACTGTTTACTGTGCAGCAGGCGATCTGAAGGGTTGTTGGGTCTCTCTGCAACCACGACTGGCACTGCTACACCTCAGCATACAACTATGAGGAGGCTTTGTTTGCAAAGGTAAGACTCTTTAGTTGGGACACAGTAGGACTGCACATTCTTGTGCTAGGCATTTTTTTGTTTTGACAGACGTGTCTTATTTTTAAAGTCTCTGACAGGTCGTCCAAAAAGTTGATTCTGTTCATCTGTAGCTGAAAACGCTACAGATGAACAGAATCAACTTTTTGGGATTTTCCTACCTGGATGATTGAGCTTGCATCAAGACCTCAGCCTCTATATCTGTGCAAACGGTGGTCTTGCTGGCTGATAATTATTGTTAGAAGTTTACTGTTTAGACTGTGGAGTCAATTCAAGTCAAACTGTTACAAGAGAAAAGAGAAAACAACTCTTTCCTAACAAAAGCTGCTGCCCTGCGTCACCTCACATCCCAGATAAGATCGCACTTCCCTCTGTAAGGAGCGGCATTCCTCCTCTGAGCACCAACAGAAAAGTCCGACCATATCAATAAACACAGATCAAAATGCCAATCAGCTGGGAGAATCAATAAGCTGCTAGTTTACAGGCTCCGCCTCGTGCTTGCTGGGAGCTAATATTAAATGCAGAGGTAACAAAATTAGTAAAACATGGCTGTGCATCATGTAAGCAGCGGCACAAACATTTCATATCTCTGAGTCGCATCATAAAGATACACAACCAGAGCAGGGTCTGGATCTTATCAGCGATCACAAACCGAGAGCTCTTCTCTCCACAATATTCAGTCCTAACAGCAGGATTTACCAATTAATTCACCCAGCAGCAAAACAAATAAATAAAAATGAACAAATAAACTGCCGTATGCTTTCTTTACATCTTTTGCACAGTTTGGCCTTCTGATCTCACATCTCAGTTTTTACTTCCCGCCTCTTGTCTCTTTCGCTCTGTGTCTACACGACCACAGGAAACTCACTGACAAAGGACAAAGGAACACTCAAACTGCCGAAGCGGTCGTATCTTAAATGGGTTATATTAGATACATTTAGGCAAACTGATTAGCAGGCCCGAGTTACTCAATAATGTCGAGAAGATAAACAGCATTTTAGCCGCGGTTGCAGGACAAAGTCGGCCTCTCTACTTCTGTCATTACAGAACGACTCTGCAGTCTGTTTGTTTGCCACTTTGTTTTGGTGCTAATGTCGCAGAGGATATGAACGAGGAAGCAGCTGCCTCGAGAAAACATCAGCATCGCTCCAGAAAGTCGCTCATCGAACTGGTGGATTAATCAGTTCATTCGTTACTGTGGTTATTGACTGAAAACAAACAGAACGACTGCAGTTTCAGTTCTTATAGCAAATAAGGAGAAACACAGAATGCATGAGAGTGATTCAGGGAAATCTTTTTGTACTGACTCACACAGAGATATCTGTGCATAAATCTGTGTGTCAGCCGCCAAAAACTGCAGTTCATCTAATGGCCCATTATTATCTGCCAGATGATGTCATTAAAAATGGCTCCAACAGCACAAACACGGTGCAGAGGTCAAGTTCAGCTAGCAGACAGCTAGCAGACAGCTAGCAGCGACGACCGCCTGTGTCAGTCAAAGAGGCCACGCCCCCAAAGTTTGCATTATCAGTGGTGCAGTTCCTCAGATTCAGAGGAGGATGCTGACCTCTGCTCATGCCTGTACTCGTGCTGTATATGTGAGCAGTGATATATATGCTGTTTTGCTTTGCTGAATGCAAATGTAATGTTGTTTATCAAGATGTTCTCAGCTTTTCTATATAAAAGCAAACATCAGCGGTGAATGTTTCCCATTGTTTTATTCATCAACACAATCAAAAGCTTCACCAGTGCTGCAGGAATCTAATCTCTCTTGTAAGCAAGATGAGATACTTTGGTAGAAAAATGTTTCCAGTCTTAGATGTCAGAGTTTCCTTGTTACTTTTATAGAAGGTATTTCTTTCGTGTTTGTGTTTAGCTGTACAAAAATATCATTTCTACCAGGCGTCTTTGGCAGTGCTCACTGTGTGTGAGAGAGAGAGTGTGTGTTTGTTTCAAGAAAACTGGCTCAAAGATGAGAGTGGTCTAACTCCGCCCCTCCGCCTTTCACACCTGTTCATTTCAACACTGCTTACAAGTCGGCGTTCAAACCTGCGTCTGAAAATGTGCCAGGCTGGACGGCAGCGCGGTGCTAATTACAGAAAATATGTTGGATTTGTACAGAAGCGTGAAGTCGTCCGTGTGTCCTGTTAGATCACCGCCTAGTCCTCGTATGGAACGCGAGACAGTCAGAACTCTGTTGGTGAGATGTTTGTAATTTTTACTTTCATTGTTGTTTTCGTGTCAGCGCGGTGGAATGGCGGTTAGCACCTCACAGCAGGTAGGTCCTGAGTCCAGTTCCACCATCAGGCCGGGGTCTTTCTGTGAGGAGTTTTCATGTTTTCCCCGTGTTTGCGTGGGTTCTCTGCAGGCACTCGGCTCCTCCCACAGTTCAAAGACAGTCTTTGTGCTGTGCAGTTAGTGGGGTTAGGTTAACTGGTAACTCTAAATTGCCCGCAGGTGTGAATGGTTGTCTGCGACAGATGGTGACCTGTCCAGGGTGTTCCCTGCCACTACTGCTGGGCTGTATGTCCAGTTTGGTTAGCTGTCACCAGTTTCCCACAGGATCTTAGCTGGGTCATTCTCGACTGTCCTAGGGAGCGTGTCCCAGCTTGACCTCCGGACTTCCAGGCCATACTGTATACAGCGGTCCCTCGTTTGTCGCAGGGATAGGTGAAATCTGTGAAGTAGCCAGCTTTATTTTTTACAACTATTATAGATGTTTTAAGGCTGTCAAACCCCTCACTACACATTTTATACTTTTCTCAGGCAGGCATGAACATTTTCACATGTTTCTCTCTTGTTTAAACACTCTTAAAGTTCAAACCTTCGTAGAAAAATAAGTTCAGTATTATTGAATGAAACCAAAGATCAAACCCTGTTTTCAGGTCCAGAACACGGAGTAGAGCCGCTGCCAGAGAATTCAACATTAATGAATCAATGGTACACAAGTGGAGGAAGCAAGAAGAATGAGCTGAGTAAAGTTTGACTGTTTTGTTTCGCTTAATGCGCCTTATAATCTGAAAAATACGGTAACTTCTATCTTCCTTTCAGGAAGTCTGACTTTCTGTGCGATGGTTAGCATCTTCCGCTGCCGTTTGGGTGCCGCAGGTGCCTTCAGCGTCATGTCGACATTGTTGTGTTTGTTGGGGAGAAGACTTACAAACATACAGTCCAGCACTTCAGAGTCACACTGCTAGCGATCAAAGATTTATGTAAATTTGACGAGCTGAACGCACTCTGCGCTGTACAGGAGACACGGCACAGTGGTCTACAGCCAATCAGGACGCAGAACACAATGCACTGTACAAAAACAAAAACAAAACCAAAAACATATAAAATTGCACAAAAAAAATCAGCGAAACAGCGAGGCCACGAAAAGTGAACCGCGTTACAGCGAGGGACCACTGTGGTTATGGCATTCCATGTATGCCCTGCCTGCCAGCTGTTATGTGCTGGATTGTCTCAGGGGCATCTTTACACAGCCTGCACCTGGGGTCTTACCTGGTGTGGTAGACCCCAGGCAATCTCTCTATCTACTTACATATACATATGTGTGGTTAATGTTTTTAAAAATTTAGTCTTTTCTGTAATATTTCTGCTACCGAGGAGTTTTTATTAATATTGTTTCTTTATTCTGAAGAAGAGTTTTGGATTTGTAGATTACGGTTTGAAGTTCCTAAAGCAGACGTGTGTCTGTGCTAACTCAGTGTTACTGACACACAGTTTTCAGGTCATGTTCTCATTAAGACACTGGAGGAAGACCTCGGTGTCTTCTCCAGGGTCCTGCTCGTTACGTTCACTTCATCGACTTTATTGTGTCGCTGTTGCTCTGAACAAAGACACGACCTCCGATTAGAGAAGAAGCAAAGTTCTCCCCTGAGGGAGTATCAATAATGGAGGAGCTCCACCTCCCATCTCCCCACCTCTGTGTCTGTGTGTATTCATTGATCTGGTCACGCATGTTTGTGCTGTCTCATTTCCCTGCATGTGTAAATGCGCGTGTGTGTTTGTGCGTGTTCACATCATCCTTCTTTAGTTTCAGTGGGAAGGTTCCACTTTCCCACTGGTCAGGGGCTGAGACCTCAGTCCTCGGGGGTTAAAGGTCATTTTGGGCCTATAGCGGGACATCACGGCGGCTTAGAGAGGTCAAGAGAGGTCAGAGGCAGGAGGCTCGGACACTGACATGACAAAAGAACTGCAGATGGAAAAAGAAAAGCACATCATGAAAGAGAAAAGGGTCGAAACAAAGAGTTAAGGCGAGAGTGAAGGAATCCAGGGACGTGTCCCTTCACTGCCGATCTCATCTCAGCTTCTTTGCACGACTGACCGAACACTTTGGAGGATAAACGCTGACAAGTATTCAGAGTTTCCCTCAGTCTGTGATGGAGAACATGCCGGGCATCATTCAGAACACGGGGCAGCTCGCTTCTTTATTAAAACCAAGAAACACTGATCCATCGTTTGTGAAGGCAGCAGTGTTGACGGTCTAGATTACTAGCTGAGAGCACGCTGGTCATGGTGTTTGAAGAGTTTTGGAGTTGTAGACAATTATCAACAATTAAAAAGCTAAATTATGTCAAATACAGAAGAATGGACAAATAAACATGAGCCCTCATTCATTCAAAGGCAGTTTATTTAGACGAAGAAGCAGTAAAATGACCATTTCACTCAAACACAAGACTTTACATTGCTGGTGCAGATCCAGTCGTGTGCCTGCACCTTTTAGAGAGCAAGCTCGCATTTCAGGAGGTTCGAGTCCTGAACGTCGCATCAGTTCACGAGAGCTGTTTCCATTGGACGAGATGCTGTTAACAGTAACAGTGTTTATTCCACCTGAATGATGTAAAATCAGTTTTTCCTTCTTCAGCTGTGATGAAACTCTTCTGACAGGCTGTCTGTGTTGATTGTTGATTTGTGTCAATGCAACTTTACTTCTGATGTCTTGTTGAGCCTCCCATCGTTTCTTGTACTCCGACTGTTTGATGGTCAACAACTGAACCACTTATTTCTAAATCCCTGACAAACGTGTGGAGTTCCTTGGTTTTCATTTGATCTGCTAACATTTTTACAGACTTCCTCTTCTGGCTGTTACAGTATGACACAATAACAAGAAGGATGACACATCAAGATTATATACAAAACCGCTGGACCACAAGTGTGAATCATCTGGTAGTTTTTCCTGTGGTAGCCAGTCTCATAACCACTGAGCTGCGAGGTTCAGTTTTCCTGCTGGGAGCTTTATGGCAGGTGGACCGGCGTGGTTTTGGGATGGAAAACTGTGGAATCAAAACATACACATGCTACATTTTCTAGATTACCAGCGTGAGGTGTCCTGATAGAAAAAGAAAGGTTTTATAGATGTGGTCATTAAAATGTAAAATTTTAAAATTTCTCCTTCAAAGTTATCTCTTCGTCTCTGGGTGGGTTTCAGGTCTGTGCTGTTTGGTCCTCTTACACCTCTGCCTCTCAGGGGAAAGCTGAATTTCTTCCATTGGGTTAAAACAGCGAACCTCAAACTTGATTGTCATTTTGTAGATGCTGATGAAGTGGCAGGAGAGGCAAGTCAGCCAGTGGTCCACTTAATAATTAAAGCATAATGTGCTAATGTGGCAGAAATTCAGAAATTCCTACTGCTTTCAGCAAATACGCTGATGCTTCACATGGACACTGTGCATTGACGAAAAAACAAGGCTATTATAGTTCTGGTCTCAGTCCTCGCCTCACACGTCACTTTGGCTTAGACTTAGATCGTCCTACGCCATTCGGCGCATTGAGCAGAAGTCTCGGTTAGCTGCGACTGCTTCAGCCTCATCCCATGCAGTATCTAAGGCACATAAATGATCAATGAAAGCCCTCCGCCATGTTGTTCATGATCGTGATCAGTATCTTCGTTGCTTGCAAGGGTGCTGCCATGTAGGTGAATTCATTCACCTCCTCCAGCGGGTGCTGTCCCATGATGATGGGATCCTGTGCTGCCACATAACCAATCCTCATGACCTTGGGGTTGTTCCCACTGATCTGCAAGCCCGCTTTGGTGGCCTCTTGCGCCAAGCTTGATGTCATTGTCTTCACGTTCTTTTGGATGTCAGCCAACAATCCGAGGTCATCCGCAAAGTCGAGGTATGTTGATGGCTGCCAAGGTATCCCAAAGCCATCTCAGTCCATGGCAGTCCGCATAACAAAGTCGATGGCAAGAAGGAAGAGGAAGGGAAAGAGAATACCTCACACCAGTCTCAATGGTGAAGAGAACCGTGTAGCCATCCTCTGTGCTGAAGCAGCAGCGATCAGTTTAGTTAAAACGAAATCGATCGATAGACGCCGCTGGCATTCAAAACTCGGTTTGATGATGGCGGCAAGATGAAGATCTGCTCTGTGCACGGCCGACCACTGGGTCTGTTTTCAACTAAAAATGCTGAAAACTGCTCATCCAAAGCCGGATTTTCAGCTTTCATCACAAGTGATGATGCTCCTCGCCAAATCTGTCTGTCACACGCCGGTGAAACTGCTGAAACTTACAGCAGATGAAATAACTCTTAGCGACACAAAGTGGGCGGGGCCTGGTTTAAACTTATGTCAGCTCTGAGTTGAGTGACTGAAGGGGCGTCCACTGGAAGTGACGGATGATGGCGACAGACAGATGATGTGGGGGTGAACACTTTGGAGGGTACCTGCTCCTGGAGTGTGGATTTTCCAGGACTGATCACAGCATTCACAGCCTGATGGAACATTTTAGACCATCACTCATGCATAATGTATAATCTTAATAAAACCTGAGCTCTACTGTATATAACTAACAGGATTACATCCTGTCTAACCTGTAGGACACTGACACTCTTGTTTCTTATAAATAAATATGTAAAAATGTGTGAGTGATGTGGCCGTGTTCCTGACTGGCCTGATTGGTGGATATTTTTCGTCCTGTCATGTCACAGTTAGAAATATTGATTGTGACTGGAGCTGGGCAGAAAGCGAGTTTTTCCTTTCATGAATAACTTCATTTTTTCTCCAGTTTAAAAATACACTGCAGCTGGAATACTAATCGTGTCAGCAGAAGCTTTCGTTGGACTTAAGTTTGCTTTCCATCGCTTGTTAGACAAACTGAAGAGGAGCGGCTGCTGTTTTCTCTCAGATTTACTGTGTTATTGGGCAGATGTGCCGTGGCTCCTGCTCAACCTGAGAACTGCTTTCTTTTATTGCTCTCCTTGACAATAAATGCAATCGGTCACCATAATAAACAGTTTTATAACAACATATAATCACAGTCTTTTGTAAAGACCATGAAGCTTTTTGTTTACTGCTTTTCTCTGTCACATCAGCCTAAAGACAAAGTGCAAAACACATGTAATAACAATGAAGATGTAACTTCTAGGACTGAAAAATGAGACGACTTCTGTTGATTTATTGATTATTGTCTGGTCACTCACTGACTTTATTGTAGCATCAATTTAAGGGCGTCAGCACAACATGCTAGCTGTCTGCTAAGCTTCCCCTCAGCTAACTGGACCTCTGGACCAAGTTGGTGCTGTTGGAGCCTTTTTAATGACATCACGTGACCAATAATAGGCTACTGTGGACTGCATGTACCATGCATTAAAAATGGTCATTTTTGGCTCATCAAGAGCTGTATGGTGGTGGCCAAAATGCTAAATCCAGAACCCAGTGGGGTCCATCTGTTACATACTGCTATATACTGTATGGAGTCATAGTTTCCAACCTCCAGCATGTAAGTTTGGGCCTCAGTCACACAGGCCTACACACTGATTGACAACCCTCGGCAACCTCTGGTTACTAGGGAGTGTTAGGATTTTTATAGTCCCAACGGTGACCTTTTCCTAAACGGTCCAAGCATCGCCTACCTAGACACCAACTACAGGCACTCAATCCCACCTGCAGAGTGTTTAATACGGTAGTCCTTTATTGATACCCGTGCTAATATATGCTAATCTATCCATTTATACACTGATAGGTGGTAGGGACAAATAAGTAAATACTTCAGCCTACTCCTTTTCATACAAATAATGGAATGATATTTTGTAATGATTGTGAAGGCACATGTTTGAAATGTTTGAAATAAAAATGAACTGAACTGAACTGAACTGAACTTAATGTGGTATGCTATCAGTGAATGCCGTCGGTGTTTACTGATAGCATACTGTGGTACGGAGACGACTGTTTATAATATTTCTAGTGATACTCGAAAGGTCTCATCAAGTCCTGATTTAATTAGATTTATGCTGTTATCAGTGTTTGAATGATAGCATGGCTGTGGTGCCATATCAATGTATGCCCTCGGTGTTTGCTGATATCAAACTGTGGTATGAGGACCACTGTTGGTAATCTTTGTAGTGATACTCAGAAGGTCTCTCTTATAAAGACATTATTTTGTTTTATTTTGACCTGGTTGAATTCTGGCCGTTGCAAGGCCTGGGTCGTGTATCACCCAACAACAACTCCAGAGAGGCTGTCCTGGTGAGGCAGAAGTTCATGGCCCACTTCTCGGCGGAGGGAGCAGCGTCTTGGCAGCCAAAAGCCAAAACAACGGCTCTGAGCCACCCACAAACAGAGCGTTCCTGCCTTTTCTTAATAAATGGAGCTCTACTCCAAGATAAACTAACCTCTCTTTATTCTCTTAAATAACTGGTCTTCACTATGTTCCTATATAATAGTATATTTTTTCATTAGTATAATATGAAATAAATTCTACATGTGTCAAGTTGTGTGCCAATATTTGCTGTGTAGTAGAACTGAGACATTAGTCATTACAAAAATTTGTTTGAAATAATATTACAATTCTCAAACAGAAAAACATTAAACATAAATATAGAAAATATAAGTATTTACAGGGAGACAGGAATAAAAAGGACCCAGCTTAAAGTGGAAGAGAAGGAGCTTTGGCTGGACCCGCCCTGGTCAGAGCATCACGTCACCAGGCTCCTGATTGGTTGTTGCGGCGTGACTTGAAGCTGGAGTTCAGATTTTTCCATCTCGAGTGGTAGACGCGATACGTGCGAATGCACAAAATGTACCACACAAACTGCAGCGCATATTTTAATTCGCGTTTTTGCAACGCAAATCTGCTTCTGAAGTTTCGCGGGACCCCTAGTCGCGCTTCATCGCGCCCCTCCAATACAAATTTAATTTAAGGCTTGAAATGTCAATGAATTTGAAGATCAAGGCCAAAAACACTTGATTAAAATTCCCCCACGGTGAATTATTATTATTCCTTTTTTTCAGCTTTAATCTTTCAGTTCATTGTTCAGTCTCTGTGTGTCCAGCAGCAGGAAACTGTTCAACAATGAGCTTTAATAATTCTACGGGATGCCTCGCCTACTGAGCGCCAAATGGCACACCAAATTACCAACTAGCTATCAAGAGCAGAGCCCAGCTTTTAGCCACAATGGTGGGGGGTATTTAACGAACACCATTAGCCATGTATTTAAAAGTGTGAAACCAATTCATTTCAGCGAGAGTTGTGCAACCAGTGGGCCAACTCTGTGCTGACCTTCGAGAGAACACAGAGCTGAAGAGTCCACCAGAGAGAAGCTATCATAATAACCGTGGACCATCGGCCACTTTTAAATAACCCTGCTTTGTAAGAGGATGAAGTGCTCCAGCAGAGAGGATGCTTTCCACACTGTTATAAATGTGATAACATTTCCTGAATAAAAGTGCTAGCATACTGATCAGCCGGTGCCCAAGCTAACGGACTTACAGTTTTGTCACTGCAACGCTCAAAGACTGCATACTGTCCAAAACGTCACTGTAATCTTCTGAGGTCGTGTTTTCAGATGGATTTTAACAGAAACAGTCTCAAAGACTTGTTTTTGTCTCAGTTAAAGCTTCGCAGGATCGCCCACTGACCCACGGGGACAGCATAAACCTGTGGGCCGGAAAAATGAAGCCAATGGCGTGCCAAAGCCTCAAAGCCTGCAGTTCCTCTAATGTCCAGCAGAGGCAGCAGTGAGTCAGTCCCATTACACATCCCTGTTTAAACAAACATATTTACAGCCTGATATACAAACTGTTTGATCTCTATAAATTATTTCCTCTTTCATAACACCTGTATAGGCGGGAAGATGTTTGTATAACTCATCTGTTTAAATTGTACTACAGCTTAAAGTTTGCGTTATTAGGGGCGTGGCCTCTTTGACCGACAGATGGACGATGACACAGGTGGTTGTAGCAGCTAGCTGCCTGCCAGCTTCACCTAAACCCGACGCCTGGACCGTGTTTGTGCTGTTGGAGCCTTATGGAGCATTTTTAATGACATCATCTGACTTCATACTGTAGTAATAGACCATCTGAGAAGTCTGAGCTCCAGTTTTGCTGCACTATGAAATTCTAGGATTTTATTTGCATGTAACTGAACACTGAGTAGTTGATATCTTTTGCACACAGGTTATGGATGCAGTTTGCTAATCAGGCAAAGTAGCTGCTATCAGCTGATGACTTAACACCCTTTAGTCCAAATAAAACTAAGACAGTGAAAACTAAAGGGCTGAAGCTTCAAAATACAGAGTCCAGAATGACTGGGCGACATCATGCGGGCTATGTCCATCATTTATATACAGTCTACAGTCACTACAGTGACAATCACGGCAGATGGCCCCGCCCCTCCCTGAGCCTGGTCCTGCTGGAGGTTTCTTCCTGTTAACAAGGAGATTTTCCTTCCCACTGTCACCAAGTGCTCATAGAATACTTTATAATATAAAGTGGCTCCAGTTGACTGTTGTTGTGATTCAGCGCTATATAAATAATACTGAACTGAATTCCGTGCTATGATTGGACATCCTTGTGATACAAAAGGTGATTCATCCTAATGATATCAACTCATTCTTAAACCTTTCTTATTATAAATGTTCGTGTTGTGTTTCTGTTAAATAAAGATCTTTGTCTGAGTGATGTCCAGTGTGAAGTAAAAGTCCAAGAGTAACAGATGAAAACAGTCAAGAGTCTCTGCAAGACTGAAAATGCCTTAAACACTGAGCGTAAGGGCAGGGGGAACGGCGTGTTAAAACAGATTAATATTTTTGCGTGCATGATAAATAGATACAGTAGTTGTCTATAATTATTATATCAAGTGAGGAAGTATGGCAGGCTCTTGGTTTTCTGTGCTCCCACACTGTCTGCCTCTCCCGTCAGCCGAGAGTCAACAACAACAGCAGAAGCTTTTATCTGCACCTGCAAATCTGCTCGACGCCTACACTCAGTACAGATGCTTTCATAAATGTCCATGTGTCTGTGTGTATACGTGTGTGTCTGTGACTGTGTGTGTGTGTTTTCAGAGTGACTGAACGCGTGGGAGTCGACAACCAAGAGCGAAGCTACATTTCCCTGCTGTATAATGAGCCTCTCCTCTGGTCTGGGTACAAGAGGAAAAACAAAAAGGTTGTCTCCCACCTCTGACACATTTACCTAGATAGAGGCCTTACACAATCACACTCATTACCATGCTGAGATATCTTGGTTACAGAGCTGTGAGGCACCAAATAATGTCCTCAGTGCAGTCTGAATGGATTCAAAGCTTGTCCAATAACAGCCATTGCACTTTGCTGGCATTTTCCCTCTGCCCTCAGAACTCATCTCTACTTCTTTCTCAATTGAGTCTGAAGAGCGTCAGACGAGATAAGTCATTTTATTTCCAGCTGTCTCTGTGCTGCTCTGAATGTTAATGACCAGCTCTGAGGTCAGACAGCTGCACACGAGAAAGTGCAGACTTTTACTGTTTGTGGAGCGCAAAGATGTCGTCGACACGTGCGTACGGTGACACGTAGGGATGGGTATTGATAAGATTTTCACGATTCCAATTCCAGTTTTGATTCTTTATCGATTCTTTTTAAAAAAGAACACTAAGGTCGATTAGCTCAGAACTTTGCTTTATATCTTCTCTTTGAACAAGATAGACATTTAGGAGTAACATGGCCTTACAAACCCAACAGTGAGATCTTAAGAGATCCAGCCTACGGCTCTTCAATGTGGTGTCACAGGGTCCCCGGGAAAAACATTGTAAATGTAAAATAATAAAATAAATATTCTTCTGTAGCAATAACAAAGTATAACATAAATTATTCTGTAGCAATTACACAAGAATATCCAGTAATGTCCCTGCCTACAATTAAACACATTCACTTACTGAAAATCATCTGCTGTGGCAAACGGGTGCAAGCCTTTGACCACAAACTGAGTCACTGCTCGGTGACGTTCGTCTATCCTGCCTGAAAGGAGACGCTACCGGCAGACTGCAGCGAGAACTGGCAGCATCTGAGCCAGACTCTGTCTCTCTCATCATGGTCACTAAATGCACAGTGATGGCAGGTTTGTAATAAGGCAGATCACACTAACATAATATGCACTGTTAGCTGATTATTTACCTGCCGCATTAACAGGAGAGGACGTGCAAACGTTACCGCTGCTGCTGGGTTGAGATTCACGAGTCCGGAGCGGAATTAAAAACACGACATTCATTTAAGGTCATCGCGTGTTTTTTGCATATTCGTAGTGTTTCCTCCCTTAAATGAAATATCTACTTTGCAAGTATTGCAAGTTGCCCTGTTGTCATCCGTTCTCGTAAAGTATGACTAAACTTTTGAGCGTTTGAGCCGCCGTGCTTCCTGCCAGGTAAATGACGCTCCGCAATGTGGTGACGTCATTCGGGGCGACTGGAATCGATAAGGGAATCGTTTACAAAACTGGCAAACAATTCCAAGGAATTGAAACAGTGGGAACCGGTTCTCAACAAGAACCGGGTTTCGATACCCATCCCTAGTGACACGTGGACACTTTACATGCTCCTGCAACTCACTGCTTCCAAAACAGGAGGATCGCCTGTGCACAGGACAGCTGTGCAACACGCAGCTCAAACCATGACAGAGCCTCCGCCGTGTTTCACAGATGGCTCTCCCTGTTGACTTTCTTTTTACATAATGCTGACGATTTGAGCAAAACAGTTAAAATTAGGATTCAACTGATTTTCATTTTCATGTTCTCCCTGTTCAAAGCTCTTCTTTGCATGTTTCTGCCGTTTGTTCTGTTCTCTGTCAGGATGATCAAGTTCAAGTTCAAGTATTTATTTATTGTCATTGTCAAAGAACAATGAAATTGCGTTTGGGGCTTCCGTACAACCCGTAACAAAAAAAAAAAAAAAAAAAAAAAAGCATTACTGCTTCAGTAATGCTGAGGTCCGGCACTGTCACGCTGCTGCCAATCAGATGGTATTTCCCGGTGGTGCCATCTGATGGTACTTTTTACATAATTCACCGGTTTTACCAAAGATCAGCAACATCACTGGCTGAGATGGAGCCCAAAGCATGACAGAACCTCCACCACAGACGGCTGTAACGCTGACTGTTGGACCTCCTCGTACAGACTGACCATGATGTGAATCCATCGCTCCATCAGACCTGGTCCTCTGAGCTTCAATCCAGTTCTTGTGTCATTTTCTTGCCTCAGCCTTTCTTCCTGTTCCCCTTCAGACTGACCCACTGAGACCGTTTCTGATGAGGCTTCAGTGAACAGCACACGAACAGCAGGTCCTCGGTCACGTCTTTGCTAGGTTTTATTTCCCGTTTCCTGAAGGACACGACTTTCAGATACTGCGACAGATTTTTTCTGGTCTCACACATCTTCTTTTGTCAAGATTCGTCCGATTTTTAAGGACACACTACACGTCATGCAGAGATATGCTAAGTTTTCAGCTTTCTGAGAATCACCTTGTTGATGCAGAATTACAATTTGATGTCATCTTTTTGTAGTTTTGATTAAAGAAGTTAGAACAAATCATGTGCTTTTGTGACAGGCTGCTAATAACAAAAAGCCTAAAGATACATTTTAAAATTGGTTCTTTGCTAAGTTGAAAGACTCGTACATCAAAGGAAAGTGGCTCAAATGAATAAATAATAAGACTTTATAAAACATCTGAGCAGAACGGGTGATGTTGAATAAGACGGTCGACCAGGAGACCACCGTTTGTGTGCCGAGGTGCTGATGCTTCTGCTCTTTGCTTTCAGTCTCCGCATAATTCTCATTATTTACGGAGGATTCCCAGACACCCATGAGGCCAGTGCACCACATGGACGCACAAAGCTCTAAACAGTGTTTGTCACAGTTTTTTCTACACTTGGAACTTTAGGAAGTCAAAAAGAGCAGCTATCTTCATACGGGTCCACACAGAAGCCCCGCCCATCCACCTGGCAGCCAGCCAATCGGAAGAAAGATTTCTTACACAGAGGGTATTATCCTAAAGCTCGAGGAGGTAAAAGCTTGCTCCACACAGGGCATGAACTGAGCTATAAGATTAAAAAAGGATTATTTTGAAAAATCTGGATATTAGCTGAAAAAATGAGATGTGGCAGTTAAACCTGCTTTGCAGCATTTACAGCAAGTGACGGCTCAGTTTCTTGTGACTGAGAGCGATCGCAGACTCTCAGCTTGCTCGTATCAAACTGTGCTAAAAATACTCAGTGGGTGAGACACAGTGTGTTCAGAGGAGAAATGATCAATGGTGAGAATTTCTCCTCTTCTATCAGAGGGTGTTTGTCCCTCCTGCCTCCCCTCGGATTTACATCATTTGGTTGTGGAGCCTTTGTAGGAAGCTCTCACTGCTGCTGCTCTCATCTCTTGTTTGTGCATGTGTGGGTATGTGTGAAAGCTGAAAATACCTCTGGCTCTGTCTAATGATGAAGCAGTGCATTCATCATCCTCGCACATTACAATTGTTCAGATTCACAGAAATGATGTGAAAGTCAATATGCATTTTAAGCATTTTGTGCAGCTTTTTTTCTTCTGCATACCTGTTTGTTTGTCTGTCAGCAAGATTACTGAATTTCATCATCTTTGGTGCAGAGGTGGAGGAAGCCTTCAGATTTCTCAGCAGTTTCAAAAATATAGCATGTTTTTGTCTTAAAACTCATGCTGACTTCTTTCAGTGATCACAAGCTGCCCATCCTGTGAGGTGAAGGGACCACAAATACCAGCAGTAAATCGAATCGTTCGTGGTGGACGATGGATCCCGCTGAGGCTGCCCTTTGTCACATATTCTGTTCATAACTGAGCCTGGTTCTGCTGGAGGTTTCTTCCTGTTAAAAGCGAGTTTTTCCTTCCCACTGTCGCCAAAGTGCTGCTCATAGGGGGTCATATGATTGTTGGGTTTTTCTCTGTGTGTATTATTGTACGTTCCACCTTACAGTATAAAGCACCTTGAGGCGACTGTTGTTGTGATTTAGGGCTGTATGAATAAAGTTGAATTGAATTGAATAACTGTTACGGACAGCATTTCCAGGTGTAGTGAAACAGTCGAGCGTTTCTCGCTCAGCAGGGTCAGCATCACGTCTTTGATTCTTGTTGGTTGGGGTCAAAAGTGAAGCAGCAGAGATGAAAATGTTCATGTCCAAGATTCAAAGGCAGGGACTGCCCACTCCAGGTTGGGTAGGAGCTGCTGACTCAGGTGAAGGCGCTCCATTATCTGCAATTCAGGATGCAGCAGTGGTGTGTGCACAGGCAAAGCTGTTGTTCTACCAGCTGATCCACAGTCCTACCCTCACCTGCAGCCACAGGCGAGTTTAGACCATTTTGGGGGGTGCTCACCCCCTAAACTTCATCACAGCACCTCTGAAAATAACTATAGTAAAAGCAGTTGAAATAAAAATGTATTTCCTGACCTCGTCTCCTAATGTTAGATTCACCAACTTGTCTCCTGCAGACAGGATAGAGTGAAAGGTGCCAGGTGTTCTTCATTCCTTAACAGTGCAGTGTCCTCACGCAGAAGTGTTGCTGCTTCCACAGGGTGGCCTGTCATTAACCGCCTAAATAAGATAAACACATGACACATATCAGTGATTCTGATTTAATTTTACCTGAACTGTAGCAACTGTGCAAACTGTTCTGATAATGCAGGGACGTTGCTGTGACTTATAAAGTGTCTACTTATTTTTATTTGTGCACTAAATAGCACAAACAACATTAGCTAGTGTAGCCTAGATCATCAACTAATGTATTTATTTCAGCTTGTTAAAGATTCTGTTCTGGTCCAATGAGGCTTCAGTGTTTTTAACAGTACGCCTCCTGTTCCAGGTGACAGGAAGTCAGAAGGATGTTACCTGTCAGTGTCCAGCAGCCTGTATTCAGTTTGAGATTGCTATACATTGATACGGATCAGTTTATGGCTTTTATTGGTTTGTAAATTGTGTTTCACTGCCACATTTACCTTTAAGTCTGAGAGCGCAGGATGAATACAGCATAGAGAGAAACAGGTGAGTTCAGGAACAAATTACAAAGCTGTAGCTTCTGTTTTGCCCACATTTATTGATGGTGATTTCACTTTACACTGATATAAAAATTCAACCTGCTCTAATAATAACCATCATCAGATTATATTGTTGTGTAATGTTGTAGTTGTGTGTGATTTGAATGAAGGAGTGAGGAGGATGGAGAGGGGGGAGAGAGCGATGGTGCAAGAGCAGGAAGAGCAGGTGAGTGAATGTGCAGGCGGTGACGTTAGATGGAAAAACAAGAGAAGTCGACGTGCAGTTCGTGGATGCTTTGTGTGCTTTCCAGCAACATATTCATTGATATGAACAGTAGCTTTGTCTCAGGACTGATAACTAAAGAGCCCACCCTGATGTGTTATCTTGAAATCTGTGATTATTCATTATGAATTATTCTTAGACACTGCGATAGGTCATCCAACTATTTAAGTTGCTTTTGAAGGAAAAAATCAGCAGAAATGAGGTTTGCAAAGTTAAAGAGCTGACGACATTTGAAAGTGTATATTTTGTTAATTTTAATTGTAAGGCAACTGCATGCATGACATCGAGGGGCCCCCGCCTACAGCCACGAGCTGTGAGCGTCGAGTGAGAAACACCAAGCTTGGGTTTGTAAATGGACTTACTGTAAGCAGTACAAAGGCTTAAAGTTTGGACCTTTTTGAAGAAAATATTAAATGAACGGTGTTTGGTCGGGTGAATAAAGAGATGCTTGTGTCTTCGCTGCAGTGTGCGACCACCTCGCACTTTCTGTCAGACAGACAGCGCTGAAGCAGGCCACCTATCACCGTAAAAACACAGTTTACTGGCCTACTTCCTTCAAAATAGGTCAGATCAAATCACCATAGGCCGTAATCTGCATCTCCAAGCACTAATTATAAAACCCCTCCTCTCACTCCTCAGCTATTTCAGTGCAGGGCTGCTCTGCTGCAGCATGTACAAGCTGTTGCTAAATGCTTAATATATATACCAATTAAATTGTACCTCTGTGTCTAATTTAGGGGAAACTGTCGGAGCATGTGGGTGGTCTGGAACAAAATACTTCAGTAGTTCTCTCTGGGAACCTGAGGAAGGCTGTGAAGGAAAAATGAGACTGCAGATAGAGATTCACTGGGCTGTTGGTCACAGAGATAAAAATACAGTAAAGTGATTAAACAAACCCCAGACAGGAGGTGAGGAAAATGAATCAGATATAACATTTGTCTTTAGGCAGTAGGTGTGTTTCAAAGCTTCGGTTTAAAAGTGACGTTTGTGGGTTTCAGCCCAAAGTTGGATAAGTCACTTCAGTTAATTCTGCTTAAAGGCAGCACGAGACCAACTGCACAACATCGTTACAGTGGAGGCAGAAAAAAATTCAAACTTAGCAGAGCATAGTAAATGAGCCATTTTACCTTATTATTTTTAGTTATGTGCCGAGTGCTTCCAGGTCACCCCAAGATTAAAAAATACAATAAATCACAGACTGTATATAAGTGATGACCTGCAACCTTAATCACTGATTTCTGGAGCTCACCTGTGTTGGTCCACCTGTAGGCCCACCACTCGCAGGAGGTGCCGTAGGGTTGGGTGCAGTGTGTGCCAGGCAGTGACCAAGAATGGAGCGCCTGGCAGACGACTGGGACGTGGAACGTCACGTCTCGGGTGGTGAAGGAGTCTGAACTGGTGCGTGAGGTTGAGAGGTACCGGCTAGAAATAGTCGAGCTCACCTCAACTCAGGAATCAGTCTCATAGAGAGGGGCTGGAGGGGGTGGGGATGCTGGACAGACCTGGCACACATTAAACATATGGTGAGGACTTAGCCTGTGAAACTTCGGAGGCAGCTGATAGGTACCAACAGTGTGCAAATTCCCTGCTGACTCGGCCTCAGGATGTCTAGAGGCAAGAACCAAGCGCACCCAAATGAGCGCACCAGTGATCATGTGCGCATCACGCAGAGGGAGAGTGAGGGACGAAAAGCAGCAGCAGAGCATGGCAGTTGTATCGCAGTTTGTGTGATTCCGTGTGCGTTAATGAGACTGTAAGTGTTATTGCCTTTGACAGGTTAACTGGTATGATAATAGTTATAGTTGTTTGTGTATGTTTAAGCTAAAGTTATGCCTCAGTACACTGCTACCACGTTAGTAGGTTTATTTAATTATTTAATTAACTAGCACTAAGTTAATACCAGTGGCCAGAATCTCCCCCAATGATTATATCCCGCGGTTAAAGGATTTTTCTGTTGTTTATTGTTTAGTTTAGCTGTTGTTAGCTTGCCACATGCTTGCCTTAGTACTAGCAACTGGGAAGATATGTGCTATTTAGCCAACTTCTGGTCTTACGGCGACCCCTTGTGGACATTGTAAAATATTGCTGTGTCTGAGTAGATGATGTGTTCTGATTGTTGCTTGGTTGTCTTTGAGCCTGCTAATTATAGTGTTACCTGTTTCTGTTTCCAGACAACCATGCTTATAGTCACCGATACTGCACCTGCCACAATTATAAGTGCATATCTTCTGTGAAGCTTCATTAAAGACGGTGAACTAAACTCCTGGACTGCTGCAGTCTTTCTGACCGAAGGCTTAGGCCAGACTTGTATACCCAGCACTTCCAGTATATATATATTCTACAAGTGGTCCTTCGAGCCGGATTATACAAGCTGCGCTATGGCTACACCCAGAGAGTTCAACGACAACCAGCCTGCACTGAGTCCCCGTCCCAGCAGGGTGCGACGCATTCCCGGACATCTGGAGGACTTTGAACTCACCTACCCAGCTCACAGTCTTTATAGTACCACAGTAAGACCAGCATCACCACTGACATCAACTTACGCAGCACCACTCAGCCCTGGGAGTTCCCCTAACTACCCTGCAGCTGGTCATTATGGTACGGCAAGTGCAGGGGAAAGATGGCAGGGGCTGGAAGCACGTTGGCAAACGATAAGCCAGCAGATGAAAGAACTTGAAGTGGAAATGGACAGGGTCAGATTGACTTCGTATCCACAGAGTGCACATCTGCCTCACCCTTCATACCGCTATGCAGCATTTCAGCCACATTACAGTAGCCTCCCCCATTTAGAACTGGGTTACCCTGTTCGGCCCCCCAGTCCAAGAGCTGCACCTAACATCCAGCACGAGGTTCTGCACGCTCCAACACAAGCCCCTGCTCCTCAAGTGCAGGTTGACACTGCTGCATCAAACCCAAAACCTGCTTCAGAAGCGATGTCGGTACCAGCCCCCGCATCCACGGCTCCTTCAGCCTGCTCGCCGCCGTGGCTAACACAGCCTGCATTGCCCTTCTCACTACCTCCTGCTTCTCTAATGATGCCTCCGCCAGTGTCCCCTATCACACCGCAGCCAGAACCACATGTGCCTCCGCCAGTGTTCCCTATCACACCGCAGCCAGAACCACATGTGCCCCCGCCAGTGCCCTCTACCACACCGTTACAGCCTGAGCATGTCCCGCCAGAGCAGCAGTATGATGCACTCCCCAGGGCCTGGCAGTCTGCTCCACTGCCATATCCACCTGTGAATCATCCTAGAAGACCCCGTGGTCAGCACTATTATCCAACACCTCACCCAGTAGATAGTTTACATCAGCCGAGTATGATGGAGATGGCGATTGCTTCATCATTTGGCATTCCTAAACCCAAACTGACTGTATTCAGCTCAGGGAAAGAGAGTGATTTTCTTATGCTCAAAAAGGGTCTAGACAGCTTACTTGGTCCGCACAAGCATTTAAGTGAAGACTATAAGTATCAGATCCTGCTTGACCATCTCACATTCCCCTCGGCACTTCAAGTGGCAAAGAGGTATGTCAACAGTCAGACCCCATACACAAGTGCCATGCAAGCGCTCACGCAGAGGTACGGACAGCCAAGGCAGCTAGTGCAGGGGGAACTGAAGGCCATTCTGAATTCCCCACCAGTCAGGGCTGGAGATTATCAAGCATTTGAGGACTTTGCTACCGCAGTTGGAACTCTGGTGGGAATGCTCAGCACCATGGAGGGCCCCTCATCGTCAGAGTTGAAGTGTGGGTCTCATGTGGACACCCTACTCACCAAACTCCCCACTAACTATCGAGATGCATTTGCTGAACATTGCTTTAATCGAGGAATTATCCAAAGTGGCAGTGATCGTACATACACTCTCCCTGATCTAGCGGAGTGGCTGGAAAGGAAGGCCCAGACATTGCAGGTGTCTCGCCAAATCACAAGCCCCTTCCCAGCTATACCAGCACATACTGAGTACAAGGACCGGAAAGCAGGGAGACAACAGAGGGTCAAACCTGCTACTATTCTGCTTGGGGTTCAGCAGGGATCGAAGCCCGCTAATCCTTCTCCGAGCCCTGCCACTGTACCACACCTGAAGAAGAGGGACCGTTTCAAGCCCTTCTGTCCTTATTGTAATAACCAGGAGCACTACCTCAATGCCTGTGCTGACTTTGCCACGCTAACCTGTACTGCCAGAGCTGCCTGGATAAAAGAGAAAAAACGATGTTGGAAATGTGGGAGAGGACATTCCCCAGTAAACTGCACTCTGAAGAAGCCCTGTGCAACATGTGGAGAACAACATCTGCACATACTACATGAAGTTGCTACTGCTGAGAGCATCCTGACCGTGAATACGTCCTCTAACATGGTTTTCTTGGACCAAGTCAGCCATTCTGGGCGAGTAATGCTAAAGGTTGTCCCCGTGCGGTTGCATAATGGGGAGAAAACACTGGACACATATGCTGTCCTGGATGATGGCTCTGAAAGAACAATCATACTACCTGCTGCCATCCATCACCTTGGCCTTGTTGGAACAGAAGAGATTCTGTCCCTCAGGACGATTCGACAAGAAATCGTACAGCTGAAGGGAGCCACTGTATCCTTTCAGGTGTCAGGTATGACAAACCAGGGAGTGAAATACGACATTCACCAGGCTTTTACAGCCGCCGAAGTAACTCTGGCAGAGCAATCACGTGCCGCTGACCTCCTGACACAACGATACATACACTTGAGAGGCTTATCCCTGCAGTCTTTTGACAAAGTCCAGCCCCTGCTACTTATCGGTTCTGATAACCCTCACCTGATAATACCTACCCAGCCTGTGCGTACCGGTCCAGTTGGTGGCCCAGTGGCTGTGTGCACAATGCTGGGGTGGGCGATTCAGGGACCAGCAAGCTTTTTGCAGCAATCAACAGATGAGAGAAGCTGTCTGCATTTGTCCACTCTCTCCTCCTCAGATGAGCTGCATCAACACGTCCAGAGACTCTGGCAGCTGGACACCCTACCCTTCCACACCAACAAGGAGGTGACGCGATCAGGCGAAGATAAAGCAGCCATAGAACGACTGGAGCAAGGGACTGTCCGGGTCACCGTCGATGGAGTGGCTCGCTATGCTACTCCACTGCTGCGAAGAAAGAATGCACCTGTTCTTCGGGCACCTCCCACAGCTGTGATGGCACTCCTCAGAGCGACAGAGCGACGTTTGTGTAACAGTCCAGATCAAGCTGCTGTCTACAATGAGGAAATCCACAAGTTGGAGAAAGCTGGTTATGTAGTAAAGATCAGCATGAATGAGGTGAGCAGCTCTGCGGAATCATGGTTTATCCCGCACCACATGGTGTACCACAACAACAAGCCCAGAATCGTCTTCAACTGCTCCTTTAACTACAGGCAAGCTTCACTTAACAAGAACCTGCTTCCAGGCCCGGTTCTTGGGTCAACACTGCTTGGCGTGCTGTTGAGATTTAGAGAGTATGCTGTAGCTATCAGTGGGGATATTCGTGGCATGTTCCATCAAGTGCGTCTTCTGCCTGAGGACCAGCCACTTCTACGCTTCTTGTGGCGAGATGGGGAGAGGGAGCGCAGCCCAGACGTGTACGAGTGGCGTGTCCTTCCTTTCGGGACCACATGTAGCCCATGCTGTGCTACATATGCCCTGCAGCGCCATGTAAAGGATCACAGCAAAGACAATGGAGAAGTACTGCACTCTGTGCTCCATGCATTCTATGTGGATAACTGCTTACAGTCTCTACAGTCTCAGACGCAGGCAAAATACCTGATGGACAAGATAAGAGCCCTCCTTGCCAGTGGAGGATTTGAGATAAGGCAGTGGGCTAGCAACGCACCTGAGGTTATCTCTCACCTACCAACTGAAGCCAAATCAACTGAGTGTGAGTTATGGCTAACCACTAGCAAGACTGATCCAGAAGAGTCTTCCCTTGGTCTCCTGTGGCGCTGCAGCTCTGACACATTGGGATACAAGCACCGTGCCATTCCACGTACTGCACCAACCCTGAGATATGTTTACAGAGTACTGGCAAGCCAATATGACCCATTAGGTTATATCATACCCTTTACAACACGAGCCAAGGTTCTAGTTCATGCACTCTGGAAGAAGGAGAGGGGTTGGGATGAGCCGATTGCTGACGAGCTCCTGTCCGTGTGGTTAGCATGGGAAAGTGAGCTGCCATACCTGCCAAACCTCAGCTTGCCAAGGTGTTACACTCCTGGTATCTCGGCTGGGAGCCCTGTGAACCTACACATCTTCTGTGATGCCTCAGAGAGAGCCTATGGTGCGGTTGCATACCTGAGAGTAGAGGCTGACAGCAATGAAGTTAAAGTGGCATTTGTGATGGCCCGATCTCGCGTGGCACCCAAAAGGCAGCTTTCAATACCTCGCCTGGAACTTTGTGCTGCCCTAGCAGGAGCACAGTTAGCCACAGTTCTGCAGACCGAGCTAACCCTGCCATTACAGACAACTACTCTGTGGACCGATTCGATCACTGTCCTCCACTGGATCCAGTCTGAATCCCAGCAGTATAAAGTGTTTGTGGGAACCCGAATAGCAGAGATTCAAGAGCTTGTTGGAGCTGAGAGCTGGAGATATGTTCCCTCTGAAGAGAACCCTGCTGATGACATCACACGTGGGAAATCCTTAAAGGATTTAATTAAGCCAAACCGCTGGACAGATGGCCCAGCATTCCTCCATCAGCCTCACGCTAGCTGGCCTACGCACCCCATAGTGAGCTCAGTGCAGGAGGAAGAGATCCGCGACACCACCTTCTGCGGCAACATTTCCACAAGCAGCCCGCTGATACCTGATCTGACCCAGTTCAAATCCTGGACTGAGCTGGTACATGCCACATATCACGCCCTCCACGGGGCGGCCGCTCTACCCATGACTGCCTCCAGTCAAAGGGAGGCAGAAATTGCCCTACTGAAAAGGTCACAAAGTGAGAGTTTCCCAGCAGAGTTGGCTGCATTGCAGTCAGGTAAACCTATCAGCCCTAACAGTCGCTTACTGTCGCTTTCACCTGAATTAGACCATACTGTAGGGTTGATCAGAGTTGGAGGTCGGCTCCGGAGGGCTGAAAATCTGAAAGAGGACACCATCCATCCTATAGTTCTTGCACCAGACCACCCTGTCACAACGCTGTTAGTGCAGGACTATGATAACCGTCTGTTACATGCAGGTCCTGACCGTATATTTGCAGAGATGAGGAGGACCTACTGGATACTTCGCGGCCGACAGATCATCAAGAGGCATCAACGCAGCTGTGTGGAATGTTGTAAATAGCGCAGCAAACCAGTCACTCCCCAGATGGCCGACCTACCAGCTGCACGATTACGCATCACTAAACCACCATACTGGTCCACTGGAGTCGACTGCTTTGGTCCTTACACCATAAAAATAGGACGGAGGCATGAGAAAAGGTGGGGTATTATCTTTAAATGTCTGACCACCAGATGCGTACATCTAGACCTTTTGTGCAGCATGAACACAGGTTCATTCTTGCTTGCTCTTCGGCGCTTTGTGGCAAGGAGGGGAAAACCCTTTGAGATTCTCTGTGATCGTGGCACCAACTTCAGAGGAGGAGAGAGGGAGCTCAGAGAAGATTTTGCTGCCATGGAACCAGTTTTGAAGCAACAGCTCGCTGAACAGAGTATTGATTTCAAATTCAATCCACCACTTGCTCCACATTTTGGAGGCACCTGGGAGAGGGAAATCAAGTCGGTCAAAGCTTCCCTGCGTGTTGTCCTGAAAGACCAAGCTGTCCCAGAAGAAGTGCTGATGACTATGCTCGTAGAAGTGGAGGGTATTCTTAACTCGAAACCCCTTGGTTATGCAACATCAGACATTGCGGACCCAGATCCCATTACTCCTAACCTTCTGCTTATGGGGCGGAGAGATGCATCCCTACCACAAGCAGTGTACAGCAAGAGTGACCTACTGGGACACCGCCGCTGGAGACACAGCCAAGTGCTTGCCGACCATTTCTGGGTTCAGTTTACTCGCAATTACCTACCTAACCTTCAGCTTCGTCACAAGTGGTGCATCAGTACCCCAGATCTCACAGTAGATCGAGTGGTCATTGTGATTGACCCACAGCTCCCAAGAGCCCTGTGGCCAGTTGGGCGGGTAACTAAAGTAATCTCCAGTGATGATGGCAAGATACGCACAGCTGAGGTTGACATCAAAGGAGTTAAATACATTCGCCCCGTGACTAAACTCATTACTCTTCCAAAAATGCCAGAGAACTGAAGGGGTGTATATATATAGATGTATATATATTATCCAGCAGGGACATTTGTGTTCTGCAAATTCCCTTTGTGAATTTGGGGGCGGCTGTGCAAATTCCCTGCTGACTCGGCCTCAGGATGTCTAGAGGCAAGAACCAAGCGCACCCAAATGAGCGCACCAGTGATCATGTGCGCATCACGCAGAGGGAGAGTGAGGGACGAAAAGCAGCAGCAGAGCATGGCAGTTGTATCGCAGTTTGTGTGATTCCGTGTGCGTTAATGAGAATGTAAGTGTTATTGCCTTTGACAGGTTAACTGGTATGATAATAGTTATAGTTGTTTGTGTATGTTTAAGCTAAAGTTATGCCTCAGTACACTGCTACCACGTTAGTAGGTTTATTTAATTATTTAATTAACTAGCACTAAGTTAATACCAGTGGCCAGAATCTCCCCCAATGATTATATCCCGCGGTTAAAGGATTTTTCTGTTGTTTATTGTTTAGTTTAGCTGTTGTTAGCTTGCCACATGCTTGCCTTAGTACTAGCAACTGGGAAGATATGTGCTATTTAGCCAACTTCTGGTCTTACGGCGACCCCTTGTGGACATTGTAAAATATTGCTGTGTCTGAGTAGATGATGTGTTCGGATTGTTGCTTGGTTGTCTTTGAGCCTGCTAATTATAGTATTACCTGTTTCTGTTTCCAGACAACCATGCTTATAGTCACCGATACTGCACCTGCCACAATTATAAGTGCATATCTTCTGTGAAGCTTCATTAAAGACGGTGAACTAAACTCCTGGACTGCTGCAGTCTTTCTGACCGAAGGCTTAGGCCAGACTTGTATACCCAGCACTTCCAGTATATATATATTCTACAAACAGGCCAAGCAGGATGTGGCTCGAGGACTGGCTGAAGCAAAAGCTCAGGTGTGGGAGGAGTTTGGAGAGGCCCTGGAAAAAGACACTGTATATAGTGCAGGTGGAGCACTGGTGACTTCAGCATGTCTTCCATAGAGGAAGCAGAGTCTAGGGACAAGGGGGACGACTCGTATATCAACGGGGGTGAGGTCACTGAGGCAGTCAACAGTTTGTACTGTAGAGCTGAACATTTAAACATAACTGCCATTCCTCACAAGTTAGAACTTGCAGAACACATTAAAGAGCTGAGTCATTTATACATCTGAAACTCCAGAGACCTCTGCTGATCTCAGTAAATGAGCAGGATCGCAGATGTGAGTAAAAAAGGGCGACACGCTGCAGAGGGCGCTCCACAGGAAAGCAGACCGCTCTCATCTCCTCTGGTGGAACATTTATTTATTTTGTAATTGACCGTATGTTGTGCATTTGGGATTATTTCATGTTAAATATGGAAATGAAGAAGCACAGCTGGCCACAGTGCCAAGGGGAAGGAGGGATTTAACTGTGGCACGTTTAACTATCCAGATTGTTGTATTTGATTGAAACATCACTGAGATTGCTACAAATAGACCGGTTGGAGCAGGACGCTCTGTTTTGCGTAACTATTTATAAATCCCCGTAGAACTGCAATCACATAAGCTAGCGCAATATTTTTTGTCAGCACATGAAACCAGAGGAGTTGTACTTACATCTTATGCCATCAGCTTGTCCTCGGTCACGGTTTCCTTCCACATATAGCTTTGCAAAAAACTGCATAAAAAGCACTTGCAGCAACAAAAACACAATATTCCAGAAACACGCTTTGCCGATCTGATCAGCTGTTCGTAACACTAGTTATAATAGATGTCAGCGCGAACTATCCAATGTCCGCCATTACCTGGCCGAAACCGGAAGTGATGTCATTTCGCGGAAATTGTAGTTCTTTTACCTTCAGGGCCTCATGAGCCTATACTGGTGTTTTTAAAAGTCATGTTTGAATTCGTGCTTTTCTGTATCGTTTCTGGGATGCTGAGGACTCAAATTGCAACGCTGGAAATACTTTATTTTGGTGCAAATGCAGTTTTTGTTTTTGCAAATTTGCACTATAATATTTATTTTCGTTTTCCTGCAGTATATAAAAATTGGTGTATCTTAAAAATAAAACTATGAAGAGACTCAAAATAAATTTCCTGTTGTTAGAAACTATTTTGTGCAACTTTTTTGTATTTACAGTTTTGAGGGATAAACCTCTTAAATTTCTCTAACTAGAAATATATGTTAAAAACAACAACAACGATTTTCATTTTTTTGTAGTGAATTGCACTTTTTGCAATTTATGTAGTTACTGTGAACTTAATGCAGACATATTATTAAAATTTGGGCTGTAACGGTTGTATTGATGTATAGCAAATTGAAATGCTCCCAAACATGGCACTGCAGCATGTAAACATATAAAGATAAGCTCTGGTGGACTCTATGGTGGGTCTTAAAGGGTTAAATAAAAAAATTGAAATTCTAAGCTTGTTTAGTTCATATTAATTTTATAAGCATTACACTGACAGCAGTAGTAAATAAGCCAATAAATACTATAATGGTCCTCAAAGTACAAAGGATCACAGTGGTTCCTGCTTTTTTTTTAGAAATCCCAGCTCGCTGACACATATTTTCAAATAACATATGTAATATAGCGACAGGCTGGAAGGCTGACATAGGATAAACTAAACAAAGTCCAGAGACAAGGTCTAAAATGTTCACGTGTCCCTCTGAAATCTGGTGTCATGTAGTTGGGCATATTTCAAACGTACCTTTGTTAAAATGCACCTTTCAATCTCACTTCAGCTCTGGATATCACCTCCCAATCTTCAAATTTACTTCCAACTCACGGTTAATGTGAGGTGAGCTGTGAACTGTGTTGACTTCAGCAGCGAGATGGGAGGAAATCTGGGGATTTACGTTCAGTGCTGAGGTCTTTAACAGAGTCAGTGAGTGCACACATCTATCTCTTGAAATTACAGAGTAAAAATTCATCCAATCCATCGATCTTTTTATGTATCTTATTAATATTTGATGGTGTTGAGCTGCTACGTAGCTCTGAGAAACACAAAGCTGGCCAGCCTCCAGGCTACCAGACAGGCTGAGTGAGAGAAAAAGCAGAGGGAGGGGGAGTGAGAGAGACAGAGAGATATAGAAGAAGATATAGAGGAAACATGCATGGACACTGTTTATGCCGAGGCTGGAAGAGCACATCCAAAACACCCCAGCAGCGCGCCGATATTTCTCCAAAATTCCAAACTGTGCTTTTTACAAAGCGATCTCAGCTCAGCCGCTGTGTGGATCCACACTGTGTCCTCTCACACATGCACCGGATGTTTCCAAGGTCACGGGTGTGGTCATGTGATCACATGGGGGGATACCATTAGGAGGAGGGCATGTCATCAGTGCCAATGATAACACAGACTGTATATAAAAGATGGTTGCAGTTACTTATAAGTCCTTTGACCTGAGAAACCACGTTTGCCCCATCACCTCCACCTACGCACAATCAACTGTGAACGTGTAAGTGTGAGGGGCCCAGATGAAAGAATTTTCACATTCAAGTTGCAGCCCAGATGTTTGCCAGCTGTGGTTCTGGGTGTGGAGACCTCTGCATCAGCAGGTTAAGGCAAAGAGAAGCTGCAAGCACCCAGGGAGTAATTGAATTAAAAGGTGATGATACCGAGAGTACTGTTTAATTTTCATGTGCGGGGGATTGGTTTGTTATGTGGTTTTGTACTGGTCTGTCTGATTACAGGGGCTGGACCGTGGCTGGAAAAGCTCTTTTGGATGAAGGTGCTCCCGTTCTCCTACGGTGGCACAAAGTTTCTGGAACAGATGGTGTTCCGGGTCTGCAGGGTCTGTGGCAATCCTCCCTGCCCTTTCCCTGAGCCGGGAGTCCCGTAGTGCCTAAACGCAGGGCAGCTCACACACTCGAGCTTGATGCCACACTCCATTCACCGGCACACCTGTTTATCACTGCACATACGAGCTGATTTTGCATATTCCTCCTCTCTAACACCACCATAAGAGCCCCTCTGACTTGCTTTGAGTTGAACGGGCTACTATTACGGTGCAGGTGTGTGCATTAGTGCGTCCGCAGTTCCAGCAGAGCATTGGTGTGGCTGCTGGTGGCTGACTTGTGTTTGTTTGGCCCGGCGCTATCCGTGGGCTCTGGGGAAAAGGAGGCAGCAGAGCAGACAAGCTGCTCGCTCTACCACGCAGATGGTGAGAGAGAGAGAGAGAGAGGGGAGGGAAGGAGTGAAGGAAGGGGCGGAGATGGAGAGAATGCAGAAAAGAGGTAAGAGGTGAGGGGTGGGGTAAATATGGATTATTAGCCTTGCAGACACTACACTGTTATCACCCTGTGAGTCTGCGTCTGAGTGCTTTTATAGGAAATGTCCTCTCGGTGTTCCGACTGGAACAGAACTAGATTTTTAGAAGAGAAGAAGTGAGACGTAAACACACCACACACTCATCTGCTGGGACAAGAGAGGCAGGCTCTTTTAAGCAATTAGCCAAGTGGCAACAGGTGTGCTCCCTCTGACCCACCGAGCCAGAATGAGGAAGGACAGGCAGAGTGGGGAGGTCGCCACACGGCTGTTTCCTCAACACATCACTGCAACGTTGGCAACTTGCAGCAAAGGGGAAAAAAAAGGAAGTAGCTTCTGAGTCAAAAAAGTGATCCCTATGGAGAAGTTCCACAGACAGATTCGTTTTAATGGCCACCAGGGGGCGATAGCCACTGGATACAAGTAGTAGCTTGTATCCAGCGAATGCTCCTGAATTTTGTTACTTTTTCAAATATGTAACTTGGTAACTGTTCCATTTGTCGTAACAGAAGAAATAAAAACATCCAGATGCTGATCCTGGTTCTGTTAAAGGTCTCTTCCTGTTTAAAGGAAGTTCTTCCTCCCTGCTGTTGAGAAATGCTGCTAATAGTCGGGTCATTTGATTGCTGGGTTTCCCTCTCTATTATCGTTGGGTCTTTAGCTTCTTGTTCTTGCAAACGTGACATAAAAACACTGAAGTGAACTGGACTTACTGGTGACCTGTCGATGGTGTGGCCCTCCTCTTGCCCAGTGACACCAGAGATTATTTTAACGTGTACGAAGTTTTTAAAATATTTTTGCCTGTTTGGAACACATATGGGAAAACTCCAACAGAAATTAATTTATGAGACTTCATTGGAAAAAGAACATCTGCTAGTTTTTGAAAGTTTGCCTGTTTAGCATGTGGCTAAGCTAGGGCTGGCGATGGATAACACTTTATTGATACTAGTGAGTTTATCCAGTCTGCTTATTGATTCGGCTGTTTATCAATTGCATACGAGGAAACAAATGTACCTACACAATATAACTGCTTTATTATCTAAAGTCCGAAACAGGATATGGCCCAATGCCACATGTAGCATCAGTTTCACCAACATCTAAATTGAAGAAAATGAAAGAATCTTTGTATTGTATTCATTTTCTGTACAGATAAGCTGCTGGGGTGGGAAACAGTAGCTGGCACCAGTTTTCAGTTCCCTAACCTCGGACAGGTCGCTGGTGACCCGGTCGATGTCAGCAGGTTAAAGTGCAAAGAAAGAATTCTTTATTTTGAGAGTGATTTATCAGCACTTTGAATTAATCATGCAGCCCTGCTTTTGGAAACTGCCTTTGATTGTGTTTCACTCTCTGTCAGATACAAAACCAAACAATTAACACACAAAATCAATGTCAGTGATGCACTATGAGTCATGTTATTGACTCCATTTGGTCCAGATGGACCCGTGGAGTGTGTATCTTTGCACCAGCCAGAGAGGAGGCATTAATTTAAATTCAGGGCAAAGGGGTGTTGATTGTCAGCAACACTGGACCGAGCTGTCCGGTACACAGCAGCGTTACATAACAAATCTAGCAGTGTTTGTTTTCCAGCAGCTTTTTCCAATCTGAGCCAATTTGTTCTCATTTGCCAGTCAGTGGGCAGTTAGGCAGGTGGGAGAAAACATGCAGGAAATAAGCTATAAACGAAAAACTTAACCCGCATCTGTCTGAAAACCTCCATTTACCACGAGAAGGGTGGTGAAACACAAAATCAAACCCTTAGAATTTCTTTCTCTGCTGGATTCTCTGTATCACATTTCTGATCTGATATAGGGAAACATAAAAAAATGTTGATCACACAAAACGCAGGGAGAGAGGAAGAAAGGTGGACGAGACAAAAAGGGAAAAAGATGGAGTTCGAATGGAGCCGATGAAGATGGTTGTGTGTGGGAGACAGGGGACTGGAGGGAATTATAGATCTCTTTGCCAACGTGAGCAGCATAGAAAGCACCCGCCACCTCCCCACCCTCCACTTTCCAGGGCTGCTGTTTGAATTCACTTCACAGATGAGGATAACAACGAGCAGCCGGACTCTGAACAGACTCACTGGCATTCCAGAAATTCCTTAGAAATATGTTTATATGGTCATGCTGCATGTGTGCATTTTGTGTACATATCGTGGTGCCGACAGAAGGGATGAGGATAATTAGCCTGGTATTTATCCACGACAGAAGTCACAACATCAGAGGATTTCAGCGTTTAGCCATCAGCTCTCAGAATTGGAATAATGTTACCTCTGTCATGTTTTTCCTCTCATGCCAAGTTAGACTGCAGTTATATGGGCCTAGAAACCAGGTGATGACTGCTTAGCAACCACTGGTTGCTAGGGAAAAATGACCGATCGGTTGATGAGTGGTTGTTGGATGTTGCTGACCAAAAGGCTCCAACAGCACAAACACAGTCCAGAGGTCAAGTCCAGAGACTCCAGTTAGCTGAGGTGAAGCCTAGCAGACAGCTAGCAGCTACAACTGCCTGTGTCACCATCCACCTGTCAGTCAGAGAGGCCACGCCCCCAATAATGCAAACTTTAAGTATTAAGACAATTTAAACAGGTGAGTTATAGAAACATCTTCACCAGTACAGGTATTATAAAGGGGGGAATGATCCACAGAAACCAGTTTGTGTATCAGGTTGTAAACATGTGAGACTGTGGGGACGGACTCACTGCTGGAGCCCGGGCTGCTCCAAAGCAGTGCAGTATATAATGAAAAGGATATCCTCCAAATAGTTTTTAACACAGCATGCAACCCTCAGCAGGAAAACATCACAAGCATCACCTCTTGATCTTTAACTCTAAAAAAAATTCTTTCAGTGACCTTGAAATATGGCTGCGAGCTGGAGCAGCTAGAAGCTCCACATTCCAGCCTGGAAAGAAAGGAAAGGAATGATGATGAGCCCCTTCACAACCTCACTGCTCTGGGGGAGAAACGACATGACACGCAAGGTGTTCAGCTCTCATTTAGACCAATCACAGCCTCTCCAAGGACCTCAAAGGTGTAAAAGAAATGGAAATATTTTCCTGCAGATTTCTTCTTCGTTCATGGATGTGACATTAGCACACCGGGAGGTTGTTCCTTTACTGCCGCAGAGAGAAAACACAGTTCAATAACCTGAGGGAGCAGAATGCAGCGTGTCTCAGTGAGAGCAACCCCACAGGTGACTGCTATTTTCTCCAGGGTGATCAGGTAGGAGATGAGAGTCTGACTGTGCAAACATGCACCGCTGCTCTCACACACATTCACAGCTGTGCGTGCATACACACAAATATGTGGTGAGAAGAACAAAGAAATAATGTGTTTCGGTTCCCCGGTCCGGATGACATCCTCAGGCAGCAGCAGCCCATTAATAGAATAAGGTAACCTTTTGGACTGAATGAGCTGCCGAGTGGTGTGAAAAGATGAAATGAAATGTGTTGAGTGCAGCGTTAGAGTGAGGCACAGACCTCCTCGCATTTATCTATCAGTGTGCTGGAGTGTGACCGCCCGCAGTAACCCCTTATCTCCCCTGCTGTCTAACAGCTAACTGCTGGAAAGTGCAGAAAGCACTTTGACGCACTCTCACACACCGAGGCTGTCGCTGGGGAGAATCGCCATATTTGATCTGTAATAATGGGACTGATGGAAATTTTTTCTACCATGTTTGTTCCTCCAAAATGCTGCATAGTCGTTCAGTCAGTTTGTCCACACCTGCTGGCAAAGTGTGGAGTATGCATGTGAACATACTGTACCTGTCCAAATGCAGCATCCCTGCCACTAACACAGGATCTGAAGTTTGTGCAGCCTGCAGGCTTCAAAACCAAGCAAGAGATAATAAGAGAAGTTATTTACTGTCACAAATATTTTGAATCTGATTTATGACAAAAAGTATTTCTTAATGTTCTCCTGACGCTTAATTCAGGTAACACAGGTAGATTAAATAAGACCAACATTTTAATTAATGTAATTTAACAGTGCCAGTTTTTGAAGACACATAATGGGGGCATCATACAGGCAAAATTAGCTGTATAAGAGCCCAGACCAGCCACAGAAGGACTTTATGAAGTTACCCTGGGGATCCTCAGAGGTACTGATCCAAGAAGAAACTGCTGGCTTGTTAGAAAGACAATAATGTAGTCCCGGTGGGAAACAACATGGAGGAGAAATAAAGTGAGACTGCTGTCAGGAGATGTGCTCGTCGTTCCTTTCACAACGAGCACAAGGGTGGTGCTGCCCTTCACAACCTACAGGTTCCAAGAAACCGTCTCTCAGTCAGGCCTAAGAAGGCGTGATGGCCCGTCTCAACCTGTGAACAGCAACTTCTTAACGTTCACATTACAGGATGGACAATTGACCAGCTCACCCTCTTACATATAGTGGCACAGACTCTTATGCAAAACCATTCCATCCATTTTTTAATGCCTATCCTGGGTCGTGTCCCCAGCCACCTGATCCAGTTTATCCAGGGGAACACCGAGACGTTCCCAGGCCAGTCAAGAGGCATAATCTCAACACTCAGTCTTGGATCTACCCTGAGGCCTCTTCCCAGTAGGATATGCATGGAACAACTCACCCAGGAAGCATCCCAGTTAGATGCCTGAACTATCTCAGCTAGCTTCTGTGGATATGGAGGAACAACAGCTCTACTTTGAGTCTCTCCTGGGTGACTGAGCTCCTCGCTCCTGTCTCTAAGGGGGAGGTCAGCCACCCATCAGAGAAAGCTTCCACTGCTTGTATCTGTGATCTCATTCTTTTGGTCAGCACCCGGAACTCGTGAATGTAGACTGACCAGTAAACTGACAGCTTTTATGCTCAGCTCTGTTTTCCCCACAGCGGACAGGTACATCACTGCAGATGCTGAACTCCCATCACTTGTGAACAAGACACTTAGAGTCCTCCACTTTGGGCAGAAACTCGTCCTGCTCCAGTGTGAGCTGAAGGACACCAGCTGATGAAGCCAACTCAACCACATCAAAAGCAGAGATCCTCAGCCCACCAAACTGGAAGCATTGTCCCACATGGCTCCGCCCAGAAATTCCTCCCCTAAAAACTTATGAATGGAACAGTGACAAAGGTTTGTTTCTCTGTATGTTTCATTGTAGGGTCTTTAACTTACAATGTTTAGCACTAAAGTGACTAAATATTAGGGGCCCCTCCCTCAGCCTGGTTCTGCTGGAGGTTTCTTCCTGTTAAAAGGGAGATTTTGCTTCCCACTGTCGCCAAAGTGGTTGCTTATAAGGGGTCATATGATTGCTGGGTTTCTCTGTATCTATTATTGTAGGGTCTACCTTACAACATAAAGCACCTGATTTGGTGGTGATTTGGTGGACTGAAAGTATCCACGGCCCAACAGCATGTTTCATGTTTATGCTCGTTTTGAGCGAGGGCATCCAACAACTACAACCAAAGCATACGTGACACCAGACAACCACCCACTGACTCTCTCCCCCACCGATGTAGGAGTGGTCCTGATGGCATCCCCGGGCGTGTTCTAGAGCGTGTTCTGGGGCTTTCTGCCAGCCCATCAAGCCTCAGTGACTACCGCCCAGTAGCCCTCACCCTCATCATCACAAAGTGCTTCGAGCAGCTGGTCCTAGCACATTTCAAATCCTGTCTCTCCCCCCCCCCTCCTGGACCCCCACCAATTCGCATACTGTCAGAACAGGAGCACAGAGGATGCAGTCTCCATCGCACTGCACTCTCCTCTCACGCCTGGACAATAACAACACCTACGCTACAATGGTGTTTATAGACTCACAACTCATCAGGAAACTGACAGACCTGGGCATCAGTTCCCTCATGTGTAAATGGTTACTGGACTTCCTGACCAACCGGCCCCAACATGTCTGGCTAGATAACCACTGCTCATCTACAATCACGATGAACACCAGTGTGCCACAAGGCCGTGTGATGAGCCCTTTCCTCTACTCCTCAGACATCCTGGTGAACTTCTATCGCTGCACCATCGAGACAGTCTAGTACGGGAACTGCTCTGTCTCGGACCGGAAGGCGTTGCAGAGGGTCGTGAAAACTGCCCAGCGCATTGCCGGAGCACCACTTCCTGCCATAAATGACATCTACAGGAAGCGGTGTCTGAAAAGGGCTGGGAAAATCATCAAAGACCCCAGTCACCCAGCACATGGACTCTTCACCCTCCTGCCCTCTGGGAGGTGCTACAGGAGCCTCCGGACTAAGACCACCAGGTACCGGAACAGCTTCTTCCCCACAGCTGTCAGACTCCTGAACTCTGCCTCCTGACATCTGACCCACGTTAAAATAATGGCCTGAACATACACACACAACCACTAGCAGTTTATACAGCCTCTGTAGAAAGTAGCCACATATTTCACTTATCTTAACTGCACTACTGTGTGATTCTGTATAAACAATCATTCTGTACATACGAAAATTGTAATTCTACAACTGTTTATAACTTACATATTTCTGTATAGTTTCATATTTATATCCTGTTCATACCCTGTACATACTTATAGTTATAGCATATTCATAACATACCTTCATACCGTGCACACTGTAACAACCCACAATAGACCCATTTCTGTAATATATCTATACCATGGCTAAAGGACGTCTGGATGGATGCAAACTGCATTTCGTTGCCTTGTACTTGTGACATGTGCAATGACAATAAAGTTGAATTCTATTCTATTCTATTCTAGCCACCTGCAGGTGGAATCACATGACAGCCACAGTTTACCTCGACAGTCTGACCTCCAACTACCCAAACATGGAAAATCATCCCTGATGTAGTGATCAGTCTTCCTTTAGACACTCTTATCAGAGAAACTTCATCTCATTGATCTCCTGCTCTTTTGCTTGAATTTTTCTTCTTTTGTTTTCTTTTCTTACCTGTTATCTCATAAAGTCGGTGCTTCCCTCGATTTTCCAATCTTTGGGTTTTTGTTTTGTGTGTGATTCAACTTTAAAAAGTCTTCTATGAATAAAGACGTTCTAACGATGTTATTATTGAACTGCTTAACTTTTACTTGTTCTCATGTGAAAATAAACAGGAGCTAATGTTAGCGAACTACACTGAGTTCAGTAGCTTTATGACTCCTCTCTACATGTTGCCCTTTGAACTTTTACCGTCACAGTTGCCACTTATGGCTCTTGTGGTGAGCAGAAATGGCCTGGGTTCCCTTTAATCTCCAATATAAGGAGTAACCATAGTGCACACATGTGTTCACTGAAAACCTTTTAGGAGCAAAGCCTGCGTCCTTCAGCAGCCACTTTTGTTGTAGCTGAGCTGTTTGGCTGTTACGTGTCAGTTTTATACATCCTTCAGATGTGGTAATCACAGCACTGTTTGGGACTGCGTGGGAAACCCAAGAAGCCCCACAGAAGAGCTGTAATGCTGTCGGTTAACCAGACTATTAGTAACTGTTACAGCAGCAGCTCTCAGGCCTCAGAGAGAGATGTGTTTCTGATCCCGAGTGATGGAAGGAAATTTTTTTTGCTGAAAGCAACAGTTTTGGTTATTTGAATACTCAACAATGTTGAAAATGACTGAGGGGAAAACACGCAACGCTTCACTGCCGAGTTTCAAACAGAAATCGAAAAGAATCTAACAGCTTTGTGAGGTTTGGTCTCAAGCTCATCTGTGCTGTTGTTGTAAAGGGAGAATTTGTGACTTGTAGAAATAAAAATTTAACATTTGCATAAAATACAGGCGGAAAAGACGAAGATGATTTTTTTTCAAGTCAATTCAAATCAGTTTTATTTATATATCACCAAGCCACAGCTACGCTCTCCTTAAGGTGCTAATATTAGAGAGAAAACCCCAACAATCAGACGACCTCCTATTAACAAGAACCTGGCAACAGCAGGAAGGAAAAGCTCTGTTTTAACAGGAAGAAACCTCCAGCAGAAACAGGCTCAGGGAGGGGCGGGGCATAACTGAGGGTGATGATGGCAGGACCGAACACATGCTATTATCTTATTAATAATAACTAATGATTAAACACAGAGAGGTGTATAAACACAGAGTGAGTGAAGAAGAAACACCCAGTGCATCATGGGAATCCCCCGGCAGCCTATTGCAGCATAACTAAGGGAGGATTCAGGGTCACCTGGTCCAGCCCTAACTATATGCTTTAGCAAAAAGGAAGGCTTGAATCTTGAAAGTAGAGATAGTGTCTGTCTCCTGTTGCCTGAATCCAAACTGGAAGCTGGTTCCACAGAAGAGGGGCCTGAAAACTGAAGGCTCTGCCTCCCATTCTACTTTTAAATACTCTGGGATGAAGTTAAGGAACCTGATCATGTAACACCCTGTGTGTGAAGTTTCAAGATTCACTGAATGTGATTCTGGATTTATGAATTATGGTTCCATTTACTGTAAAATGGGAAATAATGACACATAATAATAATAATAATAATAATAATAATAAATAAAGTGGGTGTATTTTCGTGTTCCAGCATGTGATATCTGTTTGTGATGTCTGGTTCTAAAAAGTAAGATGGTGATGGTGCCGAGTCACTGACACGGTAACCCTCAGTTTGGGGAGACACATGCACATCCCTGTGGTTTATGAGGGGTTCCAACATTTTTCCAGAGCTTCCACTGGCTTTATCTCACAGATGTTATCTGCAGCAGCAGCAGGTTTAGACCTGCTGATGTGAAACATTACCATCCCGGGACTGAGCCCCTTGAAATACCTTCAGATTGGGCGAGCCTGTGGTCCTGAGCGTGGCAGATGTCCTTCAGCTTTGGGCTCCTGTTTTTCACGGTCTGCAGACTGAGCTGTGACAGGATCACACACAACGCTTCCAGCAGATGCAGCAGCAGGTAACTGGCACACACATGCTGCTTAGAAGCACATAATATACGTGATAGGAGTTTTTAGCCCTTGAGTCCTTCCTGCTTGATTTGAAGCTCTGGTTTCTTCAGTGTCTCCTAAACTGGAGTGTCGGACTGTGTTATGTATTCATTACTGCAGCTGATGGTTACACTTGGAGTGATTGCTCTGTCACACATACAGCAGAGGAAGAAACACTCCTGTGTCTATTCACAGTGCAGCCAAATAATCTGCCGGCCGTGAGGCTCGACTGTGGAATAAATCCAGCAGAAATACAACAAGCGACAAACTGTTCTCATTTCTCTCTCAGTCAGAAAGAAAAGAAATCGACTCTGCATTGTGTGAAATTCAAAAACAGTGCATGCAATCCTTTGTTAAACCCTCGAATTAAAGCTGAAAGTCGACACTGTACAGAGCCAAAATGACAAAAAAACGTGTAAGTGTGCAAAAACGTATGCAGCCAATAATGTCTGGCTTCCTCTTTGAAAGCAAGTTTTACCTCCAGCAGGACGTCGTTATATTTTACCTGCTTGTAAAACTGTTAATTCCCCGTGTTGACCTCAGTGCAGGGTTTTTAAATATAGTCATATACGTGAAAAGTCGGCATATACTGCCGCTCACTTCGATGTCTATGCAGAGCACAGTGCCATCATTAATAAATCTGCCATGACTTAATAGGTGCACTCATAAACATCCCTGCTGAGCATCGTCATCAAACCTGTGGATGGATGAATAATGTGATTGGCCCACTGCCACTGAAATCAGGAAAGACTGACTGTCATTCACCCAACAGCATCATCCTTCCACCATCTGTTCACGTAGGCAGCTTCTAGCAGGACTGCTGGCGTGCATTCATATGCATGTCTCCAGTAGATAATGAGCACGCAGCTCAAGGAGGCGTCCTCTTCATGTGAAAGGGTTTATTAGGAAGAGTTTCTGTTTATGTGCTGTGGAGGTAATAAAGGAAAAAATAAAAGTAAAACATCATCAGAGCCACTGTAGGCTGATACAAATATGGAAACAGCTGCTATTTTATGGTTAGCACATAAAGAAAAACAGATTGATGTTTAGATTAGACCAATTAATTCCCAATATTACCAAAAGTATTTGCTTGTCTGTCTTCACACACATATGAATGTGAGCGACATCCCATTCTTTACCCATAGAGTTTAACATGATGTGTTCTGGGAAGGCTTTCCACAGGTTTAGGAGTGTTTATGGGAATCATTGACCGTTATTCCAGGAGCACGTTTGTGAGGTCAGGCACTGATGTAGGACGAGGTCTGGCTCTGTCTCCATCCCAGAGGGTTGAGGTCAGGACTCTGTGCGGGACAGCCAACTTCTTCCACACCAGTCTGGCTCATCCATGTCTTTACGGACCTGCTTTGTGCACTGGTGCGCAGCCATGTTGGAACTGTTCCCATTAAATTGTCCAAAATGTCCCATGAGAAGTTCCTTTCACTGGAACTGGGAGCCGAGCCGTGTTACACAGCACAGTGCAGTCAGACAAGCTCTCCTGGCAACCTCCAAACTCCTCCGTCGGACTGGCAGATGGAGGAGTGTGATTCATACTCCAGAGAACGCGTCTCCACTGCTCTAGAGTCCAGTGGCGGCGTGCTTTCCACCACTGCAGTGTGCTTGGTGATGGAAGAAACCCACTCCATGAAGCTCTCTGCACTCTTGAGCTAAGCTGAGGCCCCGTGAAGTCTTGATTATTTAACTTTAGCTCATTATTTAATTCTGGTCATGTTTAAGATGAACATCCACCACCGGAACAGGAGACAGAATAAACTTTACAAAGCTATGCTGCTCTCAACCACACATGCAGAGTTACTCCTGCTGGCCGTGAGAGGAACTGCAGGTTTTGGTGCTTCCATTTGAAGCTCGACCTGAAGGAGCATGAACTTGCTAATATTTTGTGTGCACCTATTTAACCCGGCGTCTCGTGTTTTCGTCAACAGCACTGAAGCAGAAGATTGATGGGCTCTGCTTGGCTCACAATAAGACCTTTGAGAGGAGATCTGCTGGGTCAGGGCACAAAGGGACAGAGAGTCCTCCACCCCTTGTGGCTCTGGTGACTCTCTGCCCCCACCTCATGACCCCCCACCCATTTGAATTGCTGCTGCTTTGTGCTTGTGTGGACGCTGATTGAGCGGAGCAGCGGTGGCCGTGAGAAGGGACAGTTCATCACAGGGTGTTTCTGTTGTGTTCCTGCACTGACAAATCTATAAAATCCTCAATCTGTAATCAATAGTGAGCCCGAGGTAACCGTGCACGAGGGTCAGAGCAGATGGAAGTGTTGCTTCCTGCTTTTTTTTTTTAACTCAGTTTCAGTAAAAACACACGTTTCCTTCCTCCTTTACTCTTTCCTTCTTTGTCCATGTTTCTTTCTTATTTCCTTGTCAGTTTCCTTGTTGTCCTCCTTCCCTTCCTTCTTTGTTGAAATTTTTACTTCCTTCTGTCAAACCTTCCTTTCCCCTGTCATGTTTCCTTTACCTCATTCATGCTTACTTTTTCTTCATTTCCTCCTTCCTTCCCCCTTTCTTTCCTTGTTTCTTTCCTTGTTTCTTTCCTTCTTTTGTCATCGTTAGTTTTCCTCCTCTCTTCTCTCCTTCAGCCTAAATCTTCCTCTCCGTCTTTTATAATTCCTTCTTTTTTCCTTCTTCAGTTCCTTCATCCTTCTTTCCTTGTTTCTTTCCTTCTTTTGTCATCGTTAGTTTTCCTCCTCCCTTCTCTCCTTCAGCCTAAATCTTCCTCTCCGTCTTTTATAATTCCTTCTTTTTTCCTTCTTCAGTTCCTTCATCCTTCTTTCCTTTATCTTTTGCATTCCTCCTCTGTCCTCCTTTCTTCCTTCATCTTTTTTCTTTTGCTTTTTACTTCATGTTACTTCAGCTTAATTATTTCTCTCTTCTTCCCTTTTCCTTCTTTCCTTCACTTTTATAACTTCCTTCCTGTCCTTCTGTCTATTTTTTATTCATTCATCCTTTCCCACATCTCTACTCCCCATACAGTCTTCTTTTCTTTACTTTCATTCTCTCCTTTCTTCATAGCTTTACTCCCTTTTTCCTTCTTCTTTACATCCATCCTTCCATCCTTCTTTCTTTCCTTAATCCCTTTCCTTCCTTCCTTTCCTTTACCCTCTGTTCTTTACATCATTTTGATTTTTTCCTTCCTTTACTTATTATTCCTTCCCAGCATCCTTCATTTACTTCTTCCTTCATCTCCTCTCACCTCAGCACACTTTTCCTCAGGTACAAATATGAAAGTATAAATCCAGAATCCTGCAGCCGTCATGGAGTTACTGTATTTGTGAGATTGTGATGAGATAGATGATGATGAAGATGATGTAAACAGAGCGCACCACCTTCCTCACTGACAGTTAACAGCATCAGGAAATTTAAACCTAATGAGCCTCTGCCAGCCCCGTGCTCACGTTTATCTGGAGGAGGATTTTTGTTATAAAAGTTGTGTGTGTGTGTGTGTGTGTGTGTGTGTGTGTGTGTGTGTGTGTGTGTGTGTGTGTGTGTGTGTGTGTGTGTGTGCGCGCGCGTAGGGTTAGGGGGGGGCATCCCGGGGCCCCAGCACTCAGTGTAATTCGATGAAATGGCCGGGGATAAGTCAGCTGCGCTGCCTCGTCTCTCCTCTGGAAGCTGGAATTCAGGTCAGTTTCCTAACAGAGAGCCTGCAGTGGGCTGAGTGAGTCACTGCTGACGAACAGAAAGCCGCTTCATTCACATCCACACAGGGAGACGGCATGCAGGATGTGTTTAAGCTGCGGTATCTGAAGGAGAAACAAAAACGTCTTATCGGGATGAAACAGCAGCGTCTACAGAGTCGGGAGATTCTTTACGGCGAGAGAACGCAGCGTTACGGAAACATCCAACACTTCGTGTCGTTCGCTTCAAAGCCTTCTTCTCACAAACTCTTTCATGATAAATGATGAAGAGACGGAAAAACCTTCAGAAGATCTAAACATCTTCGCTCAGCTCTCCTGTCTGCCTCTGCTAAAGACCCACCCTTCCTCACCTGGAGCAGGTGACTCCTTTATTTTGCTTCTTTTTTTTTTCTTATCCGTCATTTACTCCCTTCATGCTTCCTTTGTCCATATTTTCCATTCCTTCTTTTCTCCTTCCTTCCTTTTTCTGTCACTTCCTTCTTCCTTAATCCATTTCACTCTAATCGGCAACATCTGCATCCAGCAAGGCTCGCCCCCTACTGGATGCATGAAGGAGGATGCCGGTTACACCTCTGCGCTTCAGAACTGGAAGTAATGTCCATTGTTTGTGTACAGTCTATGCCGTTTCCACTTTTCCATAGGGATGTCCGTGGTCACATGACCTTGTGTAGCCTGAAAGTGTCTCATAAGGCCGATGAGGAGCTTCTTCAGCTGGACGGGACAGGTTAATAATAAAAACAATGAAAATTAAATGCATTAAAAATAAATAAACACATAAAAATCCAAAGCAGAGGAGATGTGAGGAGGCATTATTTTTTCAGATATTATTTATTTATTTTTCTAGCACAGGTCTGTCTTCAAATTGTGTCTTTTTGGTTGTGAAGCAGCTTCACTAGAATCGTTTTTCAGTTTCTTTTCTTCTTTGTGGCTTCTTCACAAAGCCACGAGATCCCAAATAGTGAGTATGAGGAAGTCCTCTAAAATAAATAACAGGATCTTCGTTGTTTTTTGGGGTCACATTTGCAATGAAATGCTCGCAAACACACAGAACATATAGTCCACAGGCATAAATATTGAATAGATTATTAATAAAAACTTACTGCGAGTGATAATATGCCAGCAGTGATCAGTTTGGGGGATTCCTTACTTGATTAAATGCTACACAACTATTTCCACCTGAGCAAACATGAAGGGTCCCAAACCCTGACGGCCCATCATTACAGGAGTTCATCGTCAGCATCGGGAGAGGTTCAGAGCAGACCTGCTGCTCTTCCTTGTTGGTGGAGGTCAGTTAAGGTGGTTTAATATCTCACCGAGATGCCTCCTCATGCCTCCTACGTGAAGTGTCCAACTGGAAGGAGCCCCCTGCAGACCCAGGACATGATGGAGACTGGCCCTGGAGAGGGAGGTCTGGTTATTGCCACTATAAGAGAATACCAGCTCCACCCTCCAAGCTTTTAGGTTAAATATAATATTGAATCCATTTCAACTGTTGATAAAAAAAAAGGAAGTAATGTGGCATCTGTGTGTATCTAAAGAGCAGCTCAAAGCCAGTGTAAATCCAGGAAGGGCTCCTGCTAAAATATGTTTACTTTTACTGTCAGCTCTCAGATCTGCTGTGTGATTAGTTGGTGTCTTTTGTGGGTCACTGTGCAGCTGACTGCGGTCTCAAATAACTGACAGATGCGAGAAATGAACGCTGTGATTATTCTACTGTACTGCCTGAACTGAAACAAGTTCCTCTGTGCTTCCTTCTGAACTAATCAATGTTTGCATTTAAGGACAACTAGTTTTCAAAATTTGCTACATTGTAGCTATAATACATCCTTTATGCTATGTTACCAAAAAGTAACATTTCTCATTCTAAAAACAAACAAACAAAAACTAGTTTTGTGCGTCGCACATTTTCACAATCAGACAATGATAGCATCGTCACGTTAAGGTTAGCCGCGCTCGTACCTCACCGGGTTAAACGACAACCCTGCAGGAGTCATTAATGTCTTCAAGAGCCTCGCTCATGGTGGGCTGTTAATAACTAAACCTTTCCACTGTTCTCATCCACACAAACCCTGAAACCACATCACACACCAATCAGCTGTAAACACAACACAACCCCAATAATGATCACCACACTGCTGAATTAAGGATTCCAGTTAAATGCTAACAGACTCGTGAGTCCTGCATCCAAACTGGGAGCCAGTTCCACAGAAGAAGCCTGAAACCTGAGAGCCGCACAGCCAAAAACCTCATTAAAAACATGCAACTGAAATACATCAAATCCAACGTTTATTTGTTTATTCATTCTTTAATTGGTTTAAACTGAGTGTCTACCGATCAGCTGACATTCTCTTGACCTGATTGGATGAATTTTAACCTGTCACATTGTGCTTTTGTAACAAAAGCCTGTAGTCTGACAACGGCAGTCTTTAGGATATGCTGAGCCTGATTATTGAGAGCTTTATATGTGAGGGAAGGATTTTAAATTTAGTTCTAATCTGAAGAAAACTAAAATAAATGTTCAATTATAAATACAATTTTTCAGTTATTTTTAATTGCATGAAGTATCTATAAAATAACAAAGTTATAGAGCCTCTCTGATGACATGGTCCAAAAAATAAATAAATTGTGGCCACAAAATACTTATTTGAGGGCACGAAACAAATCAGTTTGTGTATGTCATCAGAGGGGCTCCGTACAAGGTAGACATAGTGTAAAATAACGCCCTGTAAAAATACTTTAAATGTCTGTATTTTTACCTGATGTTTCTGTTATTAACAGTTTATCACAGGCTGTTTTCCCTCTCAGTGAGGGAGCCAGTGAAGAGATGCTAATATGGAAGAACTCTGCCCTCTCTTTCTCGCCGCTGTCGCCACACTTACTGCAGCGTTTTAGATCAACTGAAGGCTTTTCTGGCAACTTTTAGAAGAATTACAGTATTTCAGCCTAACAAATGCAGACTGTTTCTAATGATATTACTGTAGCAGAAGAAGCAGCTGAGGCAAACAGCTTGAGTTTAACCCCCACGAACATGGTTTCTACCAGCTCTGTGTACAACTGGCTGGTAAACACCACTCTTCATCCGGCGGCTGAAGCCGACGCTGCCTGAGCTGCTGCTGTTATTTGCAGACACGCTGCTACGATAAAGAGCCTCGCCTCGGCCTTTGCGAATAGATCTGTATTTACCAGAATAACACAAACAGGAAACATCGATTTACATGGCAGCTACCTCCAGCTAATCCATGACTCCTTCCTTTTTTATGCTCCATCTGGATATGATTTGGGGGGGGGGGGGGGCAGACACGCTGCCCTTACCATGCTGAGCCAAGAAATACTTTTCCTATTCGCTTTACTTCCTTGAGCAAATATTAGGAGCCTTTAAGTTTCAGGGGAGGGAGAGTGGAGAATAAGGATAAGAATAAGTAAAAACCTAGAAAAATCTGGATTTTATACATTCAGAACGCGAAGTGAGAGATGCTGAAATGAATAAAGTATCTGAGCGTTCGATGCTGAAGCGCTCTTCAAATGTTGCCTGTAAGCTCTTCTAGGAGAAAGGTGAGAGGAGCAAAGGACAAGAGTGAAAAAAATAAGAGGAAAAGCAGAAATTTGGAAGCAAGGAGAAGCATGTGGTTATGATTTGCATGGAGAGGTATCTCCTCTGCTTCCCTCCCACGGTATTGTGCTTTTTCTCTGACAGACTAAAAGAGCTGCAGGAGGTGAGCGCTGCCAGGAAAAATAAAAGTACAGGCAGGAGGAGGAGAGGGGTTGGGGTCGCGGGTGATGGTGGTGGTGGTGGGTTACTGTGAACAAAGGAAGTCAGTCAGGCCAGCTGCAGAGGGCTAGAGTAACATATAGGGTGAACAAGCCTTAAAATAAACACAGGATCCAGAGATGGATGTCTGGCTGGCGCGCTCTCTGGGACCCACATCTGGAGGTTTAACTAGTTTCTATCATTAGACATCATTACTGCTGCTCCTCCTTTAGCTCGGCACGCTGAAGCCTCCACAGTTGGGGACGGCTACATCAAATTGAGTCTCCGTCTGCGTTTCAGGCTGTTCCTTTCTGATAATATTTTCTGCTTGTTAGCGACATGTTGTAGCCCCGCTCATTAGCCACAGACAAGCCCCGGCATTTGGGAGTGAATCCAGAGGCCGTCGGACCGGTTTCCTACCCAGGCCAATTTGTTTTCCTCGACTGCTTTTGCATCCATATCTGAGTGTTATTCGTGTCATCATTAGCTGGAGACTCACGACAGGAGACTTTGGCTTTTTTTTTTAATGATGCATAAAAGTGATATGAGGTAACTGTGGTGTTATTGAAGCCCCAAATTATGCTCAGAATATCCAAAGTAATGCGACTTATGCACAGCGATGTGCTGAAGGTTTGAGGTGACTCAAAATGCACTTCATTTCTGCTGCTCACTACTTCATGCCACCTCTATGTAATGGGTATCATTTCCTGGATGGAGCATGCTGCAAACTGTGGAGGGATCTATCTGCAGTCGACAGACACGCCCACTTAACGAGTGGAGGAGTAGGAAACCTGATTTGCTGCACATGTGCAAAACAATGAAATAAACAATAATGATGTTTCTTGCTTTTATGATAAAAATGCAGAAATCTCTAGAAGGAATTCACAGCAAACTTCAGGATTTTTCTTTACTCGTCCTGAACAGTAACCACTGGTTTTGGACTCTGCATTCAGCTAATGCTAGAAAGCTTGGTTAGCTAGTTTCATCAATGAACTGTGCAGATGATAATTAGTGCTCTTAGAGCTTAGACATGTTGGACGGTCTGTTAGTACAGTAACCTCACAGCAGCCATATTATTGGTCAGACAGTGTCATTAAAAATACAAACAGAGGCCACGCCCCTAATCATGCAAACTTTAAGCCTTAATCTAATTTAAACAGGAAACATCTTCTCCCCTGTGCAGCTGTTATGAAGGAGGATATTGTCTATAGAACAAATCAGTTTGTGTATCAGGCTGTAAACATGTTTATTTCTGCTGGAAAGCTTTAACATGGGAGTCTATGGGGACCGACTCACTGCTGCCTCTGCTGGACGGTAGAGGAACTGCAGCGTTGGCTCCTTTGCTTCAGTCCTGTAGGTTGGTGTTCATTCAGGAACTGTACCACAACTAATGAAAGCAAAATGTTGAGCGATGGCGTACGTTGGCTCAAAGAAGCCGATAACCTAAAGCAAAAAACACGGAGCCAATAGAAAGAGCCAGAACTCACACAGCCAGAGAAAACCAGAAGGAGGAGAAGTCAAACCAACATTCAAAATCACAAAAGCAGTGAAAAACCTCGAGTGTATAACAGATAGCAGAGATAATTATGAAGACCACGACAGCGATCATTTTGCTCTCAGCAGGAAAACGTCGTACGTGTACGGCGTGATGTCCCCGGGACACGAATATTATCCACGTTTGTCGACTTCCTCCTTCCCTTCATCTGTCTCTCCACTCAGCCGTTAAATAGTGAAAGGATGTATTTAGCAGACAAGGTTCTCGCAGGCACACAATAATAAAGGAAACAGGCTTTCTCTCCCGCTGACACGTACAGCAGCTTCAAGCAGTCACAACTTACAATGCAGCCGACATATTTCTACTGCAGGGGGGAAATCTCAGCTCTTCTGCTCAGGACGGCGCTTTCTTGTTTGACTCTCTGAACCCAGTCTCTGTAAAATCTGGCACAAACCTTCCGGTGTACACTGGTCAGCCATTTAACTTTGTTCCTTTCTCTGTGCAGGAGGTCTGTAAAGCTCTTAAACTGTTAGATCCTAGAAAATCTCCAGGGCCAGACTTACTAGATCCTTACTTCTTGAAACTGGCAGCTGATTTTGTAGCAGAGCCTCTCACAACACTTTTCAACCTCACACTGGACATGAATAAAATTCCCTCAGTATGGAAATCAGCTTTTGTTGTTCCTCTATTAAAAGGGGGCGACCCAGCAGTGTTAACTAATTACAGACCAATATCTAATCTATCTGTGCTGGCCAAAGTTCTTGAAGCTCTTGTGTGTGAGCAGTTAAAGGAGTTTTTGCACATCAATGCCATTTTATCTGAATATCAATCAGGCTTTAGGAAGAATCACAGTACTATCACAGCTGCAATTAGAGTGGTAAATGATATTACTATTGCACTTGATAAAAAACAACACTGTGCATCCCTTTTTATTGATTTGTCAAAAGCATTTGACACTGTTGATCATTGTATTTTAAAACTTAGACTCTTCCAGTCAGGACTCTCTGAGAGAGCAGTGGCATGGTTCTCAAACTACCTCAGTAACAGGACTCAGTGCATTAAATCTGACGGTCTATGTTCTGACTTTGTTACAGTGCACAGCGGAGTGCCACAGGGTTCTGTATTAGGTCCCCTTCTATTTATCATTTACGTAAACAATCTTAGTCTACATGTGCCAGATGCAAACTTGCACTTCTATGCTGATGATACAGTTATTTACAGCTGTGGTTCAACTCTTGTCCAAGCCATCGACTCCTTGCAGAAAGCCTTTTCTGCTGTCCAGCACTCATTACATCAGCTTAAACTTGTTCTCAACGCAGACAAAACAAAGCTCATGTTGTTTTCTAAATCAAGGAGACGAGCCCAAACAATCCCATCAGTAACCACTCTTGAAGGTAATAAAATAGAGTTGGTTCACACCTATAAATATCTGGGAATCTTAATTGATGACTCGCTTACCTTCAAACCACATGTAGAGAATCTTGTGAAAAACCTGAAGTTAAAACTGAGATTTTATTTTCAAAATAAGTTGTGTTTCTCTTTTAATACAAAGAAGCGGCTTGTTGCTGCAACATTCTTGCCTGTGCTGGATTATGGTGATATTCTATATATGAATGCTTCTGCTCAATGTCTTCGAATGGTTGATTCTGTGTATCGTGCTTCTCTGAGGTTCATCACTAACTGTAAATTTCAGACTCACCACTGTGAGTTATACTCTCAGGTAGGATGGCCTGCTTTGGTAAGTCGGAGGAACTCTCATTTATACAGTTTTATATATAAGGCGATACTTGGGTTGCTGCCTTCTTATATATGTTCCCTGCTTGTAATGAAACATGCTGGTCGGTATTCTCTTCGTCCGCATGGTTACTTGTTGCTTTCTGTTCCATTTGCCCGAACTGAACTTGGTAAAAGAGCTTTTGTCCATTTAGCACCCTCGGCCTGGAACAAACTGCAGAAGGAATGGAAAATGACTGAATTCATTTCATTAAGTGCTTTTAAATCTAAACTACGAATCCTTGAGGCCAAGTCCATAACATGCAACTGTTTCAATTAGATTGATTGTCATTTTAACTGACTTTTTATTTTATTTGAATTTTATTGAATTTTATTTTTATTTTATTTGTATTCTTTCACTTATTGTTGCATGTGTGTTGTTGCTGCCTGTGTTTGAGTAATTTCTGTAACTGTGAGACATCTGCTGCTGCCTATCTTGGCCAGGTCTCCCTTGAAAAAGAGGTTTTTAATCTCAATGGGATCTTCCTGGTTAAATAAAGGTTAATAAATAAAATAAATAAAAATTTCTCCATGAGCTCGAACAGCTGAAACTGCACTCTGGGTTTTAGGATAGCCACTTGCATTGGGGACGTGGTTTTCCTGGTTTTCTTTAATTCCACCTGTTCTAATGGTGAATATTCATATTAAACATGGTCAAACTTACAAATGATGAGGTCATCGTATGTACAACTCATTCCTGTAAGCAAAAAGTTGCATCAATTTGTTCCTATTTTTGAATGTCAACAAGAGGGGATAACCCTAGAATGGCATCATCACAGAAGCCACACCCACTTCCTGATTAAACATTTTGATCATCTAGAGGTGAAAATTTTACATACTGTAACGAAGAGCTGCCTGTAGCTGCATGCTCATCAATGAAGGCAAAGAAATCTCCTGAAGGACATGTGGACGGGCTGAAGCTCCATCCGTCAACTTAAAACTGGATTTGCTGGAGGTGCTATGAAAAACACAGCAGCCTTAGTCTGACTCGAAGCTCTGCTGCCTGACACCCACCCGCCACGCTTCCATCACCTCTCAGTCTGCTCGGCCATCACCATCGTTGTTACAATGTCCTCATGAAAAATGCTCAGCTTGTCAGTGTGGGGATTTTATTTTGCATAATTTTAACTCAAGGGGTCCAAAGACTGTATAGCAAAGATGTACACAGGAACCTTAACATCACCAGTTGGTTTCCTAACCTCAGTGTTTTTAGCTGCCACCATTGTGGCTTATTTACCCAGAAGCTAATGCTAGTAAGCTAGGCTAGTGAGCTGTATGAATAGAATAGAATAGAAAAAAAACAAACACATTTACTGATTAATGACAGACTAATCCAGATGTTCACTCAGTAAAACAAATACGTTAGACTATAAGGCACACAGGTAAACAGTAGTAGAAACACATCTGCCAGCTGTGGCCATCGTGGGCTACAATCTAAATGTAGTACTTTATATGTCTTGTCTGTCTAAAACTGTCCTACAGGAGCCACCGTAGCTGGGATTACACACTTAAAATCTGGGAGGGGTAAGAAAACAGAACTCAGTAGATTGAAATTTTACATTCTGTAAGTTGGAGCTGAAACTGTAACAAAACCCACTGAAGTCCACAGAGGCCAAACGTTGGGTGTCTGTGGGGACTGACTCGCTTTTGGAGCCAGCCTCTAGTGGCCGTGCAGAGGAACTGCGGTTTTTCCTCCCCAGAGGATGCTGTATTAAAATAACCAGGAGACAATGGTTGGTTACTCTGACAGCTGCCCAACCGTCTCAGGCAGACAAGGATTAAAAAGTTCAGCATGTTTCAGAAGATGTTTTCACCTCGAACTTGTCTGCAGGCAGAGTTTATTCCAGGTTGGACTCTGTCACTCTGCGTGACTCATGCTGCAGTAGGACTTTTGGTTTTTGAATAAGAGATCGCCAATCAAAGGTTTAATGCTTTAAACAAAACAAAGCTGTGAAAATACCACCGCTCTGTGCTTCCACTTTGCTGCTTTACCTTTCAGTACCTCTGATGATTTAGAGGTTTGATCTGTTGGTGGGACAAAGCGGCATTGTGCCGTTGTCACTTTGAGCTGTGAGAATATTTTCTGAATCTAAAGCGTTCCTTTTGAATCGGCTGGAGCTGAAACATTCATGCTTTCAATCAAAGCTGTAAAATTGCAGCTCAGAGGTTTTTCAGTTGTGTTTAGCTTCCTGTCAGCAGAAACATTTAAGAAAAAACTCAACCCCTGCACAACTTTTCCAGTGAGCATCATCAGTTGTCACTAAGGACATGAAATGATTAGTCATTCCAGACTAAAACTGCTGCTAAGTTTGGAATAAACTGACATCACATGCACATGAGATCAACCCCGCGATGACTGCAGGGATGAGAACGGGAAGGAAGAAGGTCGGAATGGAGAGCTCTGTCTTCTTGGGAAGGTTTTGGCACAGCTCTGCATCCTGTTCTGCTGTCAGACATTGTGAAGCATTTATGGAGCATGAAATATCCAGTTGAATCTTTCATGCTGTTTATGCAGTGGTTTAAGTGGTCTTAATGTTTTGACCTGCAGGTATACAGATTAATGAGAACCTGACAGTGTTTATAGTCGGGCCAGTCTGTGGTGAGATTTTGAATGCCACCGGCCCAAGCAGCAGCTCGTTTTGTGCGTCTAAGGCTTTATTTTCTCAGGGAAAATCACATTTCTCTGTGCGGTGACTTGCACGAAAGCTTAAGTCACTCTTAAGTTAAAGGAAAAGAGAAATGTATGCATGACCTGTAATTAATATACGCGTGTTTTGAAGCCTAGCCAGCGACTTCCAGCACATAAACAATGGAAAAATTCATCCAGACTGTGCAGATCATAAATGAAGCTTTGCATCACCGAAGGCAGAAAATATCAGTCACCCACTTTAGCCGATAGCCAGTCGACAGAAACAAAGACCAATCAGGTTGGCCGCTTCCAGCTGGGTGGTCCATTCGAGCTTTCAGCTCTTCATCCGTCCCCGTTGGTTTGTACCTGCCGCATGTGGCTGCCGGCTCAAAGCGGGGCTGTTCCTAATGAATTTACCATCTGTGTATTAAGATGTAATTAAGCTTTCATCGGGATGAAATGACTCATAGCATCAAAGTTTCACAATACCTGACAAAATGTTACTCAAGCCACAAATGTGCTGTTAGGTGCTGCTATCAGACTGCTGTGGTTCAATCACCTCATGCTTTACAGAGACTGCTGCGCCTCTTTATTTGCACCACAGTAGTTGAGATTTAATCAAGATGGAAACTCCCAGGACTGACAAAACAAGGCCAGCACCAAAACCTGCAGTTCTTCTAACATCCAGCAGAGGCTCCAGCAGTGAGCCCGTCCCCACAGACCGATGTGTCCAACTTCACAGCACAAATAAACTTTTCTGCAGCCTGATCTATAGATAGTTTAACCTTCATAACAAGGGACCTTTTATCATTTAGCTGTTGGTTCTTATCTCCATCATCTGTACCCCAAGCAAGCTTAATCAATGACTTCTCTCATCAACATCCAAACATGATCTCAGATGGTTCCTGTGCCGTCCTGAGGGCTTTGACGGTCCCTTTAAATCAGGCATCTCAAACTTGATTGGGGTGAAAAAACCAAACAAACCAAACAAACAAGCAAAAAACAGCCACAAATAAATGTTTTGTTTGCTTTTTAAATGTAAAATATTGTGTAACAAGACAAAACTGGAAACCTGGACACGATTTATTTTCTCACTCGTCACTAACTGAAGCCTTTCATTGAACTACTGAATAAACACACTGGTCAGACACGTGGCAGCACTCCTGCATATTTAACAAAATAAAATGCAGACATGAGTGTTGACTGTCTCACTGAACAGCCAATCCCTCAGCATGTTTGTGCTCTTTGCTCATGTTGTGTCATTTTAAATCATTTTGTTCTTTTTAAAGAACTTATTTCAACATTGCAGTCAACAACAAACAAATCCTCCCTAATAAAAAAGTCACTTCAAACTACATTATATTTCTTCACACAAGTAGGGGCGATGTGGGCCACAGGTGGCCCCCGGGCCACGAGTTTGAGACCCCTGCATGAAGTGAGATGGACTTTTGCTCAAAGATCCAGTTTGGTTTTGATCTGAAGCGTTTCTGTTTTCACCAGTTTGACATCTCAGAAAAACTCAAATACAGAGAAACTGTAAAACGTTCTGACATGAACCGACTTGTCCAGAAAATGTCTTTTGACCTTTGCTTTTTTTCTTGTCTTTGCTGAAAGCAAACCAAGAGATCTGTAAACCAGCTGAGATTATGTTCAGGAACCAGATGAACAGCATGAGCACGCCGTCTCGTTTGGTCACACACAAACACACATGAGATAATTAGCGAGAGAGGAAACGAGACACAGGTGAACTGAATCTAAGTAATCAGACAAGGAAACGAAACTAAAGTGCACAAGAGATAAAAGACTAGCAAAATAAAACCAAACAGAGATGGAAACTTGACAACAAGACAAAAAGGACACAGGGGAGCAACTGAAAAAGGCCAGAGAGGATAAAGACTAAACACAGACAGAAAAGCACGAAACAATGTCAAGAATATCAAGAACACTGAGAGCTAATAACTCACACGCCAAAATATTAAAATCAGGAGCCCAACGCACGGACCTTTGGATCAAAGACCCAGGACAACGGCAGTACGGCTTGTTCCACTTGAGTCCAGTTTCTTCTCCATCTTAAATTCACTTTTATTTACACAGCGCCAGATCAAAACAACAGTCGCCTCAAGGCGCTTCATATGGTACAGTACATACAGAGAAAAACCCAACAATCATATGACCCCTATGAGCAGCACTTTGGTGACAGTGGGAAGGAAAAACTCCCTTTTAACAGGAAGAAACCTCCAGCAGAACCAGGCTCAGGGAGGGGCGGGGCCATCTGCTGCGATTGGTTGGGGTGAGAGAAGGAAGACAGGATAAAGACATGCTGTGGAAGAGAGACAGAGGTTAATAACAGATATGATTCAATGCAGAGAGGTCTGTTAACACACAGTGAGTGAAGAAGAAGAAACACCCAGTGCATCATGGGAATCCCCAGCAGCCTACGTCTATTGCAGCATAACTAAGGGAGGATTCAGGGTCACCTGGTCCAGCCCTAACTATATGCTTTAGCAAAAAGTTTGAAGCCTAATCTTGAAAGTAGAGATAGTGTCTCTACTTCTGTTTCTTTTCTTTTTTTTCCAGAAAGGTTCTGGTTCTAAAACTGGTTCCATTTTGTGGGAACCATCTGTCACATTAGCATCTTTTCCTTCATTGTGAAATGCAGTGAATGTCAAAGACAAAAGGATGGCGGACCTTCACCTGCTTCATGTACCATACTGCAAATGTTCAGTCCAGTCCACTGATATAATTTCAGTCTTCATTGGTTTTTCCCTTTTTCTCTATATGAACATCTTGTTATCAGGATTTGTTCTTTGGGTTTTTGTATTTTGTGTTTCCCAACAAGATTCAATATTTTTGCTCTTTTCTGGGTAGAAACCCGTTTAGAAACCAAAAGAGGATCACAAAACAGAAATGTTCAGCCTTTTTTCACTTGGAAACGATAAAAATTGCGATTTATCCTTTAGATCTTTGGACATGCTGTAGAAATCTTATCTTTTGGCCAGTTCCTCCATATCTCCCAGAGGAGCTGGAGGAGGTTTGAGCATCTCTGCTTAGACTGCAGGCCGAGTGGCTGAGTGATAGAAAAGGCTAAATGGATAGATGGATGGATCAGAACTATTTTCAAACAATATCACAGATGAAAACCACATGTTCGGTTTGTCAAATGAACATCTGGTCGACATCCCCACTTCTGCTTCTGCGGGATTTTGTTCCCACGGGTCAAGTCAGGTAAGACGAAACGGGAGGATGATGGATCGGTGCAGGGTGAGTGATGCAGTGTGTAGTGGCTGAAACGTGGACTTCTGGCAGTTTTATAGCTGAGAAAGCAGAGTTTTGCAAAATAATGCGGCGTTCTGTTCGGTGAGTCAGAACCAGTTTCCTCACTGCCAGCCACCAGCTGTCAGGTAGACTTCATCTGAGACTACACAGACAGGAAGGGCATTTATCACAGCCCTGCGGCTCAGCTGGGCCATTAATCAAATGCATATTATTCCAGCCTGCTTGAACACAGTTTGATTTCATCTTCTTTATTAATCCTCTAAAGAAGGCAGAGTTCTGTTTCCTGCCTCGAGCTGTTTTTGGGTCAGTGGCCGACACCTCTGCAGGAGCAAGGCTGCACTAAGAGCAGCACAGCGCTGTCAGGTGGGGGCTCTGCCAGCCTCATTAACCAGCAGACGAGACAGCAGCACGTGAAGACCATCAATAAAGCGGTCTGTCACTCTTTACATATCCACTGGGACGCCTCCGCTGGCTGCACGGTGAAGCTGAATAAGCAGCGAGAACACCTGGGTGTCCTCAGCACAGGCCAAAGATCGAGTCGCTTGAGTAATATCCCGTCTAAAAATGGAGTTTCAATTCATATTAATACAAGTACTCACCAAAGCAGTCAAATAATCACAAGTTTGCAAGCTAATGCAATTTGTTTCAAGAGTGTTCTTCCTTGCAGTGGTCTCCTGATACTGCTGGAGAGGTCTGCCAAGCATTTGATGAAATATCTGGACCAGGCAGACAGCTGAGCACTCGTAAACGAGGGCTTTGACTTCACTTTCAGTTCTTTAAGTTATTTACTCGTGCAGAGCTCGCAGCGGAAAAGACGTGTTTATCATCAGCGTTTGCTTCATCGTCACAGGAACAAAACACAACAGGCGGGTCGTTAGCGGCGCTAACAGGCGGGCGCAGCGACGTTTTGGTAGAAACGTGAAACGTAGTCCGTGACACTTTTTCCACACATCACACGCACTCTGGTCATCATGGAGGTTTAAACACAAACACAGGTTTATTGGAAAATTGGTGGAGCAGGTGGGCGGATGAGCAGGTAAGGCGTTCCTTTGACTGGTGAGCAGCACTGGAGGTTTCTACGAGCAACAGGTGAACAGGCTGAGAGCAGCTAACGAGACAACTGGGTAAGCACAAACAGGTGTTTGCAAACAGGCGGAGCAGGAGGAAGCAGCCGGCCCAGAAACTCCACCTGAGGCTTCAAAACAAGGACAGAGACATTTATTATTAAGAGCAATTTCACTCCAGATTTTATTCCCCGTCGGCTGCCAGTGACTTTAAAACAACAGCGTCGCTCTCTGAGCTTTAATGTGCTGATTGAGCTCACTGACCTTATTCAAATTTACTGAACGCTTTGAATTATGTTTTAATTTTGCTCACCTGCGTCACAGTACAGGTTCCTGGTCTCGTTTGAAGCCAGCTTACCGAAACCATCCGGTGTGTTTTTCTGCTGCACGTTACAGAAACGTTCATGAACTGTTAATGAAGCTACTAAAACTCTGTGACAAACACGTTTTCTTTCCTCTGCTGTGGAGACATTTAGATATAAAGGAGCAGCAGGAAAGGTTCCGCCCACATCATGTACTTAAACGCAGACGCAAAGGATCCGAACGCACCAGCATGGACTCAGGTGTGAGGGTAAACCATGACGAGTCAGGTAACAGGAAGTGGAGCACAGAGAGACCCGGCACACACACAGACGCCTGTCTGGGCTTCGGCGATGGTTAAATGACCGAGGACGACACTTGGCTTGGTTTTATGACACCGCAGTGAAAATGCTTTACATCAGCAGGCCCACACCTGTGGGAAAACTCAGTGTGATTCAATTAATACCACATTCATGGATAATGCTCGTTTCCTAGATAGAAATCAGATATTTTATTCTGACTCTTAGAGGTGGGCTTCTTACAGGTAAATGCATGTTTGCTGTCATTTAACAGCAGCTCAGGAAGATGTCACTCAAAATGACGCTGCCATCGTAGTTTGTGTTCATCCACAGATGTCGGTGTTAATGGTTCTCTGTGCTCAAAATTCAGGCCAAACAAACCCAGAGTGACCTGAGCAGGCGCTCTACTAACCAGCAAGAGACGATGAAGCTGTAATATTTGTCAAAACAAAAGTGCACACGGAGTAATCACAGGGTGGTTACGTGAAACTGTGGGTGAATTAGGCTCTGTGGACACCACTGTAACTTCACAGGATATCCAGAGCAATGACAAAATCTTTCTTCTCCCTTTTCAAGCAAGTGATGCCCCAGGAGGCCACCTAGTTAGCCGGTGCCAAACCCTGCCGTGCTGGCTCTCCCGGCTTGCGGTTCCTGTGTCTTAGATCAAGCCCAGACCCCTCCACTCCCACCGCAGCCCCTGCATGAGTTCACTGTTCTGACTGCGGCTGGAATGCAGGTCAGACCGGGATCTGCTTTCAAAGTTAAAGACAGGGTGCCGTTCCTGATAATTTGCCAACATCCAGCCCATGTTGCTGTTTCTGTGTGTGTGTGTGTGTGTGTGTGTTCAGGTTTTAATTTGCTGTGTCGGGACTACAGGATGCAGAGCACAAAGACTGGTTTGTGTTACTGTGGATGGTGTGGGGAGGACACGCTTACATAAAGCTAGCCTGAGGCGGACGGGCCCATGAATAGTCCATTCTGTAGTCGACGTGTAGACAGGTCAAAGATTTCAGTCTAAGCTGCAGTGATGAGCTCGATCCAGCAGGGAGCAGAATCGGCTGACCGCGTGTGGTTTCATCACACGGCTTTGAAGTAAATCACATAATTTATGACACTGAGATTGTTGCAAAGGTTTAAGAAACAATATCTGTTAAAGAAAGTGTTGCAATGATCAGGAAATATGTGCCAGACGTGCAGAAGTGACTGCGTGAAGCGTGTTTGACACGCTGTCATAGAGAGGGAGGTCTTAAAAGGAATGAAGCTTACCAAACCCCCCTTGGCTCATCTTCTTCCTCTAGTGCATCGTGCTGCTGTTTGTACCCCAGGAAAACAACGCAGAAAGACCTGTCCGTAAAAAATATAGGAAACAAGTTTCATCCGACCACGTTGCCTTCTTCGATTGGTCAGAGCCTTATGTAGAGCCTTGGCTAGGCGGCTAGTTTTCCGAGGTAGGCGGGGGCTAGCATGGGCTCTCTGAGCAGCGTGCAGCTGCAAACACAGCAAACACCGATGCTCTGTGTGACCATGAGCCTGCAGGTTTGCTCTACGTGAGTCCACCCACAGGATCAGATAAGTGGAGTCGGTCGTGTCCATGTCGCCGGATCACTGGTTGACCCAGAAGCTCTTTTGGTCACTGTAAACGCCACATGCCAGTAGGACCCCCCACGTCTGGCTGTACTGCAGATGTTCGGACCAGTCAGAGCCTCAGCTTCAAGTACCGACTGTTCTCTCGCTGCCCGGCAGGCAGCACCGTGATGACATAATGTGACTGACTTCGCCTGTTCAGTGGTGTGGCTGAACACAGGAGCTGTAGTAGAATCTGCTTTATTATTTCAGCCCATAGAAGCCAGGTACAGTAGAAACATCACAGAGTTTTAGAGCTTCAGAGAATCTGCCAGCATTTAACCTCCACATATGTGGACATCACATTTTGGGTTATTTAGACCAAAATACTCAATTTTGCTCTACATTCTATCGAAATTTTAAACAAATATCCTCATATGTGGCTCTCATTTTTTTCTAAGAAACAAAAATCAGGTAAAAAAAAAATCTGGTCATTCTTTGTTTTTACATTCATTGGGTCCCAATCAGCCCAAATATCAAAGAGAAATCAAAACTGCTGCCGTGGAAGAGTTCGGGTCTTAGGAGGTTAAAACTACTTTTGATTCAGTTTTTATTTTTCTTTATTAAATTATTTTTGATGTTTATTGTGTTATATTCAAACGTTTACATCTTTTTTATGCTTTTTGTCAGATAAATTGTCACATTTTTAATTTGATGAAGTTCTTTTACTTTTTTTAGCGTGTTGTTAATATTTTTATTGATCTTCTGGGATAAGTAAAGTCCTTTTTTCTTTTACAGTCAGTACACACGTACCAACTGCAGACGACTGTGTTGCACTACAAGTAACTCCATCACATTAAACAGAGTTTGAAAATGTAATTTACTGCTGGGTGGTTTATTTTGTGTTCACTTTATTTATCAGATTGAGTAAATGTCAGTTCACCAAACTACTCCTTATATTTAAAATGAATTACCTGCTGCTGAAAGTTTACCTTAATGAGTTGATCGAGTAACTCAGCTGTTTAATGACCAGTTTCCAATTAATGAAATGTCAATAACTTTTGAATAATGAAATCCACTCAGATGAAGTGCTTTGTTCTGCCTGCTGTTCATCCAGTGAGAGCGACAGAGACAGACTCTGTGATGCTGATGTTTAATCAATGCTGAGTAATTAAGACGTCCAGCTGTTATTGCGCCTTTTACATCTTCAACAGGCTTCTAGTTTCCAATTAAGCAAATTCACGTCAGCTACGACAAACAAGCCGGACAGCTGAAGCTCGGGAGGAGGCCCGCCCTACCAGCACGTTACAGAGTCGAGCGCGTTGATCGGATTCTGCTTTGAGTCACCTCCTGTTTGTTGGGGTTTTTCTACCTGCTAATCTACGTCTTTGTCACTTTGACTTTGTGACAGAGAACGTGCTCGTGGAGCACAGACGCCATATTCACAGAGCTTCCTGTGGGCTCGATGCTGAAAAGTTGTTTGTAAGAAGAGTTTGTGTATTAAACAAATTTAAAACAGCTCAAGCTAAAGAGTTACAAGCTGCAGTTCCTCTGATGCCCAGCAGAGGCAGCAGTGAGTCAGTCCCCACAGGCTCCCATGTTGAAGCTTTACAGCTGAAGTAAACATGTTTACGGCCTGATACACAAACTGTTTGGTCTCTAGATAGTTTCACCATAATACAAACTGTGCAGGGGAAAATGTTTTTATAACTCACCTGTTTAAATTGTATTAAATTGTAATTGTATAGGTCTAAATTAAATAAGCATTGTTAGGGGCATGGCCTCTTTGACTGGAGGTGGCTGCTGCTGCTAACTGTCTGCTAAGCTTCGCCTCAGCAAACGGAGGAAATGTAGGAAGTGGTTTGACCAAAGTAGTCCAACCGTGTCTCACTGATGGGTATCAGAGAAAAGAGTTCAACTTTAAATAATCTCCAGTCTTCTGAACTGAATCCAAGAGCTTTCATCTCATTTTGGAGCAACTTATAGGGGCCAGAAATTATTATTATTATTATTATTATCATTATTATTATTGTTATGCACGATTCCCTTCAAGCAGAGCCGGGACACTGGTGTACCGTGGAAGAGCTGGAGAAGGAGGCTGTGCAAAGTGGTAACAAAGGATGAAAATGCAAAAATAAAATATCGTTCCCACCTTTTCTGCACCCTGATTTTCCTTTGTTGTTGGGAGGATTTAGTTTCGCAAGCTCCCTTTTAGCTAATCATGTTAGCCAACCATCAACAACCAGACAGGCAGTATTTCTGGTGGGGTTAGCTGGCAGTCAATAACCAGACTATCACCTTCTCCCTCTCATTCCAGGCGCTCCCACGGGCACCTTTACCCGTTCCCCCCATCCTATGTGGGCTAAAGGATCCAGTCTCTGCACCACTGAAGTTACTGTAGCGAATGTAGGAAGATAATGAGCAGCAATTAGCAGAGCTGTCGAATCAGCTCCTGCTAATAGATCTGCTCTCTAACCCGCCCTGACAGAGCGGGCCCTGGGGTGCTGCAGTGTTTACCTACACTGTTCCGTCTTCCTCCACCTCTTCCTCCGTCAGCTCTCTGCTTCAGCGTGTGGATGGCTCTGTGTAGTCAGTGCTGCACTGTACATCGCAGATACATGCATGGTACAGCCAAGAAGAGCAGGAGGTTTAAGGAGGTCAGAGCGAAGACGGAGGAGAGCGCCGTCAGGATGATCTGAATAAACGCCGCCGGGGGAGGAAATGCTGCCGTACTCAGCCTTGCCGGCATTTCTGATAAGGACTCAAGTCCTGCGTGTTTGAACCCCACCTGTCTGGCTTTGTTCCTCCTCTCTGGGGTGTGTGCTTCATTCCTGTGACTGTGAGTCTGTGTGTGTCTCTCATTCATGATCAGCATCAGATATCTGTTTAATCTCGCTGCCAGAGAGCAATCGGACGAGCCAGACATGACATAAATAATAAGAACGCTGCTCAGAGTTGGACTCAGATGATCCTGCGAATGCATTTCAGAGCCTCTGAGCACGTCCGTCTTTCATTCATGATTTTACATCTATGCACCGCAGTGTGTGTGTGTGTGTGTGTGTTTAGAGGAGTCCATGTCCTGCAACACATGCAGTTTCCCATCAAGTCAATAAACGTCATGATAATAACAGAAGTGAAGTGAGAGAAAACAGAGAGGAAGAGAGACCCCGCCCCAGAGAAGTCTACAGCACAGGACTGCTGCAGTAAGACAAAACACACACACACACACACACACACACACACACACACACACACACACACACACACACACACAAGACACAGAGCAGTGAGAGTGGGAGAGGGTCCCCACCCCTGTCTGTCTTCATTGCAGCAGTGCTGCAGTCAGACAAAGAGGAACACAAAGGTTTCATAACAGGGCGGCAGCCAGTGTTACAGCCCCCCCTAGTGGTGAAGACAAGTGGTTCACAACACTAATAACAACCATAAACACATTATCATGACCACAGGCCTGCACACAAACCTGCCACACCCACCTGCTCAAGCAGAGAGTACGCACTGCACGTAATAATGTATCCTCTTGTTTTTAATTTACATTACTGCTGCTTCTTACACTCCATACAACCGATTCTTCTTCACCCAAATAAAAACATTCATTGATCAAATTTTAAAGTCCAACTCAGACATTCATCAGCCACGACAGGGTGACCGCATGTCCGTCTTTATGTGGACACAGCGTTGTTCCTCCTGATTTCTAACATTTTCACTGGTTTTGCAGGACTGAGTTTAACCCAGTGCACATGAGGGGAAGCTTTCCTATCACAGCCATAAGAAGCGCACTGTCTGTCTAACACCATAATCATCAGGGAAAGTTATAAATCACCAAAAGTCACAATCTTTGTAGATTTTGTTGGATATGATGGAAATCAGCACACAGACTATCACCTGCTATTTTGAGAAATACAGTTTTTGTCTTTGCTGTTAGAATCAGGGTGGTGTGAAGTGACACAGTACACAGCATGTGTGTGTCATAATAATCAAAATAAAAATTGCTAATATTGCCAGAAATGGCTCAAAAAAAGATATGAAACCCCAAAATGGTTACTGGGCAGACGGGCAGCTGAAATATGAGTGAAACAAAAGAGAGCACAGGCGTGGATGAGACCGTACGACAAAACGTCAGCCTTTTTTGTCCTTCATGTATTTATTAGCAATCGAATTTAAAATATATATGTGGCCTGTATGTGCTATGGGACAGTGTGGTAACGTGCACAAGCTATAGTATGTTTATTATTGAATTAGCGTCCCTTTTCAAAATAAAATAAAAACAGCTTCATTTTCACTGCGAGGTGTAAAAACGCCAACACACACTCGCACACAGGCTCTCTTTGAGGAATACAACAGAATCCATGAACACAATGAATCTTTCCTGGTGATATTCCACCAATCAGGGCCTTTCACCTCTGGCATGAAACCCACATAATCGCCTACATTTAACTGAAATCAGACCAGAATGAGAACACATCAAACACAGAGGACATGATGCCTCTCAGCAGTGTTGCCAAGTCCCAGTCTGTCCCACATTTGCTTTGTTGGGATGTGGTCACCCTGTGAGTGACGCATGACGAGTCTCCATTATCCTGAGTTCATTTCTAACATCATGAACATTTACAACAGGGACTACTTACTTTGGCAGGAAGCATGAGTTCAATTTTATTTATAGGGCACTGAATCACAACAACAGTGGCTTCAGTGTGCTTTATTATAAATGTTTTATGTTATAACCCCCTGTGAGGAGCGCTGGCAACAGTGGGGAGGAAAAACTCCCTTTGAAAAGGAAGAAACCTTGGGCAGAACCAGCAGCATTGAACAGAAACCGCCGGATCTACAATCAGACACCTTTGTCCTGCACAGGAAGAGGGCGGAGACTAATGAGTGCAAAAAGGCTCGACTCCACAAATGCTGCTCGTGGACGTCACCTCAAAAAGAGTTTATTATTAATTATCATCAACTGTGAAACCTCATTTCTCATCTATAGACTAGAGTGTTCCAGCTTTTGCCCTGAAAGGAAAAAGGAGACATTTTTTCCACTTATCTAATTCAGGGTCACGGGGGGAGCTGGAGCCCGTCCCAGCTGTGCATAAATATATCAAAATATTGCTCCCAACACAGCCCTGAACAAGCGTGATGCTGCTTCAAGTTACAGATCCGGTAAGAACGTTTTGTGCGATGATGAACGGATATACCCGCCGCAGCTCAAACTGCTGTGAATCTGTACAAAAAGATCGGGATGATCGCCATCTCTGGCATTACGGCCTTCTTCCACTGATTTCCATCCAGGAGTTTATGAGCGCCACGCCTTTTTTCTTCACTTCTCTTTTCAGTCAGCATCTTTAAAGGTTTTTCTGAGACCTGAAGCTGTCCCTTGTTGAGTAGCTGACACACAAACATAAATTGTGGTCAGTAAATACTGCAAAGAATGGCTGAAATCAAAACGACTTTAGATCAGGCACAGTTCCCCTGCAGAAACAGGCTGTGGAATTACAGACCCAGACTGGTAAATCGTTTATGCATAAAACTGATGAATTCTTCCTTTAATTAATGCTGTATCAGGATCATTATTTCACCGTGCAGATTTATGACTTTGGTTAAAGTTGCTGTTCGTTCGTCCAGCATCTGCTAATTAATTTTTCCTGAATATGCAGGAATATACTCGACAGCCGCTTCTAATTTTGGCCAGAATCACAGGATGCATGATGAGCAATGTGCTGCCCAACTTTTCTTTGGCAGCTGTTATAAACTAATTGTACACTGCTAGATAACACACACACACACACACACACACACACACACACACACACACACACACACACACACACATATATTTATACATATATTTATTAGTTTCAGGTTGGCCATTCTTGTATTTTGCTCGTTTGTGTTGTTGTGTTTGCACATCTCTGTTGCTTGTGGGGCTCGCACACAAGAATTTCACTCGCATGTGCTGTGCCAGTGTGCCTGCACATGTGATGTGACAATAAAAAGTGATTTGATTTGATTTGACACACACACACACACACACACACACACACACACACACACACAACAATCAGAGACTATCAGCAAATGGTTCAAATTAGTAAAATCACCGGGGAGTCCCATTCAAACACATGGGATTCTTTATGCCTTTTTATGTTTGTGTGTTGAAGACTCATCGTCATCAGGTGGGGCGGGGGGGGGGGCGGCGGGAGGGAGTGAAGAATAACAGAGACTGATGACTGATGTGCATGATTATCCTGATGTGGGTAACAGGGTCAAGTGTCTGACTAAGAGCGGAGAGGATCAGGAGGAGAGGGAGGACGGACGGGCTTTAAGAGCTTTGAAGGAGAAGCAGAATGCACATGAGGGCAGGAGGGGGCGGGGTCACTGCTGGGGGGGTCACTCGAGTGCTGCATGTGTCTGAAAACACACAAGAACACTCCAGAAAGAAATCGTTATCGTCCAACGTCAGCAGCCATGAAGATATTAGATTTAGCAGCAGTGTGTTAGGAAAAAAGGAAAGATGTTTTATTTTACCGTGTAATAGTTTTATAAGCAGCTACTCTGTAACAAAGATCCAGGTAAAGCACCAGAACCAGAACTTTGCCTTTAGACAATAATTCTGATGGCAAAAGAGCCAAACGGGACAGACAAAAAAAAAAAAAAGCACCAGAACTGGAGCTCCGCCTTCTTGGACAGCCTGTTAGTACAGTGAACCCACGGCAGCCATATTATTGGTCACATGATGTCATTAAAAATGCTCCAAAAAGCTCCAACAGCACAAACACGGTGCAGAGGTCCAGCTCAGGGCTTCACCTGTCAGTCACCTGTCAGTCACAGAGGCCACACCCACTAATAATCCAAATTTTAATCCAGGTTAATTATAAAAACCACGTGAGCTATCTTCCCCCTGTACAGGGGCTATGAAGCAGGTAATTATCTACACAGGCCAATGAGTTTGGATATCAGTCTGTAAACATGTTTATTTTGTGGGGACTGACTCACTGCTGCCTCTGCTGGCCGTCAGAGGAATTGCAGGTCTTGGCTTCTTTTTATTGGTCCTGAAGAATGACGCAAAAGTGCGCAGGAACCTTGACACAACAAGGCGCTTGATGTGTCTGTTACAGCAAACGCTGGTGTAACAGTCACACCAGCAGCAGAAGACTTATAGCGATCTGCCGATACTGCAATCACAAAACTGCATCGAGTGTTTTGCAGAATAAAGCAGAGTGTATATTTGGGGATTCTGAGCTGCAGAATAATGCGACGCATTATGAGCTGACTTTTCTGGCTATTTGGGGAAAAAAGATATCAACAGTGCTGCAAGAGGATTGTGTTTCTGTGGGTGAGCTGAAAACAAACGCTTCCCTTCCCTTTCATCAGATCCTGCTACATACACGGAAAAGAAAAAGAAACACAAATGTGGTGGGAATTGATAATATTCACTGTTGGCTTTAAAGTGTTTAATGAGATTAGGTGGCATTAATCGCTGAGCCGGCACCTCACTCATCACCCTAATTTAGGAAGATGGGAGGTTTGAAAGGATGAACCTTCTGCTCAAACAGATATAGTTTGGCTGCAGGGCTTTGACTTTAAGCTCGTCATACTGGAACAGCGGGGCCTTGGCGAGTGGCACACACTCTTTCAGGACCTTAATCCACATTACAGTTGGCTGCCGCTCTCCTTCTGCTCTGTGATCAGACTGCATGACAGACAGAAACACAGAGACGGGGTAAGCCTTCCTTCCTCCATATGTTTGACTGTCTGTTAGGTGGCAGGAAGACAAGCACGTAGCGAGTTAGCTAGGTTTACAGAGGCTCCCAAATATTTACCACGGCTTTCTTTAGAAGTTTAGATACAGATACTTTACATGTACCTGGAACAAAACAGAGGTGCTTTTAACAGCTTTGCCTTTTTAACTGGTGAGGAATTTCAAGTCACATTATATTATCAACATTTGTATTTTTTATGTTTTAAAAAAAGCAAATAAGAGCTCATAATAAATGCAAAGCACTGTTATTCTTTTTCACGAATAGGAAAGCTAAAAGCTGATTTCCCTCAAGCACTTTAAAACTCTGTCCATGCCAAGCTTAGTCCAGTTTTATTCATTCAGAGCCAAATCATAATCAGATCTTCTCAGATCTTTTACTACTAAGGTCAAGACCTGATATCAAGCCATCGATTCCCTGTTGAACAGCACTTGTCGACAGTGGGGATGTTAGAAAGCCCACTGTTTACACATTATTTGCTTGGTTGAAGTGTAGTGGTTTGTTTATAGATAGTGTTTGCGCTGCGGAAATTGATATGTCCTACGTCATTGAACTCACCATATCTATGCTGACGCTCCTTGAATGCACCACTCTGTGCCGTGTGCTGCTAGTCTGCCTTGTAGCTGCTGATAGCCAGCATTGCTCCTTGTGTCCTCTCATCAGCATTTCGTGGGTTTTGGTTTATTGCTGTGTGTGAATGCCGGAAGGTGGGTTCTGTTTACATGATGTTCCGTATGTCAGATGCTATTGTGTGTATTTGTTCCCTCGTGACTATGCTAATGTTATCTTATGCTAATGCGCTAAGACGCTATGTAAGCTACTAAGCTAGTTAATGCTAATTATAAATCTTGTGTAATTATTGAAGTTGTTATAGATGTGAGTGTTGAATACAGTTCCTTGTGCTATCTCTGTGCTAGAATAATGTCTGGGCATGTTGAATGTTTTATGTGTGCTGTACTGATAGTTGCTTTATGTATCGTTACTACAGACCACAGCTGAATAAATCTCCTAAACTTGGAAGCTGCCTCCGTGTTCTTTAACCAGAACACACCCGCCATACCTTGCCGCTCTAAATCAAATCAGCTAAACTCCCGGAGACAACATTCTCTCCATTTTATGGTCCTTCGAGCTGGATTAGAGTACTGATTAAGGTATGGAACAGACAGATGTCCAGGCTGACTCAGCACCCCCACGTGTTTCGCAGAGAGAGCGACGGCCACCTACTTACCTGACCGATTATGAGGTTTCAACACTCCCTCTTGAGGGACAAACTCAAACCAGGCAACCTGCTACTGCTTCTCAGTGTTCACATAGTGGTAAAACACGCTCATCCCAGAGGAGCTCCAGCTCCAGATCCACAAGAGCATCACGCTCGTCGATAGGCAGATTCCCTTCCCACGCATTATCAGACCTGGAAACAGCCCAGCTCGAAGAGCGAGTGAAGCAGATGGAACTTGAGGAATTCCAACAGCACCTAGAAGAGGATCAACAAGTCGAATATGAGTGTCAACGACTTCAAGCTCAAGCCAGAGAGGCCCAGCAGCTACAGGAAGAAGCCATTAGAACCCAAGAGTCATTGAGCAGACAGCTGGAGAGGCGACAACAGCTAAAGAAGAGGGTAAATGAGTTGGAGATAGCCAAGATGGTTACTTCTCTCCTTAAAGAGAAGGCACAAGAACCCAGTGGTTCCAGAGTCTCATCATGCCCATCGGAGAATAGTAATTCGAGCACCCATGCAGCTCTACCTTCAGTCGGTCCCGTGGGTCATCCTCCTGTACCGCTAATCGCTCCACCCTCAACACTTACTGTGGCTCAGCCTCCAGCGCCTGTGGTAGCTCCACCTCCAGTAACCATGGCCTCGCATCCATTGCATTCTCAATGCATGCCCCAAGTGCTGCACCCAACTGTTCCAGCTGGACCTCGGTCTACTACCTTTGCACCTGATATCTCTTACCAGGCATCTACTCTATTCTCAGTTCAGCCATCGCAGTACGCTCGTGCAGCCTGCACTAACCCTGCCAAAGCAGAGTTATCTTGCACTCCCACCCGGACTAAGTCCGAGCTACATCAACTACCGACAGCTAATGCCTACCCTTTCCTCGCCACAGGTCATGGCATTCCCAAACCTATGATTCCCTCCTTTGAGAGTGGCCGTGAAAGTGACTTTGCCTTATTGAAAATGGCCCTTGACAACCTGTTGAACAGTCATCCACACCTGAATGAGCAGTATAAATAGCAAGTGCTGCTTGGGCACCTACGGCTACCTAGTGCAATCCAGCTAGCTAAGGCATACATGCACGACCCAACGCCGTACACCACAGCCATGCACGCCCTGCAGGACAAGTATGGGCAACCCCATCAGCTCGTCCAAAGCGAATTGGGCATAATTCTGAATGCTCCAGCTATCAAATTCGGCGACGCAGAAGCCTTTGATGCATTTGCCTTGTCTATCCAATCTCTAGTAGGGACGCTTAGGACACTGGAGGGCCAGAACGGCTTTGAGCTAAGATGTGGGTCTCATGTCGACCGACTACTGAGTAAGATGCCACCCAGTTATCACGATGGGTTTGTAGAGCATTGCCTGAACCAAGGCATTCTTCGGACAGGTACTGACCAAACCTATACCCTGCCTGATCTGAGTTCCTGGCTGCAGATGAAATCCCAAGCGAAGCGCATCGCAGGTAGAGCTGCTTCACTCTATAGTCCTGAAGCTTATAAGCTGACAAAGAAAGACCAGCGTCTTCCCAATAAACCAAAGGAGAAATCTACAGCCTTCTTCCTGACTTCCCAGGAAACCCCCAGCGCAGAAGGGAGTTCTTTCCGACCAAAGACCTCATCCAGACCAAAACCATACTGTCCGCACTGCGAGAATAAGGAGCATTTCCTGAACGCTTGTGTAGAGTTTAAGAAACTGACCACCGACCAGATGGTGAGGTGGTTAACTGATGAACAGCGGTGCTGGAAATGTGGAAGAACTCACCAGCCGGAGGTTTGCACCCTCAAACGACCTTGTAATACCTGCAGAGAACAACACCTGACTGTACTGCATGATGCTGTCCAGCAGATCCAGAAGAGTGTGCTCATGATGACTGCTCCGACTACAACAGTGTACTTGGATAGGCCGAACCGTTCCCCCAAGGTGATGCTGAAGGTTGTAAAGGTCTTGCTGTACAACAGGGACCAAACACTGGAGACTCATGCAATACTTGATGATGGCTCAGAACGAAGCATCATTTTACCACAAGCTGTTCGACGCTTAAAACTCACCCCAGAGCCCGGGACGCTTACCCTGCGGACTGTCCACCAAGAGGTAGTGCAGCTTCGTGGCGCCTCAGTCTCCTTCCAAGTGTCTTCCCCCTACAAACCTGGGGAGAAGTATCATATACAAAAGGCATTCACCGCCGATGCCCTTGGTCTCTCAGAACATTCCTATCCGGTGAGGATTCTCCAACGCCGCTATAAACACCTGCGTGACTTACCTCTGCCTTTGGTAGACCATGTTCAACCTCTGCTGCTTATCGGCTCTGACATGCCTCATCTCCTGGCCCCTACACAACCAGTTCATCTGGGCCCAACAGGGGGACCCATCGCTGTCCATACCAAGCTTGGTTGGTCGCTCCAAGGTCCCATCAGTATCGACCAGACTCCTGCAACTGAGCAGCAGTGCCTGTTCACAACAACTGTTGTGCCAACCAGTGAGCTTTTCAGGAATGTTGAGCGTCTCTGGCAGATTGATACGCTCCCTTATGTGAGCGAGAAGCAGGTAACCCGATCAAAGCAAGATCAGCAAGCTCTGAACCTACTCCAGACATCCACTATCAGGGTCACTGTCGATGGGACACAGAGGTATGCCACACCACTGCTTCGTCGCGCCAACTCCGCCACGCTTCAAGCTCCTATGGAAGCAGTCTTGCCAAGTCTGCGCAGTACAGAGAGGAGACTTGTCAAAGACCCACAACGTGCCGAAGTGTATTGTCAGGAGATTCAGAAACTAGAGAAGTTGGGCTATGTAGCTGTGGTGCCACATGAGATAGCTAGAACCACTGCAGAATCCTGGTTCATACCTCACCACATGGTGCGACACAATAACAAGGACAGGATCGTCTTTAACTGCTCTTTCCAGTACGAAGGGAAGTCCCTCAACTCTATTCTCCTCCCTGGACCTGCCCTAGGTCCATCTTTGCTAGGAGTTCTTCTTCGGTTTCGACAGTATCCAGTTGCTGTGAGTGGCGACATCAAAGGTATGTTCCACCAGATACGCCTGTTGCCAGCAGACAAACCAGTGCTGCGCTTCCTCTGGCGGGACATGAAGAGGAATGAAGAGCCGAAGATCTATGAATGGCAAGTGCTACCATTTGGCACTACATGCAGTCCTTGCTGCGCCATCTATGCACTGCAGCAGCACGTCCGGGACACTTGTAGGTCCAATCATGACCTCGTCGATTGTGTAGAGCAGTCGTTCTGCGTGGATAACTGTCTCCGCAGCACCCACTCCCAAGAGGAGGCTAAGGCCCTAGTCGACAGTCTGCGCCAGCTGCTCCACACCGGGGGCTTTGAGATACGTCAATGGGCCAGCAACATCCCTGCTGTCATTGAACATCTTCCATCCAATGTCAGATCTGAGAGCAGTGACCTATGGCTCTCTCAGTCTAGCACGGACCTTTGGGAGCCAACTCTGGGATTGACATGGGATTGCCTTCGTGACTCCTTCAAATACAGACATTGACTGGGGGAGAGAACTGAACCCATACTGAGGAACGTCTACAAAAAACTTGCGTGTCAGTATGATCCGCTAGGTTATATAGTACCGTTCACCACACGGGCCAAGATTCTGGTACAGGATCTTTGGAAGGACCAGCTCGGCTGGGACGACCCGATCCAGCCACCTAGCCTTCGTGACAGATGGCTTGCCTGGGAAAAGGAGATTCCTGATCTTATCCAAATGGAAATCCCCAGATGTTATGCACCAGCGTCTGCTGATTCATCTGCCTCGAGCAGAGATCTCCACATCTTTTGCGACGCTTCCGAGAGAGCGTATGGGTCTGTCGCTTACCTACGGACAGAAACTGCTCAGAAGGAAGTCTATGTTGCCTTTGTAATGGCTAGATCCCGAGTGGCCCCAAAGAAACAGTTGTCCATGCCACGGTTGGAGCTAAGTGCCGCTCTCACTGGTGCACAACCAGCTGGTCTCCTTCAAGCTGAGCTCACGCTGCCCATTCGGAAGGTTGTTCTCTGGTCGGACTCTACTACCGTCCTCCACTGGATCAAGTCAGAATCTTGCAGCTATAAAGTTTTTGTGGGCACGCGGGTGGCAGAGATCCAGAGTCTTACAGATGGGAGTACCTGGAGATATGTGGATAGCGCGAATAACCCTGCCGATGACATTACCCGGGGCAAGACCTTAAAGGAGCTGTCACGACCACACCGGTGGCACCAAGGCCCTGAGTTTTTACGTCAATCCGAGGAACATTGGCCGACCAGCCCACCAGTATATCCAGAGCCAGAGGATGGTGAGCTGAAGAAATCATATTTCTGTGGACAGGTTAGGGTTAACTCCTGCCCTCAACTTCCTGAAATCAGCATGTTCTCTACCTGGAAGGATCTCATGAAGACAACAGCGCGGTCCCTACATGGGGCGGCTGACCCAAATTCAAGCTCGCACAGTGAAGCAGATGATTACATCAAAGCTGAGAAACTCCTCCTGATGAAGGCCCAGTCAGAGTCATTCCCAGATGAGGCCAATGCACTCAGGTCTGGCAGACCATTGCCAACCAACAGCCGTTTGAACTCCTTATCACCCGAATATGATAAGGATACGGAACTCATCAGAGTTGGTGGAAGGTTACGAAGAGTTGAGCAGCTGGAGCTAGACACGATCCACCCGATCATACTGGACCCAAAACATCCTCTGACTAAGCTCATCATCCAAGATTTTGATGAGACCCTCCTTCATCCTGGACCAGAAAGAGTGTTGGCTGAACTACGTCGCCGGTTCTGGATCCTCCGGGGGAGGGAAGCAGTCAGACGGTATCAGAGGGACTGCAGGCAGTGTCAGGCTTGGCGTGCCAATCCATCCATCCCAAAGATGGCAGATCTGCCACCAGCTCGTCTGCGTCTGTATAAACCACCCTTTTACTCGACTGGAGTCGATTGTTTTGGACCCTTAACTGTGAAAATTGGACGTCGAACAGAGAAGCGTTGGGGCATAGTCTTCAAATGCATGACGACCCGCTGTGTGCATCTAGACCTCCTCGAGAGCCTTGACACTGACTCCTTTCTCTTGTCGTTAAGGCGCTTTATTGCCAGAAGAGGCAAACCCTTTGAGCTCCTGTGTGACAATGGGACAAATTTTGTCGGTGGAGCCCGAGAGCTCCATGAGGCCTTTGAGACCATGGCGCCTCAGTTGAGGGAGCGTTTGGCAGAGCAGCAGATTGCTTTCCGTTTCAACCCTCCCAGTGCTCCTCACTTCGGTGGTACCTGGGAGAGAGAGGTCAGGTCCGTAAAAACCGCTCTTAAGGTCGTACTCAAGGAGCAGACGGTCCCTGAAACTGTGCTTCGTACGGTCTTTGTGGAAGTGGAAGGCATCGTAAATGCTAAGCCTCTCGGCTACGTCTCATCAGACATAGCAGATCCAGACCCCATCACACCTAACATCCTGCTGATGGGACGCTATGATGCATCACTCCCTCAAGTGGTTTACGATCCCAGTAACCTTATTGGGAGTCGGAGATGGAGACATAGTCAAGTTCTTGTCGACCATTTCTGGTCCCGATTCATCCGTCACTACCTGCCTAACTTGCAAGAGAGACAGAAGTGGCAGAAGGATTCGGAGTGCCTCAAACCGGACCAAGTGGTGCTCATAGTTGATCCTCAGCTCCCAAGAGCTTTATGGCCTGTTGGTAAGGTAGCGACTACTTACCCTGGAGCTGATGGACGCATCCGGACTGCTGCCGTTAAGGTCGAAGATCGAACGTATATTCGACCGGTAGCCCGCTTGGTCTCACTCCCTATGCTTGAAGATGATAAGGATCCACGTACCTGAGTGGCTTTCTACCTTGGATTCGACTGTCTGTGCAGACAGTCGGGGGCGGCTGTGTTAGAAAGCCCACTGTTTACACATTATTTGCTTGGTTGAAGTGTAGTGGTTTGTTTATAGATAGTGTTTGCGCTGCGGAAATTGATATGTCCTACGTCATTGAACTCACCATATCTATGCTGACGCTCCTTGAATGCACCACTCTGTGCCGTGTGCTGCTAGTCTGCCTTGTAGCTGCTGATAGCCAGCATTACTCCTTGTGTCCTCTCATCAGCATTTCGTGGGTTTTGGTTTATTGCTGTGTGTGAATGCCGGAAGGTGGGTTCTGTTTACATGATGTTCCGTATGTCAGATGCTATTGTGTGTATTTGTTCCCTCGTGACTATGCTAATGTTATCTTATGCTAATGCGCTAAGACGCTATGTAAGCTACTAAGCTAGTTAATGCTAATTATAAATCTTGTGTAATTATTGAAGTTGTTATAGATGTGAGTGTTGAATACAGTTCCTTGTGCTATCTCTGTGCTAGAATAATGTCTGGGCATGTTGAATGTTTTATGTGTGCTGTACTGATAGTTGCTTTATGTATCGTTACTACAGACCACAGCTGAATAAATCTCCTAAACTTGGAAGCTGCCTCCGTGTTCTTTAACCGGAACACACCCGCCATACCTTGCCGCTCTAAATCAAATCAGCTAAACTCCCGGAGACAACATTCTCTCCATTTTAGGGGAAGAAAAAGACAATCAGACCAACCATAGAGGAGATCAGCTGAGCTTTAAGAAGGAAATATGAAGCAATCCAAACTGCAGCGTGAGAGTGAAGTGCTCTACTGGGGTCATTGAGATACGATTGGGCCTGATTATTCAAGCACGACTGCAGATCATTTAGGTGAATTTCTGATGATCTGATGATCACACCATTACAAAGAGAACATGACTCAGTGCATTGCTGCTTCCTAAATGTGCGAGTGGACAGCTCTGAAGACAAGATAATTATTTTAATACATCATCGTTAAGAGTCATTAATGAGAGCTGAGATTGTTTTTAAAAGACTGTCTTCACGCAATTTAATCAACTATTATCTGATGTGTGAAACATATGAAGCAGAAGGAAAAAGAAGCGGAAATGACACTGCTGAGCTCTTCATCTGTGATATGAGTGTGTGATTATACAGGTTCTCACTGTCTTCCTTCTCTCACCCCAACCAATCACAGCGGATGGCCCCGCCCCTCCCTGAGCCTGGTTCTGCCGGAGGTTTCTTCCTGTTAAAAGGGAGTTTTTCCTTCCCACTGTCGCCAAAGTGCTGCTCATAGGGTCATATGATTGTTGGGTTTTTCTCTGTATGTGTTATTGTAGGGTCGACCTTACAATATAAAGCACCTTGAGGCGACTGTTGTTGTGATTTGGCTGTATAAATAAAATTGAATTGTAACGCGCCCGTGAGACTGACGCACTTTATCTCAGCAGCGTCTTATGTTGATCTTTTATGTTCCACCTGTTAGATCACAAAATAAGAAACACAGCCACATGTTTTCTGCGGTGGAGATGAATCAATGAGCCACAATGTAAAGAGATCAAACGTGGGCACCTCAGACCTCCTCCTCCTCCCTGAGTTCTGTCGTTCGCTCAGAAGGCGGTGGAAAGATGAGAGAGTTCACGGCGAGTTCATCCACGCTCGCCTCCGACTCCCTCGGCTCTCTTTCATGTCTCCACGGCGAGGCGGCTGCAGTAAATGCAGTCTGTTTGAATATGTCGGGATCTTCTGTCTGCATAACGAGCTTTTTATGCTGACTTCTCTTAACCCTCCTGCCATCCTTTAAAAAACTCACACCCATCACCCTAGGGACCATTCTCAGCCACGCCATAAAAAGACCATATATCCATATTTTATTCCACTTTAAATTAGCCAACCTTGTAAAACTACTTCTCCCTGAAATATTCATGTAAAGTTTTAATTATATTTTCGTTGTTTTAACCCTTCAAATCCCAGTGTTATTACATGAGCGCCCTGTGTTATAAGCCCCAAAAACCAAAAAACGAAACTAAATATTTCCACAAAAAACCAGTTGAAGTAATATGTGATTGTCATTATAAGTAGGCCTTTAGATGGACCAAAGATTGGCACCAACATACATTTTGACCTGCCATTATTTTTTTTGCATTTTTTTTGCAATTTAAAAATTAAAACTTCAAGGCCCTAAGTCTTCATTGACATCCAAGAAAAGAAGAAAAAATAAAATCATATGATGATAATTTGGGGTTGAAAAATAGCGTTTATAATGGAAGTCAATGGGCAGAAAATGGTCCCCAGGGTGATGGGTGTGGGGATTTCTGCTGCTCAGCCATTTTAGGCTGATTTAAGGAATTCACAGTGGAATATTAACATTGACAGGTAAAAACTATCCTGTGGCAAGTTTGGTTATATTCCACTGAACACAGTGGAAATGGCAGCCATTTAACACATAGCAGTGGCACAAAAAGGTCCCAAGAAGGCAGGAAGGTTAAATAAATATTCAGTTACATTTCAGTCAGAGTGGATTTCAACCCATCCTTCCAGCTCTTATCCAGCTCTTGACAGCTCAGTGTTTTTTAACTTTGCTATTAAATGCAAATTTTTTATAAGATTCATTTAAAGTGACGTGCTTGTGTAGAGAATGTTTACATGGGATGTATGTGCATGTAAGAAACAGGCACAGGGCTGAGTGTGAGCCACCAGAAGCTCTCTGCTGCCCCTCGGTGGTGCAGTGATGGAAAAGCACGCATCATATTCTTCACTTCTGTAGAAGCACAGATGGCTCTGTTTGCTGCTGCCTGCATTCCACATGAATGAGAAAAGAGTAGAAAGTACAGATTTATTTATTTTTTTAGCAAAGTAAGCACAGTCAAGTAAAGTACAGGTACCTGGATATTCTGCTGAAGTAATGAAGTATTTGTACTTCTCACCTCTGAGGAAATGTGAATAAGATTTTTTTTCTGTTGCTTGGGCAGAAGAAGAGTCAGCACTTTGCAAACACTGGCTCAAAAGGCAGGAACAGGTAAAGCTCTCAGGTGAAGCTCGCCGCCCAAACAGAGCTGACCCGGACGCTGTCAACAAACGCAGTCGGTGAGAGCTACTAATGAATTTACTGTTCCACCTTTGCAACCAGGAAAATTTTTACTGAGATTAAAAATCATTTTGAAATGAATGAAGTGCTGAATCAGAACGGCAGCGATTCACAGACTCTGTGCTTTTCACACTCACTGGCCAACATCCTGTGACTGACAAGACTGATAAGCATACCTGCCCCACCCCCATAATTTACTAAATAAGCTTCACGTTCAGCTAAAAAAAAAAGGCTTGAAACACACGATTGAAACGATAAACTCATCTGAAACAAGTTTGCTGAGTCCACGGAGCAAAGTAACAGGAGTAGCCCCCTGCTGGCCATAAAAAAGAAATGCGTTTTAAAGCAGCTCATTCAAGGCTTCCCTTCCAGATCCTGAAGCTTCAGGGTTAGGAGGATGGATCTGGTGCTCTCCTCTACCGCGTATCAAAGGAAAGTGACCATAATCTCAAAGCTGACGTGTGATTTGTGAGTACAGTTCAGGCACGAAGCTGGATGCAGAACAAACGGAGCAAATCTCTTCTTCTTTTCACGTCTCCTTCAAAGAACCGTGATACAAGCTGATGGTTCATCCAATCGCCTGCCAGGACTTTCTCTAAAGTGCCCGCCCTCACATAAACACTCACATGGTTCAGGCAGCGACTTCTAAGCTGCTCGATAAACAGGTATGCTTCCTGTTTTAGATGTTTTTTCCAGTGAGTTTTAGGGACTTTATGGCATCTTCCATTATTATTTGGGGCATGAAGCGCGCAGGCTCCTGATGACGTCATCATTTGTGCTTTTATCTTATTTTATCTCCATCCACTCTTCATTTGCTGACCTGAGGCCAGCGTCTCTACTCTGGTTAATAGGAAGCAGAACAGGTTACCTTAACTGTGGATCTGGTCATCAGGTTACTTCCCAAACCATTGGCTGACATGGCCACGCCCACCTCTTTATACAGTCTTTGAAAGATACTGTGTGTAAATTAAAGTTTGTGTTTGCTCCTTTAAAACCTGCACCGTGTCCCATATAATATCTCCCTGAGTGTGTGTTTGCAGGAACAGAGTGGATAATTGCCGTGTTTTGACTCTTAAAGTGTTGCATTCACTGTGTTTTGATATATTTGTGACAGCAGCAAAAACAGACCATCCTTCCGCACAGACGCGTCACAGTTATTAGGCAGCCTGGAAGCTCTCGGCGCTGTCACAGCGGCTGGGACTGCAGAGCCGAGTCTAGACTGACTTGTACTTTCCTGCTGTTCTGTCTTCACTGTGTTTGGTTAAATCTTTTACAACCAATTTATCTTCATTTGAGCCGGCCTGCAGCACAGGCCGCTGCCTCGGGCTCAGCGTAATTGGACTGCAGTCTTTATAATGAAGCCTTCCCAACAGGAGAGCAGCACACAGACTCGGCTGGAGCTGGGCTTCACTCACTGATGTAAGCGTCTGCCATCACGGCGCTAAACCGACGCAGCGTCGTGACTGTGGCGTGAGCTGAGGTCAGCCGAGTTTGTGTTTTAATAGCCGGTAAACCCACAGAGATGATCAGATCAATTATGCCTACATGGCTCAAGGTTCTCTCATCGATCAGCGGATCTGGATCAAGCAGCAGCCTCTGCAGGTGAAAACTGACAAACGCTGAGCAGCAGGGCTTCAGCAGTTACGTGCACGTCCATCCAGAACTAACAGCACGGCTCTAACGCGCCCTATGAGAGGTTGGTGATGCAGTTTTTGCTCCTGTTGCCATCCAAGCGTTTTGTTAGGTAATAAATATATAATCTTAAATGCTTATATGCTGATTATTATTGGTTTATATGAGAGAGGCCCAGACTTTAGTGTAAAACTAGGTTACAGGCTGACCAGAAACTAATTCTATTAGTTAAAGTTTCCAAGGTTTGAAAGTGTTTCTCCTTCTGAATATAAATGTGCGCTGAGCTCAGGTTATCATCATTTACCTAACAGATGTTTATTGAAAAAACAGAAAATATCAGATTTCCAAACTGAGAAATTTGTGTTTGTTTTAAATTGAAGGACAAATGATCAGTGTGAATTACATAAATGTTTCCAAAACGTTGTCACAGGGGAAAAAATAATCAGGGAGAAAAGGAACCTTCACATCGACTTCCTCCACTTCTGCACAGCACGTGTACACAAACCCTACAGGAAAGAAAAAATATGTATAAAGACAGAAATTGTGTTTTCCACTAGACTTATTTGTCACCCCCAGAAACTTTATATGGAAGACGTAACTTTAACATTTTAACTCCAGCAACTTTTCTACAGTTCACTGATACAGAAGTTATTGTATGAAGTTTGTTTTTACTTTTCCTAGGTTTGTTGCATTAGCCAACTGATTTTTTTTTTTTTTTTTTTTTTTTTTAACTACCCTGGTGTTGATTTCTCTTATTTTGAAATGCTCCATACTTGATTTTAAACCGATGACACCACACGGGGGCGCCAAATACTCAAATCCTTTTTTGGGTGTTTGCGCTGTTCAGATTTGTCATTTACACTAGAAATGAGACCGAGGCCTTTGTAGGAGCCTTCACAAGCAGTTTCAACGCCTGCATCACTGCAGGACATTTTCTTCCCAACCTCAGAGGTATTTATTCATTGTTAAAGCTTAAAGACACAAGTACTTCCACTCTGATCACAGATACTCACGCTGTGGTATCTGACAGCTGTGGAGGTCAGGGGCTCACCTGCCCACAGCAGCGCAGCATGTTTGATTTGGCACATTTACACCAGTTTAAAGCTAATGTTCATGTGGAGTCACCACATCTGATACTGGACAGACTCTGAAGCACCACATGACAACAGTCAGCTGATCCAACAATTTGCATTTTAATCTGATGCGCACAAACAGGCGGAGTCTGCTGAGCTGCTGTAAATCTGTAACATGCAGGGTTTTTTTTCTTCATTAAAAGTACTTCGATGTTCAAACTGAGCCACAGACGCTCAGCGGACAGCCTCACTTATCCAGACAGACATTGACAGCAGTTTAAAGCAGTTTGTTCGTGAAGTCCGTCCTCTGCCGAGTGTTTCTCTGCCACCAACGCTTGCGAGACCACCGGCACTGGCAGGAAGCCCGGAATTACGAGCTTCGCTTTCCAAGCTTTTTGTATTTCGGATACAGAAAAACTCAGTGTTAACGTCACTCGATCAATAAAGGATAAATACTAAAATTTAAACAAATATTCATCTCGATTTTGGCTCCAAGGTGCTGAAAACTCGACGTTCCATCAGAGATGCTGAAACGCTGTCGACATCTTTTATTTAAACTGGGAGAAGGAAAAATGGTCCAAGTCCTTTTGTTTTTTTTAAAACCTTTATTTTTTTGGAACAGTGTCCTGTTCACTCAGATGGGCACTCAACTTTGCCGCTGTTGATGTCATCGATGACATCATGGGGATGGCGGCCATCGATGGTGCATCCCACAGACTGAGCGGTTCCCAGGATCTCCTTGATGGTTCCTAATGAGGAATAAAAATGATCATGAGCCAGAATAGAAACACATGAAAGACTAACAGATATTTAACATCAGGCAGCAGGTTTAGAAACAACACTTGAGGCTCATTTCCCAGAGACGGGTTTTTAACATTGAGCCTGGACGGCGCCAAGAGTCGGCCATCTTTGATTTACTTTAGTTTGTGTTCCAGACTTTTCGGCACAGAGCGGTCCATCGGTTTTTGGGCCGCCCTGTTTCCTAAAGCCGGGTCAATCTGAGCCTCCACTGGATTATACTCAGTCACTGGGACAGACGGGCATAGTGGCGGGAGGCTGAGCAGACGGTCAGGGAGAGGAGCCAATCAACAGCCCTGAAAAACCCAGGTTTCCCTGTGAGGTCTTACCGGAGAGCTCCCGGGCAATGGAGCGAGGCCTCATGACGCGAGCGATGCCCACGATCTCATCGAAGGTCACGCTGCCGCTGTGCTTAACTGGAAGATTAAAAGAGTTTATGGTGAGCAAAAAGCACCTGAGCAAGCCGAGCGCGTTCGGTCCGTGCGTTCAGAGACACTCACTGTTCTTGACCTTCTTCCTGTCACGAGGAGGCTCCTTCAGGGCTTTGATGATCAGAGCCGACGCAGAGGGAACCACCTCGATCTGTTCAACACAAACGGCATCCACTGAAACTTTAAACCCACAGACACACACCAATCACCACAGACACACACACACACACACGAGGCCTGTGTGTCTGCAGGTGGCGCTGGTTAACTCACCGCTGCCTGCCTGTTCTGGATGGTCAGCTTCACAGTGATCCTCAGGCCCTTCCAGTCACCGGTGGCCTTGGCGATGTCGTCACCCACTTTCTTGGGAGACTGGAGTGAGGAGAGAGAGAGGCGCTCTGTAAGTCACTCAGGTACGACAGAGGGGACTTCCTGTCTTAAAACAGTCTGTTGTGGGAGGCGACTGCAAATATTGACAGTTGTGCACACATCTTTAAAGCCGTGATTTCCCTGTCACTGACAGATGTATTTGACCAGCAAAACAAACACTTAAGTGCTGTCACAGTCACGCTGAAACCAATAAAAACCAAACTGAAACGATCAAACATGCTGAGAACAGGAACAGAGTCTCAGTTTGTGTTCCAGACTTTTCGGCACAGAGCGGTCCATCGGTTTTGGGCCGCCCTGTTTCCTAAAGCTGGGTCAATCTGAGCCTCCTCTGGATTATACTCAGTCACTGGGACAGACGGGCATAGTGGCGGGAGGCTGCTTTGATCCAAATCACACATTTTCTGATACTCACCAGACCCAGAGGTCCAATTTTGGGGGCCAGGGCTGAGGTGGCGCCGACTTCTCCTCCTGTGCACCTCATGTACACTGAAAGAAATGACAGACTGCATTAAAGCCTTTGCACACAGACAGAAAACTGTCATTTCTGAAGCTACATGTTAAGAAACCACCCGCGCTGATCAAATGAAGCCGATCTCAGTTTGTGGAATTCTGCCTGTCCGGAAATGTTAGTTTAATCATTTTGGAGCCACTCTGTGATCCTTTTGAATCCATGACAGAAAATGGTCTTGGATCTCGGAAGAAGTTGGTCTTTCAGCATTGCCAGTCTTTAAAACAACAGTAAATGAGCAGAAGCCCTAAAAGTGCTCATTTTAAAACAACGAGGCACAGACAGAGCTCTGAAACCAGGATTTGGCTCAGAAGCTGATATGAATATCAGCTTCTGAGCCAAATGAACGCCAGTGAACTGAAAGAAAAAAGGTCACCACTGTAAATACCAACTTTACGTGGTTTTTTTTGGCCAATAAATGCCAAACACTTATGAAGTGACTGATTGTTCTTCTCTGCATCACAGAAATCTCAAACATGACATGGTAGTGACCAAACTGGTGAATTCCTGCAGTTCTGTGCTGACTAAACTCACAGCAGCTGCGCTCGTACTTCAAACATCTCATTTCAGGTGGGCTGAAACCTTTACAGTAGCAACTGATGTGCATTTATTAGTCAGATATCTGCACGACACTAAAGCTTCCTGGTTGTAGGTAACGCAGTAGTGATGGATCACATTTGGCCGTCATAAAGGGTAAGACAGGAACCCACGGGCCAAAATGCACTCCTGCATTCACAGCCCAACTGTAAGCGATGACCTCAACCCAAGTCCTGAGCCAGATGGCTGCATCTGAAGCTGTGAAACAGCTGTTCTCCTAGAGGTTAAGTGATCAGACAACACCTGATGCTTCCCCAAAATTCTCATCTAATGAGTATTAACAGGAGCTGAACCATCTGTACCAACAGCTGACCCTCACACTCCCTCCATTTTCCTTCGCCCACATGTCGCTGGCAAACATAACCAACACTCAACATAAAAAGCCTAGATATAACAATATTTTGAATTACACAACATGTCAACAAATTACACTACTTTCCAAACCTTCACCTGCTTTAGCCAACTTAGTTTTTGCAGATCAGGAATTTGAAAGGAATAAACAGCAGCTGGACCTGTAAGAGTCCCATCATAAGTAACCTCCAACCATAAGTGTCAATTCAGCAGTTCTATCTTTGACATGTTTTAGGATGCTTTTTACCCCACTGAAGCCCTTGGGGTGGGGGCACATTAGGAAAAAAATTAGCTCCATATTGTGCCACGTTGATCAAACTACACTTTCCACTGGAGAAATGTAGTTTTAAGGCTTAAAAGACTACAAGTTTACATGCTAACTCTATTGAGTTTGCACTAATGCTGTAATAGCAGTACATGCTCTCACGTACAAAAGGATTTAACCGCAGCATTGCGTCAAGTGTTTGACGCAATCCCAAAATTAGCATCATAACAATTGTTATAACTACGTCATTATTCATCGCTAAAAGCTGTCCAAACATGGTCTCCATATTGCATTAACACCCTTTAGAAGACTAACGGTTTCCTCATAAATGTACTTCAGCGATTTGTAAGGTAATTAACTGTGGCTAACGTTAGCATTAGTTGCTACGTTAGCATTAGATGCTACGTTAGCATTAGCTGCACGTGGGTCAGCACGTTACCCACTACACTACCCTCTACACCTGCCTCCGACCTGACATATTTTACTCAATTGGCATCATTAATTCTACAAACATCAACAAAAGCCTAAACTGAGTTTCTTCGTCGCGTTTCGTGTCCCATCTTTACCATTTTGTGAGCGCCGTGTGCAGGCCGCCAGGCAGGCGGAGGCAGACGGCAGAGAGCGACTCCATCCCGGCTGTGAAAAAGCGTCTGCTTTTATTACATTCAAAACATACCAATTTTAATCTCGTTGGGGTCGAATTTGGGCGGCATTTTGCTGCTGTGGAGGTTGAGCTCAGTTCAGCTTGGTTGGTGAGGGTGTCGGATGAACCCGGCTTCGGGACGACCGATAACTGTTGCACCTTCACCTCTAAAGGGGAGAAAGAGAAAGGAAGACCGGCGGCTGCGGAGGAGTTTATACTTCAGCCAAGTCCCGCGAGAACATGTGTCGCAGTTCGCGTTGAGACGTATGACGAAACGCCATGTGGGCGTGGTTTAAGACTTACTTTAGCCAATAACTAAATTGCTAAAATCATTTCTAAAACTTTAGTGGATTTATTTGAACAATAAATAAATAAATAAAAAGACATCTGAAAAGACGAGCGTACTCCATGAAATTTGAATTAATATAGCTTCAAATAATAAATGCATAAATTACATCAGTGATATCAGAATCAGAATCAGAATCAGAATACTTTATTGATCCCTGGGGGAAATTATTTTTTGTTACAGTGCTCCATTTTAAACCAACATTAAGACAAGACAGACAATACGCTAACTAAGAATAGTACAATATATACATATATATACATACATACATACATACATACATAAGTCACTTATAAATAAATATTTGGAAAAGAAACATGTGTAGTTGTAGCAGCAAACAGTGTGTTAAGTGGATGCGTTGTACAGGGACATGGCCACAGGCAGGAATGATTTCCTGTGTCGTTCAGTGGTGCTTTTCGGTAATCTCAGTCTCTCACTGAACGAGCTCCTGTGACTGACCAACATGTCATGGAGTGGGTGGGAGGTGTTATCCAACATTGTCTTTATCTTGGACAGCATCCGCCTCTCCGACACCACCTTGAGGGAGTCCAGCTCCATCCCCACAACATTGCTGGCCTTACGGATCAGTTTATTGAGTCTGTTGGCATCTGCGACCCTCAGCCTGCTCCCCCAGCATGCAGCAGCATAGAGGATCGCACTGGCCACCACAGACTCATAGAAAATCCTCAGCATTTTCTGGCAGATGTTGAAGGACCTCAGTCGCCTCAAAAAATAGAGACGACTCTGGCCCTTCCTGTAAAGTGCTGTGGTGTTTTTAGCCCAGTCCAGTTTATTGTCAATGTGAACTCCAAGGTATTTATAGTCCTCCACAATGTCAACACCGACCCCCTGGATTGAAACAGGGGTCAAGTGTTTCCTGGTCTTCCTGAAGTCCACGATCAGTTCCTTGGTCTTTGCCACGTTGAGCTGCAGATGATTCTGCTCACACCATGTGACAAAGGAGTCGACCACAGCCCGGTACTCTGTCTCATCATCCCTGCTGATGCATCCAACCACCGCAGAGTCATCGCGGTATATATATATTATATATATTATATATATTATATATATTATATTTAACTGTATTTTACTAGAAAAAAAAATACATTGGACGTAAATACATTTACACCGGAAGCTCTTTCTGATGTGATCTGCTCCCAGTCTCAGCCTGAGGATCTTTCATAAAGAGAATTTTTGTAAACAGCACAGAGACACAGAAATACACACCGTCTGTTGTATGAAGAAAAATGAAACGCTACTCATGGCAAATTTAAATGCTAATTTACATCATGGAGTTTTTCACAATCAAATAAGGCACACAGTGGCGTGCCAGAAGCACAATACACAGCCAGTTTATCATGCAAATATACACTGTATGTTCATGTTCTTACAATAAAAACGAAGTAAAATGTTGGTATTCAGTTTAATCAGTACTTCATCTAAAACAATAAAGACAAATACAGTAAATGATGACAGAAATCAGATGGGATTTCCTTTAAAAACAAGCAGAGAAATGTTTAAATAACAACAACAACCCAGGTTATTATCCTGTGCAGACCAAACGCACCTTATTTTTACGAATCACACGTTACTCCTCACATCTGGAGTGCGTGACAGGATATAACTTACAATGCTGTGATTGCAGCCATTCCCCACGGTACTCATGGCCATTGATGAATGTCTTTGATCAATGGCCATGAAAATTTGCATATTAACGATCAAGGAACTGATCTCACAGCCCAGTGTTCATTCAGTGGGCTGGTTTCAGTTATTGTGCAAATGTCCTGTTTTTAAAGTTGGAAACCTGCAGTCAGCTGAGACTGAAGACTCACCTGGATGATGACGAAACGTTTCTCCCACTGAAAACGTCCAGATGAACAGAATCAACTTTCTGGGACTTTTCTTTACTTGTCTGGATGACTGAGCATGCATCAAGACAGAAATGGACGTACTTTTCAGAAGCCTGACATTTCTGTTTGAAATATCCTTTATTCATTCACTTTCTGAAATAAGTGACCAAAATATTTAACTCTTTCACAGTATTCTAATTTTTAAGATGTATCTGTAATATATAACCTGCAGATATCTGCTGTGTGGGAGTAAATACTGACAGCTCCTGATTAAATGGGTGGAGGACGTCTCTGAGAAAACCAAATCCACAGACGACAGGAGTTGGTGCTAAACATGCTTTAAAAAAAACAAACTTTAAGTACTTTTTTCTTAAATCCAGTTTCACAGACAGTTACATCTATGTCAGTTTTGAGAGCAGGGCTCCATGATGTAAATTAGCTTATTTGATGATTGGGCCAGTGATGCATGTGCAGCATGGTTGACTATACAGTAATAATACAAAGCTCTGAGGAACAGAAAGAGAAACCATGAGTGCCTTTGATGGAAGCACTACAATGCAGAGTGTCGTGTTTGGCGCTGAGAGTTTAGTCGGTCGTGGGAAGTTATTTTCTGACCTGCTCGTGACCTCGGACGAGGCCAAAGTGCCGCTCGTGGGCGCTGAGTGGACGAGCATCCTTTGCAACGGGCTGAAGGGCCTGTGTGCGGCTGCAGCATGAAAGCGTTGTGTCGGTGCTGCAGGTCTCTGCTTCGTCTTCCAGGTTGCTGCCGGCTGTTTCATCACAACACGAGTTGCATGAAAACAGCGTTTTTCCTGTTTGATTCCTGCAGGACTTTTTGACTCAGAGCTGCTCTACAGGAATAGCAACAGAACACAAGAGGGAGTAAGTGGGTGAGAAGCAGAGATCATCACTGCTGGGCTGCTTAATATGCATCATGAAAATCTGTGAGAAGAGTCAGAAATTCACAAGTTGCAAGATAAAAAGAGTGTTTTCAGAAATCCTCGACAGTTATAGCAAATGTCACATTTAAATAATCATTCTGATGTTTTTCAGCTCCACCAGTGCTGCAGAAAGCTGCTGCTCTGAAGCTCAACAACGTTTTTATCCTGCTAAATATTATTTCTATGTCAACTACATGTTTGATAATGAGGATAAATAGGGAGGAAGAGGGTGTCTGAAGATGCATGGCTGCTGAGGGTTTTCTAAAAGCTGAGAATAATTGATCAAAATAAGAATAAAACTTAATATTAGCTGCGTACTTCTTATAAATTATGAATCGTAACTCGGGTCATTTTACAGTAATGTAACACTACACCAGCGTGAAGCTTGAGGGAGTCCAGTTTCAGCTCTGTTTCTATGCTCCTGTTTCTCTGTGTGTTCCTCTCATGTTGTGTGAACATCAGTTTAAACAGACGCAGCTCTCCTTTACATGCACAAAAAGTCGTCACAGACAGAAACAGCAAATGTCAGGCGCAGACTGGGTTTATGGTCCGCAGGAAATGTATGTTAATGTAATGCTGTGTCCTTTGAAGTGATGGAAACACGCCTGTTTGTGTGAGAACACACACACATTTACAGCATGAAGGCAACGCGCCAGCTGTTATTTCTGCACAAACAAACTGTGAGCCTTCATGATTGCAACAAATGCTGGCCTTTTGTATAATCACGAGGATGCTCAGTGATATAATATCCTTCCTCCCAGGTGATGGAAGTACACTGAAGTGCACTTCACTCATGCGCATTAAGCAGTTTAGCAAACTTAGCTGAGGCTTCTGGCCTGGACGATATTTCTGGTCATGTTATGAATGTCTGCGTTCAGCAGCTTGCAGGTGACAGTTTTTAATATTTCCACCTCCCTTTGGATTATGCTGTTCTACTTTAAATCTGTTATCAGCGTACCTCTTCCACAGAACGTGACCAGCTTCAGTGACCGGGGACCCAGAGCTCTTATCCCCACAGTGAGCAAGTTTTTTAGGGGCTGGTTGAATCCATCATCTGCATGATCCCTCCTGCAGAACAGAGGCAATGGATGGGAGGGTCACCTATACGAGGACTGAGGATGCTCTTTGTGGACGAGCTCTCTATGTTGGTCAGTAAGTTTCTCAGTGTAAACCAGTGGCATTCCATCAGGACCAGCAAGGCAAGCAGTGTTTGACTTCTCAAATCTAAAAATAAATAAAAACATACCAAAGTAAATCAATCTCTCTGCTCCTCAAACTCAGACAGCACTGTTTTGGAGTCAGCTGTTGTTGCTGAAAGCGCTTCTTGTTTTGCACCCATAGGAAACTGTACCTGTCTCTATTTTAAGGGTGTATCTGTCTCCCATTAACAGTGACTGGAGCTGGGTAGGCACAGAGGCCGGCAGCTTTCCCCGTGCTTGCCATTTTGTAAAAGTCACTGCACACCACTGGTCTGATCTCTGTCTTTTATGACTAGATCACAGAGGTTTGGACTGGGCATCTTCAAGAAGTAAGGTGGACAGCATACATCTTCTTCACTAATAGTCAGAATGGGTGTACCAGTCCCTTTCTGCACTCGATCTGTACCCATGGCTGCATGGCAAACAAGGCCAATAAGGTCACTGCGAAGTTTGCAGATTGCACAGCACTCGTGGGAGAGACTGATTTCACAGGGAAGATGTGACTACCCTGGAAAAATCGCGTAAAACAGGTTTGAATGTTGGCAAGACAAAAGCGATTATAGTAGACCACAGGAAAGGGGGAGGGGTCACTCCTCTGCCAGTGATCATAAATAACTCAGTTGTGGAAAAAGGTGGATAGCTTTAGTCCACCTACACAAATACTTGACTCGAGCTACTCATACATTCAGCTGCTGTTGTTAAAAGGCAAACTAATTCTACTATGGCCTCAGGTTAAAAGAGCTTTGGTCTGATAACTCAGGTCCTCAGAGACTTTTACCAAAGAGAGACTGATTTGTGGATTCAGCACTTGTTAGGGTAACTGCACCGGTAAAGATGAAAATGGTGCACGCAGCTCAACAATGGATGCAAGCTGCCCCTAAAACAAGATTGATCCAAACACTGATGCTTTCAGGAATAGAAGGTAAGAGATGCAGGGCCAACAAACTACACACTGACAAACTAGTGCATGTAACCTCGGTGCATTCCTCTCTAGGTCACATGATGTCATTAAAATGCCTCTAAAGGCTCCAACAGCACAAACACAGTCCAGAGGTCCAGTTCAGCGACACGACAGCTGAGGTGAAGCCTCAGACAGGTAGCAGATACCTGTGTCACCATCCACCTATCAGTCAAAGCAGACCACGCCCATAATAATATAAACTATAATCCAGGTGAGGCATAAAAACATTTTCCCTCCATACAGGTGTTATAAAGGAGGAAGTTACCTATAGAGTCCAAACAGTGTGTATATGAGGCTGTGAACACGTTTGTATTAGCTGCGAAGTTTTAACATGGGAGTCTATGAGGACCGACTCACTGCTGCCTCTGCTGGACGTTAGAGAAACTGCAGGTTTTGATAAAACCCAATCCTAGACTGCCAAGTTTTTCCATGTCAGTTCAAACCATAAATGTTGCACTAGTCATAATATTTTAGATTTACTGGATGAATCCATTTGGTCTTCTGAGGCTTTCTCTGTATTATGCAGAACGTGTACTGTGTCTAGTTCATTGGCTAATTTTTAGATCGGCTTTCCTGGTCATCAGGAAGTGATCTTTTGTGTGACTATATAAAAATATTATTTACGCTTCACTGTTATTATTGTTATTACTGAGATAAGCCCTGGAGACATATTTATGCTTTCTGTTTTATTATGTACTTGAGCCAAAGAGATTAGATGTAAGCAACATGAGGTGAGGCAGGTGGGCTGTTTTAACTTTTAGATTTTTAAACATGCCAAATCTGTGGACTTAATTATGGCCAAACATATTTAAAAAGTGAAGAACTGGAGGTCACTGCTGTGAGCAGTTAGTGTGATGGGTCAGAGGAGTGAACTACTGTACTCTCAACTATTGGAAGTCACCAACAAAAGAAGGAAAGTGTGATTTTGGACACAGCAATTAAAACCCTATAAGACTTTAATCACGACTTTATTGTGCACCGAATGAAGTGGAGAGGAAAGTTCTTACAAACCCGGTCAGTGTGAAACAAGGTCAGACGTGCTCCTGTGGTGAACGAGCTCGTGAACTGAAACGATCGAGGAGCCAAAACACAATTTCTTCTCCTCGTTTGAGCTCAGTTAAAAGAGACGGGCTGTGTGCTCTGGCCCGATTCCCTCGACTGTAGCCGTCCTCCAAAAAAATCAATGGAGGAAATTATAAAGCAGAGAAAATTAGACTGAAGACGAGAGGAACAGAGGGAGAGAGACTGATTGGCAAACACGGGGAAAAGGTCGAGTAGGAGACGGAGGAGAGGAAATCAGATCATTCTCCCCGAGTTTAACAAATGAGCTGTCCAACGGTGTGTGTGCTTGTACGTCTGTCTTTGTGAGGACTGTCAGGATGGAAAGCAGGGACATTATGCTTGGTCATTTCTTTTAGGGAGGAACTTTACAGAGCTGTTTGAGATTCAGGTCAGAATCAGGTTCAGGTGAGAGGTAGGACAACCCAGATACAAGTCTTTTTCTTTTTTTCCCGCCTGTCCCGTTTGGCTCTTTTGTCATCAGAATTATTGTCTAAAGGCAAAGAAAGGTGCCCAAAGGATTTACTTTACCAAATGGACCATCCCAGCCTTGCCTTAACGGTCCATTTGATTCACCTTTGCTTTTATTGTTTACTTTATTTTCACTTGCTAAACACGGGACAGACTTGACTGGGGAAAGAAAGAGGGAAAGAAAAAGAGCGGGGAAGAGGGACGGGGATAAAGGGCAAAAAACAAAAAAACAACAAAACAAACAGACAAAAAATACAAATATCAATCACCTGGATCACCTGTTGAGAAAGAAAAAAGAGAAAACAAGCAAAAAGAGAGCAATATAATAAACAACATCATCACGATGATCTATGTGAATCTAACAGTAAATATTAAACATTATTGTGCAGCACGTACGATCGACAGCACACAGTGTGCTTTGAGGTAGGAGCCAAAAAGGGTGTAGTTTGTGTGTGTGAGCACCCGTGTGTACACCTGTGAGCATGAGTATTTAAAAGGTTCCTTCATGTAATGATCTGCTAGAGGGTGTGGGGGGGCCACAGCCCCGTCCTCCAGGGCATGAAGCAGGTATGGAGGAGATCAAAACTCCAGACATCCAGAGGCCCCCAGAACACAAGAGACCAAGGAAGACCAACAGAGGGGCAGCCGCGCCACTGTCCCAGAAAGAGCTGAGGAGAGTCCCAGATGAGGGCTCACTCAGCAGCCGCGGAGCAGAAGCCAGGGGGGGTTGCAGTGACGCGCCCGTGAGCTCCGCCGGCAGCCAGCTGCGCCTGAGTGACCGAGCCCCAGGCCCAGAGACCAGGGCAAGGGGGCCCAGGCCCATCCGGACCGGGGCCCAGTTCAGCAGCGCCGCCCGACCCCACTGCAGAGAAAACTGCACCCACCACATCATCCACTCATCTCCCAGACTACACAGAACAATAGACACCCAGGCTGAGTTCTTCCTCCACTTCTCCTATATCTCCTGGAGAGAGCAGACCTCCTGCAAAGATGTAACAGCCTCCCCACCAGTTGATGAGCCCCCCAGGTGGCTCGATGCACTGGCGGCACCTTGCGCCAAGGCTAAGCCCCCATACACCCACCTGCCTACAACCCAGGCAACACACCAACCAGGACCCAAGCCCCCAAGGCGGAGCACCCCCAGAACTCCATGCTCGCCCCGGACCCACCCAGAGGCAGCCAGGCTACCAGGTCAGTAACCAACATCCGTCAGCACAGACCCTCCCCTAGCCCCGCTGCATGCAGCCACGAGGAAACCGTCACCTAAGAGCCAACAGAGCCCTTAATAGGCCGTGACCGCTACCCCGGGTTGAGCCCTCCAAGGAAGATGCTCCTGGGGAATCCCCCGACGCCCCAAGCCTGTCCCTACCACCACACCAATCACAACAGCCAAGGTGGGACCAAACTATGACCCCCCACCCCCACTATGATGGAGCTGATCAAAGGAGCCCAGAGCGATTGATCTGATGTGGTGTCAGAGGCTGTATCAAGACTAATGTAATCTAATAGATCATTTCTATATTGGTTAGAATTAAGATTATTTTTATTTTTCCAGTTCATGAGGACAGTTTTCTTGGCAACTCAGGTAAAAGTTAACTTTAAGAAACAAAGAGTGGCCAAACGACATGGTAACACTACAACATCCACATCGTGAAACAGGGAATTTATTTTTTATAAGCACCTTTAAATCAAAGCTCTTCTGTTCATCTCCTCTGATTTCAGCACCATATTTTGTTATTTTAGCACTACAGCAGCTTTGCATGATTAACAGCTAAAAATAATCCTTCTGTATCTTAATCTGGGCTTCGGTGCTCCTCAGTTCATCCTCTGTGCGAAACGTCCTCCTTTAGAGCTCTCTCCCTCCACACAACTTTCTTCTAATTAACTTCCCCTCATATACATAAAGTTTGGACAGCAGGTGGGCGGGGCATCTGTGCTGATATGTTACCATAGCACAACAGTGTTGTAATGCAGCTGATCTAAGATGCCTCCTGCATTTCACCAGGACATCCGAGGTGTTTTTGGAGATAAAAGTAATGGGGAAACGCTCGAGCTGACAGAGGTCCTACACAGTTAGGAAGGCTGCAAGGCTGGAGAACCACATGCTGTAATTTGCAGGTTTATGAGGCAGGAGAAACTGGTTTACGTTTGCTGGGACCTCTCTGTTCCACTTCCTGTTTAATTTCACGTCACTTGCTGTAAATGTGTCAGGGCACAGATGCAAAAGGATCCCTTAACGCTGCTTTAACAAAACGGCACGTCCACGAGAAGAGAAACCGTAACACTGAGCCTTTAGAGCACATCCACAGTTTGAACATGAGAAACAGCAGAACAGCAGAGTAACTCTCGATTATTAGGATTTGATTTTTATCAGAACACAAACAGCGAAGGAGAAAATACAACGAACGTTATAAACCAAACCGAGTCATTTAAAAGTGATGTGTGTTAGTCAGCGACGTCGGTGCTGTGCATGTGGATGTGTGGGCGGGCTGAGGTGGAGGTGCTGTGGAGTGGAAACCAAACAAAGCAAAAGATAGTGATGCTGTCAGAGATGGAGAGAAAAGAGCGAACCTGAAGCTTTTATACGGGTCGAGCACCGGGCCCGGGGGCTGCAGGTCCAGCTCAAAGACAGGTAGACACACACACACACACACACACACACACACACACACACACACACACACACAGCTGTGGGAGGCAACGCAATGTGTGCTTCCCATCGACCTGTTTACAGTGTGAACACAGTGCATTAATGGAAAACGGCGCTACATTTCAGCACGTTACCAGCTGCACACGCAGCCACGTGAATCCGACAGAGCTGCTCGGGTTTGTGGGTAACAGCACGTCATCTCTTGTGGACAAACAGCGAGAGGCAGCAAATCCCCCACCACATTTTTATTAGAAGCTTTCATTAAAAGTGCGGTCACATATTTGAGAACCTGCACGCCATGCAGCACCATGCGAACAGAAACTGCTGTCTGGAACGCTAAAGAAAAGAAGCATGAAGACGGATTTAGAGAAACGTCTCCCACTGAGATGTGACCTTTTTAAAAAATATATTTTTCATTTTGGAAAATTGTTTGTTGGAATAAATATAATAACATCACAACGTTAAACAGAGCTCTCTGCAGTGGTTTTGGGGCCTAGCTAAGTTTAGCCTGGTTGGCCCAGCTCAGAGGTAACTGAGGCAATACTGGCTTATGTAATATATGTGGAGTGGTCCTTTAAATGTGAGGCAGCACAGCAGCTCAGTGGTTATCACTGCTGCAGGAGAGTGCTCCAACCATCAAACCACCAGGCAACAAAGAAAAGCATGTTTCATTAAAAAAATCATTAAATAAAGTTATTTTGATTGTTTGATGATGTCGTGTGATGGACTGCCCAGGGCGTTTCCTGCCTCCTGCCCTGTGTCAGCTGGGATAGGCTGATATAACAGAAGGGTCTGATGACGGCCACCACCTCCCAGCCTTCACAAAGAGCTGAACCAGTGAACCAAACGAGCTCACAGAGACCCTCGCTGCTGATCTTTGTGGCTGTTTGTGTTGACAGAAATCTAACTTTAATTTGTCTTCTTTAAAATAATTTTTGGATTGTAATTGTGTTTTTCTCCTTCTGCGAGGTTGGTTGTGTTTAAATAGAGATCTTTAATTGTCTTTATACTGACAAATGAACCGACGGTGAGTGAAAACGTTTGAAGAGCAAAACCAGAGCACACACTGACTGGGTTCAGAAGGTTAATCTCCAGAGTTTCACTTCCGATTAAATAACAGTTAAAAAAAACAAATCAAACGAGATGAGCGTTGACGTCTGTGAACCCTGAGCTCCCACAACACAACGACACTCGAAATGATTCGTTCGTCACACTCAGCCCGACAAATCTTTCTATTGGCTCATTTATCCCTTTTTTAAAATATAATTTTTTTTCTTTATATAGTTTTTATATCACTGACGGCACGTTAAAGTAACCTAATACATCATGTAGAGTTTTACTTTAACTACAGGTTAGATGGTTCGTGTAACGGTTGCAGGCGTTAACTGCAATAATCAATAAAAATTCAATGCAATCAGAAAACCTGAATCAACCCTGATCTATCTGATGCTGACTAATCACTGCCCCCTGAGGTTTTGTGAAGCATGGAGAGAGACAAGAACAACCACCACAAACATCGTGTGACTGTCTAAAGACTCATTCACTTCAGTTTTTCTTTGATTAAATATACAATTATTGCATTTAGTTTTTTTTAAATCTGCTTGAGATTCACCCTCTTCTTCACTTCTCTTCTCTATATGTGAATACTAAATGATTTTACATTAACACAGTTATTTCTGCTCCGAAGCCTCGCGTTGATTCTTTTGGCTCTCATGTAGTTTTTGTCTCAACGCAGCCATGAATGAAATCACACTGGGTTTTATCACTGCACATAGAACTACAAGGTGAAAAACCTTCTGTGATAAATAACTCTTCAACCTAGTGACTGAGCGCTCAAGTGAAAAAATGCTATACAAGAACCTCCACTACCTCGGATGCGGCCAACGCTCCCTGAGCCTGGACCTACCAGAGGTTTTATCGTAGGGATGGGAATCAATAGGAATTTAGCAATTTTGATTCCATTATCAATATCACTTATTGATTTGATTCCTTACAGATTTCTCTCATCGAGTCACCACCATCACTGTCATGGTCCTGGGTCATGTGACCCAGTATTCTGAGTTCTTGGTGTTTCTCTTATTCCTTTCAGTCTAGTTTCATTTCAGTTTATCTGGTTACATTCTGTCATGTCTGGGTTACAGTTTTAATTCATGATTTATCAAGCTCCCATTTGTCTCATCCCTGTGTGAAGTTTTCTGTGTTTATCTGTCATGTTTCATGTCCACGTTTTCTTTGTTTGTCTAGTTCGAGTCATGTCTGGGTCTCGTTATGTTTCCCGTTTTATTTTGAAGGATCCTTGTGTTTTTTGTTTATTGTATTTAGCTTCACGGCCCCTGTCCTGTCATTATGTTAATTGTTGTCAGCTGTTTTCCCCGTGTGATTCTGCTTCCCCTGATGATTTGTTATGTGTACTTAATCCGTGTGTTTCTGCTCAGTCGTTGTCAGATCCTCTGTTAACCTCACCACAGTTTTCATAGGTTTACTCCATTGTTTCTCTGTTTCTAGTTTACTCAGTGTTCATAGTTTTTCCTACTTTTTCACTGAGTGTCACAGCCTTTTTGTTAACAGTGTTCATAGCCTCCTTAGTTTCCCTAGTTCCTTGTTTTTCTTCTGCAATCAGCCAATAAAGGCTCGCTTTATTTTTGAAACTACGTTTGTCTCCACCATGTCTGCATCTGGGTCTACCTCTTTCCTCACACCGGCGCACCCCGCCGTGACAATCACGAAACAGCATCACTTTGCATCTGTGCAGAACAGTTGCATGCTGCACCCTCAAATGTTTGTGTATGTTGGAGGTGTTTCTGTTATTTTGCTAATTATTACATATGTAGATGTAATAAATATTACATGTATTAATTTTCTTAAAAATAACGCACTAGCTTGGTTAATTACTCCCAGGACAAAGTAATTCATTATGTTACTCTTTACATTACTTTCATGTTACTGTAAAATAGCTGAAACTCACTGACACATAATCACAATGTAACAACATAAACTGAGGCTGCAGCCACACTCCAACTCAAATCCGTATCCTAATGAGCACACGTACAATCTTCGTCTTAGTATTTAGGTATGAACACAAAACTGAAAGCACGTAACAAAGATGGAAACCAGCACAAACAGCGTTTAAAGTGGTCGCCATGGTGATTCTACTGTAGAAACATGAACAGGTAGAAACGCGGCTGCAGCCTGTCTGCTCATCAGTTTGTTACCTGTTGAAGTTCAGGGTCAGTGTTTGTGGGTCGGGGTCAGCAGTGCTTGTTCATAGGGGCTCGACTGATTGTTGGGTTTTCTCTGAATTATTGTAGGTCTTTACTTTGTGATTTGGTCCTATTTGATTGATTGATTGATTTTCCATTTGCACTCACTGTTTCGTATACTTCTACATGATATAATGCTCGTTCAAGGCACATACTGGTATATGCACATTAACAATGAGGAGTAATACAAACACAACATGCATAGAGGATTCCCCGATCTTTAGCATGAATGAGTTGAGCTCCTCCCAGCATTGGTTTGAAATCCCTGCTGTTACTCCAGTTTCCACTCTTCTTTATTCGATTCCTTCTGTTATTATAAAGATTTTTTGATGCTTGTGATTATAGTGAGATGGAAAATGTGGATAAAGAGGACAGTCAGCTGGGAGTCAAACTGGGGGGCTCTGTATCGGAGGTCTCGTCCTAACTCAGCCATGAGATGTCCCAGTTCCCTCATTTTTTTGTCTGTGGAGGAATGGGTGGTCTCTTCATCACCAGCGGTCACTTGACTGGAGCTACAGTGGCAATCTTGGCCTCTGACGGCGGGTGAAGTCGACGGGGGGTTGTAAGTGGCTGTGCTGCTCTGCGTGTGTGACATGAAGTGATTGACAATGATTGGTTGGTTTCATCTGAAGCAGCCCATGTTCTGAGTGATTGCAGCAACAGGCGGACTCAGAGACCTGAATTTTGCCACAGAGGACTGGACCTGCACGACTACCACCAGCATTTCACATGAGGTCACGTATATGACTTTACATATAACACACTCAGTTTGTCATGTATGGTTATCCTGCTTCATCATAAGCTTTGGACATTTTCCATTGTTCTAAAAAGAAGGAAAAGAAAAGAAAGAAAGCGTGGGAATGTACTGCGACTAAAATAACACGAAGACCTTTCTCCTACAAACATCCCCAGAGCTGCTGGTCATGCCTGTGTGTTTATGACATGTCGACAGTTCCTGCTGCTCAGGTAGAAAACAGGACGTCACTGCCGGTTCATCACACCAGCAGCAGCACGCTTATGAAGGGATGGGAGCTCCAGGTGGAAAGGATTAATGTTGGGGTCAAAGTTGAATCTGACTCAGTTCGGGGGGGTTAAAATAATGAGCAAGGCTCAAATGCACCAACAGAAAGCGTGTGGGCAGTTACCAAAGATGACAGGAAGTACAGGTGTTTATATACCTGCTGTGTTCATACACGAACATGACAGACAGTTAACCTCTTACTGTGACACACACACACGATTACCCACGTTCCTTAGCAGCAGAACATCCTGTGACTGCACTGACGAATTCGTCATGTCTGTGAACATGTGATCTGATAATCATGTTCATGGTAATACAGGTGGTTAAAAAAATATAAGAAATATATAAAAATCAAAGGAACACTTTAAATCCAGCATCGAGTCAGTGGAACTTCTTGGACATGGATCTGCTCAGTTAGGCTGTTAGTCAGGACCAGCTGCTTTGGTGGTAATGAAAGCAACAACAGGTGCGTGAGCGGGGCAACAATGAGACCACCCCCAAGCAGGGATGATCTCACAGGTGACTGTTTTCACTAGTTTTGCATTTGTCCAGGGTCAGTGTCCCTACTGGTAGCACAAGGTGATACCTGGACCCTACAGAGGCGGCACTCGGGCTCGACGCTGACTAGTGGACCCTGTGCTCACTGCCCAGCACCGTGGAGCCTGATTGGCATTTGCCAAAGAATACCAGAATCAGCACTGGTAGCCTGAGCTTTCCAGAGACGAGAGCAGGTTCATCCTGAACTCATGTGACAGACGTGAAATGGTCTGGAGACAGCGTGGAGGACGTCATGCTGCCTGTAACATCGTTCAGCACGACTGGTTCAGTGTTGGTCAGTGACGGTCTGGGTGGCATATCCATGGAGGGACACACGACCTCTATGGGCAACGACACCCTACAGCCATCAGGTATCAGGATGAAATCCTTGGACTCACTGTCAGACTCTCGGCTGGTGGAGTCGCTCCTGGGTTCCTGCTGGAGCAAGAACCCAGGAGCGACTGAGACCGGAGTATGGTCCGTTAATTCCCCCCCATCATGCATCATTTTGATCTACGTTGTCTTTGAATTCAGCCTCTGGATGTTGATGTGGCATCTTTTCATTCATTACCCTTATTAGTATAAATAACCAGTATTATTATTTTTCCCCATTAAGATGCCGGAGGAGCGGCTGGCTGGGTGGACGGAGCGTTAACTTTAGCATTCTGTGTTAAATCTGGCAGGTTTTTGGACACATTACCGACCATCGCTCAGACTCTGATACTTGCAAATCAGTAGCATCCAAATAATATCCTAGAATTACACTCATCAAAACTGGAGCTCAGACTTCTCGGATGGTCTGTTGGTACAATGACATGTATAGAAGGAGGAACTATCCATGGAGACCAAAACAGGTTTTCTATCGGCCTGTGAGTGCGTTTACTTCTGCTGTAAAGTCGGCCGTTTTAACACGGGAGTCTATGGGGACTGACTCGCTGAGGGAGCCTCTGGTGGTTGTTAGAGGAACTGCAGGGTTTTGGCACTGTCACATTGACTTCACTTTTAGCAGAAGCTCCATCAATGTTTCATACAGTCTGTATAAATAGGAGCAAATATTAAAAAATACTGACCCATTTCTTGACTTGCCCTGGTTCCAAATCAGTGAATAGGAGACACGACGAGGGACCCCTGCAGTGTGTCTGTAACCGAGCTCCCCTCAGTTTGTGTGAATTTCATGTTTAATAATGTGACTTTTCTCCTTTATGGCGACTTTATATTGGGGTAAAAAACCACGATGTTACGACCGTGTGCACTGAGAGCGGGCGAGGCAGGAACGTAAACAGAGTCCAGACTTTAAATGAGCTCCATTATTCTTTAAAACATTCTGTCCTTGTTCTGCTGTTTCTCCGAGCGTGACTCAGCTCCATTTATCTCTGACAGCTCTGGGACGTTTCAAACCGTTGCTGTCCCAGAAGATCACCTTTATCCCACCATGCATCTCATTCCAACAGATAACAACGCTGTCCAGTGTGGTGCTACCCGAGAGCGAGGCTTTAATGGCCCGCTAATACTCGGATTCTGTTCGTGGACTGAACCGATGGTTTACGCGTCTGTGCTTTCTGCCACTGACACACAGCACTGTAATGTGGGCCTATTCTTTTCATTTCAAACAACATATTTTTATAGTTTGACTCCAGAGTAGCTTTGCATTATTCATGATTTTTAAAAAATCTTTTTCTACATTATACAGGGCCTTTGTGCAGACCCCAGTTCATCCCTTCTGTGTAATAAGCTGTTTTAAGGCAACTTTTCTGATTGGCTGCCCTTGTAAACAAAAGATTTGAACAACAGGTGAGAAGGACTTCTGTGATAAGCCTCACCATCAGAGGATTTCTGAAAAGCAGAATCAGACCTTGGTGAGGAGCGCTGTGAGGTGTACTGGCCTTTCAAACAGGTCGACCACACCTGCGCTAAATGTTCCAGATTCTGGGAGAAGGTTCACTGAATTCAGCCTGCCGTGATCCGGATGATGGATGAGACGGTCAGAATAACGTAGCGTATGATCCTCTTCCGTCTCTGAATTGTGGGGAGCATAAAGTGAAGTACAAAAAACTCCTTTATAGTATAAAGTTTTTTTAAGATCCTTAAACATGTGATTAAAGTTTAAACTGTTGGTCATGGACAGAGCTGATAAAAAGCTGGAGATGACTCGTGACTGATGATGAACAAGGCAGCACGTTGAAGGCACACGAGCCTCAGCCAACGCTGGAAACACAGGCACAGGTCAGATTTCTATTCTGCACCATGTTTCTCTCTTTTAAATTGTTTGTAATGTATCTGGGATTTAAACAGCCATTCAAACCTTTAACATATAAAACCAAACATACCATTAGGAAGAGCTGGAACTGAGCTAATGTTAAAGCTGTTAGGTCAAAACAAGCAGCCCTCGGGTTACTGACTTTAGGGCAGATAGTCTGTAACAGTAAAAGGACACCTGGCCCATATAATCTGATTCATTTCTGAGGGCTTCCTCCATAGACGCTCCACAGACTTCCTCTCTTTCTTCATTCCATTATGAGAAACAGGAGACTGACAGGGAGCGGTTCAACCACAGCCTGAATGCTCGCTGAAGCATCGCTCACACCAACATGTCATATTAATGAAACGCAGTTCAGCTGCATTCTGAATCAAGGACAAGCCTTTACAAGTAGACGTTGGAAGGCCTGATAAGGGTTTGGAGGCAGAAGCTAATTAACGAGTGTTTGAGAGGACTGTTTGTGCCGAATCAAGGGTGGGTTATCAGTTGCCCCGGTGAGCGGGTCCCCTGGTGATTTGCCACAAATTGAGAGAGTGGAGCAATTCCCCAGGAGTTTGGTTTAATTTCTTCTGTCGGAGCGATTCCACTGAACTCCGTTAAGCCTCGACACCATCAGCAAATTAAGTTGCAAAAGAAGCTTAAGGTTTCCAAGCAGGACGAAATGAAAGGCTGGCTCAAATCTTTGACATTGCAAACATTTAAATGAGCTGCAAGGAGTCAAAACAGGGGAGAGCCCCAGTATACATCCATGTCCAACACAGAGGAGGTTCCTCTCCCCCCTCTGATATAACAAACCGGCCACAGGAGATAATAAACCCGGAATAAACTGGAACAAAGGCCCGGAAACTAATCTTAAAACTGGACTTAATGTTTAATCCATTGATAAACCTATTGACTTTGTACAGGGGGGGTCAGAAGGGGCCCAACATTTGCCTCGGGGCATTTCAGGAGGTTAATCCGGCCGTGCTCGGCAGTCTCTTTGTGTCCCAGTGCGCTCTCTAGTTTTCCTCCCCCCCCCCCCCCCCCCCCCCCCTTTCTGCTCCTGGATTATCATGTAATCCCTGATATTCATCAGCCGGGCAGGTTCAAGGTCATTTCAGTACAGTTCTCCGACTTTGCTCTCTGTGGCTGGATTCTGCAGTAGAAGAAGGTGAGAAGGTCTGAAGATGAGGAGGAGGTTTTACCTAAAATACCACGTCACAGTGACCAAAGAGATCCAATACCAACAAAATAAAAGCATTATTTCATAAAAAAAACCTGTAAACATTGCAAAGAAACCCAGTCACGACGCCTGCATGTTCACTGCCGTACCTCCACCTCCTTCATTTAATACAAAAACACTTGTTGTCATCGACTGTTTTAGCAGAATTCCTCGGGGTACAGAGGAATTGTTCCACACAGGCTTAAAACACATCTGGAGTGTTTTCAACACAGTCGTGCTCATTAAGTGGCGAAAACTCAAGTGTTTGATGGCCGTTAATTACCTGTCTGCTCACCCTTCCATTCCTAAAACTGTCACGTAACCTCCTGTCCTCCTGCTGACTTCCTGCCCGAGGCAAAGTCTTCAGTGTCACAAAGGCGCCTCTTTTTTAACCCAGGTAGATCGCTATAGTAACCTGTTGTGCACACCTGATCTGCTTCGTTCAATCAGCTCCGAGCTGATGCATTTTTAACTGTTTTTTTCCCTGATGATATTTTAAGAACAGTGTAATGCATTTTTGTGACTCTAATGTGCAGCTATGAAAAAGTGCACTGAAAAATACTGACTCACAAATGTGAAGAGTTTCTGCATCATTTCTCTCTTACTTTATTTGCACCACCAGCGTGTTGTTTTTTTTTTTAACTTATTCAAAATAGGAACTAAAGAAGACGTGAAAAAATAAAGATGAGCTCTATAAAAGCACGGGGGACAAACTTGAAGACACAAAAACCAAAGCAACAAAGACGGAGGAGCAGGTGAGACACAGGTGGAAATGTGAAGATGGAGACAGAAGAACACCGACCACAGGGGAACACAGAGCTGCAGATGCAGGCATCAGAGTCGGGGTTCTGACCCTCGAGCGAGCGTTTCTCTCATCGTCATCTTTGGATTTATAAGATGAAATTCATTGTTGTCGTAATCACGAGCTTACAGAGAAGAAGCACGGCTGAACTTGGTGCTGACAAACAGACACAATCAGTCATACCATTCGCATAAAAGAACAATAAAAAAGAATAGCTCCTATTTCATCATAAATAAATGGGCAATATTCATAATGATAGCAGCTTTAAGTAGTGGAAAAGATGATATAACAGAGGTTTTTCAGACTGTTGCACTGCACTTACGCGCACTCATGCGCTCGTGACTCGTCAGTCACTTAGTAGTTCTGCTGTAAAACATCAGCTGAAAATGAACATCATGTTTTATTCAGTGAGAATTTAAACTAGTGACCGAGACCATAAGCTCACGAGGAAAGTGTTTCAAATCTGCCTCTTCACAAGCTTCCTTTATACATATGACTTATTTTACTTGAATTTCTTTTCCTCGTCTACAGTTTCGTCTTTTTTATGATGTAACCAGTACTCTGTGTAAAGTGTTACAAAGTAACATGTTACTGTTACGTATAACTGTATTGGATACAGTTACTAGGCAAACAGTTATGTCTTTATGTTCTTTCTTCTGCAGGACGTGGAAGTTTGACCAAAGATGAACCCATATTTATTCCTGCACTCACACTACAATCAGCTGACTTCAGTTTCCGAGGGGGGAAATGAAGGCGTGGTCTGCTGTTTCAGAGGAGCGGAGATATGAACTCTGATTTCTATTGTTCAAGAGGACAAGAAGACAAATTGCAAACAGGACACCGACTCTTAGAAAGCGTCTTCAGAGACAGCAGGCCGACACAAAGCGAAGACGTGTGATGTTAACACTGAGCAGCGAGAGCCTTCAGCATGTAACCAAAGCAGCGATGAGCATCAGACCTGCAGCGCTGTGGCCTCCAGTTCTACAGCAGAACAGCTGTCCAGAGTCAAACAGTAAAAGAAAGCGCGTGTGTGTGTGTGTGTGTGTGTGTGTGTGTGTGTGTGTGTGTGTGTGTGTGTGTGTGTGTGTGTGTGTGTGTGTGTGTGTGTGTGTCTTCTTTAGAATAAAGATTTGTGTCAGTGTGTAACCTCACACTTGTATTGCTTGTTATGGCATAATGTAAGAAGTAGGGTAGCTAAATGCTGCGGGGAGGTAATGTCCTGTGGTGGCGACATTTTCTTGACATCATTTATTTGACCTGCTGTTTTTGGACTTTTAGGTTAATTTGAATCTCATTTTAATTATTTAATAATTTGTCTGTTTAGGAAAATCTGTCAAATCAAATATGGAGGGAGCCACCGGGGTGACCCTTGAGAATCTTCAGGAGCTGAAAGCAGCTTAAATGACTGTAAATTGCTTTTCACCATATGCTGTTTGCTTTGTTTTATTACAGTTTTATGATTTTGCTTCTCAGTCATCTGTGAAGCACTTTGAGCTGCAGTCACCTGCATGAAAAGTGAAATACACTCATGATTGACTGATTGATTTTTGTTTCTCCCACAGTCTACATGCGAACACAGGAGTCGCCCCCTGGTGGTCATCAGCAACAATGCAGGTTTATGGGACTTCTGCACCTCACTACAGCTAGCCACATGCCCATCTTTTATATACAGTCTAGGCAGCGTTCAGTTGGACTTTGTTGGGAAAAAACCTCCAAAGGTTTTGTTGAGCTAACAGAGAGGCCCTGACTTTGCTGAACTGCTGCTGTTGTACATGCAGGTTTGTGTGTCTTCTCCCTCCCATGTTTTTACAGCGCACAGCTGCTTGCATACTTGCTCGTGGCTCTTCTGTATAAACTGGATTTTACTGAAAAGCTTTTGTTTAAGTGTAGCGAAAGCCTGATTGTTAAAGTTTGTGCAGGCTGGCATCCAAACGCAGAGAGGATTAATAAAATGGACAGAAGATAAAACACAGAGCCTTAGTGTGTGTGTGTGTGTGTGTGTGTGTGTGTGTGTGTGTGTGTGTGTGTGTGTGTGTGTGTGTGTGTGTGTGTGTGTGTCTCACAAACGCAGTCACACACACAGGAAAACACACACTATTATGTCATTGATGATTTGCATTGCTGCTTTACAAGAAGCAGGTGGTTTCAGTCCAGATCTAATAACCAGAGCAACAGGCGCTCTGAAGGTGACATGCACGCTGCTATAATGTGACCGCCGTGTAATAAACGATTGGTAGGTTTGAGGAATGAGGCTCCCGATCAGCTGGTTATACGGTTTAAAAGTAAAAGCCAAAAAATAGCTCAAAGCTATTTCTGCCTCACCCCTCCCTTTCACCCTGGGGGGGGGGAGGGGGGGGGGTCTTTCTCTAAGGCAGGGCCAGACTGAACCTATTATCATAACATAACCTTTGTTTTGGGTCTTTATTGATGGACACAGTGGAAATACAGGAAGCACACCCAGGCAGATGAGGGGACTGGCAGTAGCGCGCATGTGTTACCCTCCTTTAATATCTGGTTGAACAGATTGCTCCGGCAACCTTTTGTAGGAGGTGACAGAGCTGTCGCATTGTACACACACACACACACACACACACACACACACACACACACACACACACACACACACACACACACACACACACACACACACACAAACCTGTGGTTTTTCACCACAGGTTTGTGTGTAGGAGCTCTGTCACGGCTGTTTTCAGCAAACTAAAAAGCAACCCTGACTTTAAAACATGACATTTTTACACAGCTTTACTGCAAATTACATCTGGAGGGAACATATTTTCTCTCTTTCTAATATATTTACTGTTGAAGGGACCGAAAGAGTTCACCTAAGCAGGTAGGTGAGGTTGAAAAAAATATACCAGACAGGCTTTTTATCCAGTAGATTAAAGCGACCCTGGTTTCTTTTAAATTTGTCTTTTATTGACTTCCAACTTTCATTTTCATTTGTTGTCTTCAGGTTTAGAAGAAGAACTTAATGTTTCACAGCATTGTTGGTTTGTTTTTTTCCACAAACCATTAAATTAATATATATGTACACACACACACGAGTAACATAAACTGTGTGAGTGCATGTAATCTCTGTGCATTCCCTTTTAGGTCAGATGATGTCATTAAAAAGGTTCAGACAGCACAAACATGGTCCAGAGGTCCAGTTCAGCGACTCCAGTTAGCTGAGGTGAAGCCTTGCAGACAGCTACCAGCTACAGCCACGAATAGGCCACGCCCCTTATAATGCTAACAGGTGTTATGAAGGAGGAAATAATCCACACAGAGCAAACAGTTTGTGTATCAGGCTGTAAACATGTTCATTTCTGCTGGAAAGCTTTAACATGGGAGTCTATGGGGACTGACTCGCTGCTGCCTCTGCTGGTCGTTAGAGGAACTTCAGCTTTTCATCATTTGTTTTTTACCACCTGGAATTTGTGACATTTAGTTTTGAGTATCTGAACAAAAACAGGGACTAACTCTGCGTATGTCCCTCCAGGAATAGAAAATAAGAACATAGTCGTCTGTGGTGTCAGTCATCAGGCGTCTAATCAAGCTTTATATTATTTTCTAGAAGGCCTGCAGAACGCATGTACAGTAGGGTCCCGTTGTAGTGCAGCAGCACCAAATTGGAGTCTACAGAGTGTGTACATGAAATTGAATCCACTTGCATGTAGATGTGAGAAGCACAGCTCTGGCTAATAAAGAGGCTGTGCAGTAGACCCGCTGCTCTGATCAGAATGGATGCAGCGCGCTTTCTTTTTTCTCTTGGTTACATCAGACTTACTGTTGCAGCTGAGAGTTTTTGCTGCTTCTGTTCCATCAGTGTTTGTGATTTGTGCCAGAGGGCTGCACGCTCTCATTCTGACCTGTGATGGAGTCACACAGACTTGCTGTAAGTTTAAATCCTGCAGGGTGAATTATCCGGTCCGACCTCAGAGCTGTGGAGCTGTTAGTGACTCAAAAAGATCCTGAAGATTAAATGGTTAAACTTTTACACGCGTCTCTTTCTTTTACCTCTTCGTGTCTCTCACATCAGACAAAACCGCCCCAAACTTCTTCCAGCACATTCAGCCTGTCTGTGTTTTACAGTGCATCGGCGAGAAGGGCTGGAGATGGGAGGGTGTGAGAAGAGGAAGAGGAGGATGGGGGGGAGGGGGGAGGAGGACGGTCCTGCTGTCAAACACAGATGAAAATCCAGCGGCAGGTTTCAGGAGGACACCGCCGTTAGGTAATCGCATTTATCGTCTCCTCGGAAGCGGCGGGGGCGGGGGTCAGCGGACACCGAGCGCCGAGCTGCGCACAAAGAAATCCGTTTCATTCCGTTCCCTCCAACTCCGGAGCTGCTGGAGAGGCGACGTGTGCGTGTAGCCCGGTGACGGTGCACGGACACACACCGAGCCCAAACTTCAGACTGGATTCAGAAACTGGAGCCGGAGCAGCGCCTGTGCCTCGTAATTGGCGCAGTTACGCGGACGGTTGTGCGCCAGTCTCAGTGGCCGAGGAGCGTCTTCTAGAGAACATGAACGGGACACGTTAAAGAGCCGAGGCGGCTCGTCTCCGCGCTGAAAGGTGAGTGAATCACACCTGGCCTGTACGGAACTTTGGCCGGGGTGTAGTTCAGGGTCCGTCCCTCATTTCTGTGTCAAGTTCAGGCTGAACTTTAATTTCAAAAATTGAGTTTGAATCTCAGATCTTAAGCGAGAAAGTGGCTCAGCTCGCATTTTAATAAAAAAATATGAGCTGACAGCTGGTTTCAGGTCGGAGAGGCTGAGGAAAGCTTTAGACTGTAGCTAAAAGATGGAGGACTCTACAGTCACATCATCCCCTGGTATCTGGCTTCAACATTTTAAACAAAACTTGGACTGCAGCCATGATGTTTTTGATTATCTTATTTACATATAGCTTTTTTTTTAAAAATTACTTTATGTGTTTCTTTCTTTTCTTTGGAGTGCTAGCTAGTTTGGTTCAGGCATCACACAGACACAGATGTCTGGTAATTACTGCTGAGTAAGAATTAAAATCAAACCTAAAAACCAGAGCTCAACCTTCTTGGATGGTCTGTTAGTGCAGTGACTTCACAGCAGCCATATTATTGGTCACATGATGTCAAAATGCTCCAACAGCAAAAAAAAAGTGGTCCAGAGGTCCAGTTCAGGTGAAGCTAGCAAACAGCTAGCAGCTACAGCCGCCTGTGTCACCATCCACCTGTCATTCAAGAAGCCACGCCCCCAATGATGCAAACTTTAAGCCTTAATAAGCTTTAAACAGGTGAGTTATAAAAATGTTCTCCCCTGTACAGGTGCTATGAAGGAGGAAATGATCTTTTGAGACAACACAATTTTTGTAGTTTTGCTTTTAACATGGCCTCACTCCTGAAACCTCTTGTTGATATTAGAGGCGCTACATTAGCACAGCATAAATGAAGACTGGGCTGGAACGCTGAAGGCTTTGAAACATGTTCAGCTTTTGCAGGAGTGTACAGAGGATCTGTTTGCACTCATACTACCATTAAATGTCAGTTTTTCACCAAATTATGTTTTTTAAATAAACCTCCTGTTCATTAGAAACACCCACACACACACACACACACACACACACACACACACACACACACACACACACACACACACACACACACACTGCACTGTTTTGTAGATTTAACAGTAAACGGATTAAAATGACTTTCTCCCTCCGTCACTCTATACTTAAACAAGTTTTAATGATTTTTCCCAATTTTATATTTCTTAATTATAAAGTATTGAGATTCTCTGCTGTGGCTCCAAATTGAGCTGCGTGCATCCTGCTCACTTTAATAATCCCTGACGTGTGCCTGAAATTGGGATCATAGATCATAGAGAGCAGCATGGCACTCAAACAGAATCTAGGACAGAGCCATCAGCAACACAAACCAGGAAGTGGACTGGCTCTACTCTACCTGATCACAGAGTGCCTTACACACCACGTCTTGCACATCCATTCACACACGCACGGTTTTCCTTTGTGTAACTGCTTTGTGTCTAACAAGAAAGCTTCAGAGGTGGCTGCTTTTGCAGGAACGATGTAGACAAGAGGCCATAAGGGGAGTCAGCATGGGATTTTATTTGAAATTACAACATCATTGTATTTACTTACAAATATTTAAAGGTACATACACTAAAATAAGGAGGTAACAAGTCGGTTTTTAACAGAAAATGAAAGAAATGTGATGTAAATAAACTTTAGTACTGTGTAAGTAATTTAAAGTGGTTTCATTTATTAAGTAATTTAATGGGAATTCTGCAGAAAATCAAAGAATATTCTCTGATCTTGTGTTGTAAACATGGGGTAATTTTTGGGACATTGTATTATTAAACTGTCCTTTTATTTAAACACTATAAATATTTTCCTTTATTAACTTGTATGAAAAAATAAATATCTAAATCTGTAGCACAGCATGCTTACAACATGAAAGGGGAAATTTTGTTTGTTTTGCTTCACAATTACCACAAAATTGATGCAGTACTTAAATGACTCCTCCTTTCCTGTAAACTTAAAATTATTCATGCATTACTTAAATGTACTTACAGCATGACTTACAACTTAAGTGTGGTTCGCTGTCACGAGAAGTGAGGATCTCAGTCTTTTATAGCTCCCACTGAGCGACCTGTCAAACCCACGTTGCTTTCATACGAGCAGATTCTATATTCATCTTGTCGACATCAGGCCGAGGTGAAACTACTTTCTGCTCGAACCTGTAGAGCTGAAAGAGCTTCTTTGGTGATTCTCAGGCATTTTCTACTCTCTGGGTTCGTTCACGCCATCACTGTGTCTCACCGTCGAGTCACACAAATTGAGGCGTGAACTGGTGTGAAGAAACTGTGCAGGGTGTCGAGGCTAAAACGGGGAGTGTTGAGAGCTTCTTCCCCTTTCAGTCAATTTTCTATTTTACTGAAAAAGACACATGAACTAATGTAGACTCATTGATTTGTTCTTTAATGACTGGCATGGAAGAATTATTACAGCTGTATATATTGTCAGATTTGACACCTGAAGCCCAGATAGTTTAATACAGCACATCAGGATCAGTGTCTGATTTATTCAACAAAAAGCTTCATTTTTTTATCGTTGTCCTCGTTGTCTTGTTTCATCAGCAGGTTGGCTCAGCCTCTGGTCTAAATGATCATATAACACGGAAGAGCAGAAAACATATGGAAACTGGATGAGCTGTTCTTATAGGGTTTCAGGGTGAGCACAATTCTTATCTTAGCTACGTCTAGGTAAGCATGGTAATGTAAATGGTAAATGGCCTGTATTTGTATAGCGCTTTTACTTAGTCCCTAAGGACCCAAAGCGCTTTACTCCACAATCAGTCATTCACGAAAACAGAATTTTTTAAAATTTAACTGAGTTAGAAGTTAGCTCGCTAGTTTCCACCTAAGCATGATATAGCATGTTCTGACCGAGAGATTTCTGAAACAAATTCAAACGTACAGCTCTGTTATCACTTCCAACATAAATGAAGACAGAAAACTAAACAGCAGTGACGTTTGTAGGGTTACTGAAGTTGGGCTAGCTGCTATATAATGATGTGCTACGTGATCGCTAGCGACACAGCTAGCTTGTTAGCATAGCATAAACACAGTGAAGCTGGAGGATGAACGCTAACTTTATTCCACTCAATAAAAGTTAACGTGAGGGTTCCCGATGGTTAGGGACAAATGCAATCGCATGGCAGGATGCTGTAAAAGGACCAAACTTCAGTCAGGAGAACAACTGAGATAATCCATCCACAATACGAGGTTAGTCATTCATATACTGCTGCATGGGCTGGAGTTACATTGTAAGGTTTTAAACACTGAGCTTTAAATTTAACAGTGGTAATAAAAACTGAGAGAGGCCGACAGTCATCACTGACTGTTTTTAGGGGCTTGTTGAGATTAAAAAGAACAAGATACAAAGCATTAAAACATGTTAAAATCACAACAGCTTTAATAAACAGAGTAGTTTGGACCTGGAAGCAGGGTTCATCACGTCATCACTTAAAAACTGGATAGCTTTGTCTTTTAGCATTAGCCTAGCTGAAAATCCTGCTTTGTATTTGACTTGAGAGTCGACTTTAGGTTTTCAGCTGTTGTTGATCCAAACTCTGCATTCTTTCTAAAGAACAGAAAAAACCTTTAATACTGAATAAAGAAAGAAAACTTTGTCACCCTGCGAACCTCACTCCCGAGTGGAGAATAAACGTTCGGACACAGCAGGTGGGTGGGGTTTTTTTGACCATATTTGGGATATCCCCTCACCAGCATCATCAAAGAAGCTCCTAGAATAGAAGGAATTGTCTGAATCTGGGTATTTATTTGTACCTACACATTTCATTATTTGAAAATCAGTTTTTATTATGACTGTTCAACACATGCACAGGAGATATGAAAGGAAATAAGAAAAAATAACACAATAAGTTCACTTCAGAATCCATCACCAAATTCATAGCAGACTAATAATGATTGCCACTGAGTCTGACATTCAGTATTTTAGAAGATACTCATCAAATTGGGTGATATTCATGGTCCTGTGCTTCACTGAGGGTTGTTGTTCTCCTGGCAGCGACTGCAGCGATCCGAACTCTTTTTCCTGGCACGCTGATTTGTTTTGATCAGACTCATTACAGAAGATGAGGCTTCGCACAAATATGCGAGAGGCCTCATCTTCTCTCTCCGCGTTTCGGGCTGCTTTGCTGCTGTGGCTCAATATGTCTGTTCAGTGTTGTCTGTGATTAAACACATCAGAAACCGGCGTCCTGCTCACATCCCATTTACTGCTCTTTGTTTCTTGATGGTATCTGACAGGTTATGACAGCGAGAGCTCGCTTTGAAAACTGCAATACTGACTCTGATGTCACGTCAAGCTTCAAGCCAAAACTTCTTAATCATTCTGAATTTGGATGTTTAACACCGATGTAGCAGTTAATTGAATGTGTCAGACAACATTTCCTAATAGTTTTATGTTGTGGGTACAAGTGGGGAACATTAAGGAAGATATTTTAGTCTTCTCTGCAAAAAAGGATGATTGATTTGGAGTAACTTTAAAACATGAACATGAAAAGTCTCGATAAGTGACGTAAAAGGACTTGGATTTGATATCAGTAGGAGGTCTGGGACACTTCCTTCACTACATGTTGGTCCCTATTGAGCCCCTTGGAGCCAAACAAGTTTGAATTAATGGAAGATTTCAACAGACTGAATCTGTCTTTTTGCTTCCCTACAGTTTCAGTGGAGCTTCCGTAAAACTGCGGTCAGTCGGACATAATAAAATCTCATCCATCCCGTCACACATCCAGCTGCCAGCATGCCCATCATCAGCAATGCCAACCACGACTTCAGCACCTACTCCATCAGCAGCGACGACAGCAGCCTCGACCGCTTCTTCACCGAGATCCCGGAGACCGAGACCCTCAAAGGCGTTTACTTCCAGCGCGCCCAGCTGCTGCGCGACCCGAAGGCCTCATACGTGGTCGACCGCACCTTGCAGGTTCTGATCAATGTCGGCGGCAACCGCTACACCTTCCCCTGGAGCACCCTGGAGCAGTTTCCTCAGAGTCGTCTGGGTCGCCTGCGCTTCTGCACCACCCCCGAGGAGATCGCACGACTCTGTGACGACTACGACGAAACCTGCCAGGAGTTCTTCTTCGACCGAAACCCAACAGCCTTTAGGGTCATCCTCAACTTCCTGGCGGCAGGCAAACTGCGTCTGCTCCGGGAGTTATGTGCCGTTTCGCTGCACGACGAGCTCGACTACTGGGGCGTGGACCCCGGACATATGGAGCGCTGCTGCCGCCGTCGCATGATGGCCCGGGTGGAGGAGGTGGCGGAGCGGGAGCATAAGGAGGAAGAGTGGAGGCAGAAGAGGATGATGCTGAAGAAGAGCAGCACACAGACGGAAAAGGGCTATCGCAGACTGATCGTGGTGCTGCGCGATATGGTGGAGAACCCTCACTCCGGCCTGGCCGGGAAGATGTTCGCCTGCCTCTCCATCGTCATGGTGATGGTCACCGTCATCAGTCTGTGCATCAGCACCATGCCGGACCTCCGAGATGAGGAGACGAAGGTGGGTACAGAGCTTACAGAATTTATAAAACAGCCTGTGGAATCAGTTTGAAATGCATAAAACGTTTTAAATATGGGTTTAAATAAAAAAGAAATTTCTGGGATCGGGCTGAATGTTGAACCTGACGTCTGCATCTGGGGCCACTGTGTCACGGTCCTGGGTCGTTTAACCCAGCGTTTCATTGTATTTTGATATTCATTGTTTATGTTTTGGTTCTTTTAGTCTTCTTTAGCTCCTCGGTTGCCTAGTTATAGTTCTGTGCTCATTTAGACTCCTTGTGTCATCTTCCCCCGTTCCCATAGTTTCCCAAGTTCCCCTTGTTGTTGGGCGTGTCTTACCTGTCATGTTATGTCTGCATGGTTCCTGTTGTCAACTTCAGGTCACATCTGAATCCCATCATGCTTCCTATTTATTTTGAAGGTCTTGTTGTCTTGTTCTATGTGCCTAGTTTACACTTCCCTTGTGGCGTCATTATGATTTGTTTGTGTCAGCTGTTTCCCAGTGTGTGGCCACTTCCCTTGATCTCCCCTTGTTTGTATTTAGTCTGTGTGTTTCCGTTCAGTCAGTGTCAGGTTGTCTGTATGTACCCCCATGTCATCCTAGCCAAGGTTATAGTCATAGTTTAAAGTCATATGTGTGGTATCCACGGAAACCTCTAAATCTCTGCTCAAATCTCAGGTAAACCATTTCTAAAACCACCAAACAAAGCGAAGATGCCAAACAGTTACGCGGTTTTCTGGACTTAAATTTGACCCAGAGCATATTTTCAAAGGTGTTATGTGCTATAAAACACTTTAAAAAATGAGGCAAGGGAAATAAAAAATCTAACTTTTCTATGTTTGAGTCACAGTAACTTTGAAATAGTAACATCTGCAGTACTACTTACACCTCTGATGAAATCTCACAAGTATTCACTTTATTTTGATACCAAGATTGGTTACACAGAATTTATAATTGCAGAGAAATACAATGAATTTCCTTTTTGAACAGGAAACTTAACAGGTTAAACACATGGAAGTGTGTAAGACTTCTTTCTAACGGTCAGCAGCATCACAGACTCACCCAGTTTGTTCCTCTTCACACATTCGGGCTAATTGCAGAGTTCAGCAGTGCACAGCAATGCTAGCTCACACTCTATATAGCACGTAGCACTGTAGCTGCGCTCACCGCTAAACTGGAGTCTGGAAGGGGATTTTTCTGAAATATCTAAATTAAAACATGTAAATATTATTCAGGACTGTAACCACACAGGTGCCAATGAACCAGGAAAGGTTATAGGAAAGAGGAAAACTGGCTAACCAGTAGAGGCCTTTTAAAGGGATTCATGGATGTAAAGAAGGGGTTGGCGTGACAGAGGATGCTGGGATAGGGTGAGATGGAGGCAGGTGATGTGTTTTGGTGATCACTGCAGGGAGCAGGTGACAGAAGAAGAAGTTTGTGTGAATGTGTAAATGTTGTGATGTGTGATCGTGTTGCTACCTCTACAGAGCTGCACATGGCGCATAACTGCTTTCTGTTCCTCACCAAAGAGTCTTTGCATCTAAACTTAACAACTGAAGCTTTCAGATGGTCCAAGAACAGCGGTGGTACGGTTTGTGCGCTCGTGTGGACAGTAAACAGTCCTACATGATGATTTTCATGGTACATTGTTAGTTTATGATGACTGCTTTGTTGGAGGACTTCTTGTAAAAAAGATGATCTAATGCAGAAAATGGTGCTGAAGAGGAGACCTGGTGATGCTGGTTAGAGCCGGTTGTTGCTATAAAGCTCTTGTTTACTTCCTGACTTACAGTTTTATGTGTTGCAGAGATGAAAACATCATTTCTGCTGTAGTTGGCTCTCTGGGTCGTTCCCCTCAGTGGCGGAGCCGTTAGCGAAGGATGATTTTTAGCTGGAAATTTAATGAAAGTAATGAAAACTTCACAGAGCAGACTGTGTGTTGACTGAGAAACATTTCCACCACAACACTAAATATTTCATCCTATTAACGTCGGCTCACGTAGCTGTGATGCAAAGTGGGGCTGATTGTGATTAACTGACAGGTAAACTGATGCCGACAGAGCTGCAGATTTTGTTCTCTCTCACTGTGATATTTACAGACAGAAGTTTCTAGAAAAAACAAGAAAGCTCGCAGTGATAAACACGCTGCACGGTACCTGCACCCAGCAGCAGACAGGAGAGTGGAGATGTGACTACAGATGAACGTGCGATGTGTGGGCTGGATGTGTAAAAGCAGCTCTTAGCTAACACATTAATCACATCACAGTAATATAACAGTATTTACATGTACATGTACAGTCTAACTGCACATTTGATCCCTGAGATATTTTAATATAAGAAAAAGAACAGATGCAACAGTTTATCCCACAGTTTCAGTGATACAGAAACGCTGATTTAATTTGAAATTTTTATAAATAATTGTTTGTGCAGAAAATCCAGTGATTCTAAGACTTATATATATATATATTTTACTATGACCCTACTGTAAAAATATACATTTGGATGGCAGATAATTAAAAAAGCTTTCTGATATATCGTTTATCTATTAGTTGTTTGTTTTGGTGTGTTCTGAATGGCCATGGAGATTTTTTTTATCAGTAGGAAAAGCTGTAAAACTTATGAAAAGCTTAAAGTGGAACATTTTTGTCCTTTACATTTTCCAAATCCATCCAGTGGTCCTGATTCTGGCCCCTGGGCCTTATGTTTGCCAACCCAACTCAGTATGAGACAAAGGCATCCACAGAAAAGTCCAAGAATACAGATATGGAGAATAAATCCTCTGTAATTACAAATAGGTGCGGTTATAAATCAGTGTAACTTCAGTGATGGAAAGAGCGATGACAGTAAAAAGACAAATTAAAGCACATTAATGGGGCTCAGGCGTGGATTGAAAAGCAGCTTCTGTCAGCGTGACTGTTTGCTGGTTGTTTTCTGCCGGCGGTCTGAGGTAACCAAAGGAGACAGCGTGCAGAGCTGACTGCTGTTGTCAGTGTAAAGAGTCTGAATTTGGCTTTTGTGAGCTGGAGACAATAAATCGATTCCTCCCGAACGTTTTTGCAGTCGGTCGGACTAATCGAGCCGACAGAAAATCAAAGTGTGGACGTGAGCGCTAAAAGAAGCTGAAAGTTCTGAATCTGGCCGACCTGTAAGGTGGATGGTGCTGCTGCAGAGATAATCGTGCTAACGCTAGCTTACAGAAAATGCAGTGTTTTCATTTAATGTTAATTATCAGGAGTCATGGTTTGAGAAAAAAATAAGATCTGACGGATTTGCTTTTCAAAAACAAAATTTCACCTTATATCTCTACAACTAATCAGCGCAGGCCAAATTCTAAAGACACCACTCAATGAAATTAGTAAATTAGCATAAAGCACTATGTTGACACAGTTTACAGCAGCCTCATATTTTATCCTTTGACTCCACTAGAGAAGTTTTGTATGATTTACAGATAGAGATAGCCCTTATTTAGCTCCTCCCACTTCCAGGCCACCCTTTAAGACCACTTTCTTTTGATTGGATACTCTCTATGACATCATGTAGAACCAGAAGTAGAAAAAAACTGTGGTAAACTAAGTGATTCCGGTTCACATGGATTACTTGTGCATACACTGTCCTCGTTATCTGGTCATGTTTGTTATGCACATCATGGCTGGAACAGGATAGAAGAAGATCTGATGGCGTAAAACAGGAGAAAGCAGAATGGAAGCAGGAAAATCCTTTTTACTATACAGCTTTCACCAAGTAGCAGGCAGAAAGTTCAGGTGAGGTTCACCATCCTTTCCTGAATCTTACCTCCCTCACAAATAATTCACCTGTTTCCAGGAGTAGTATTTTATCAGGGAACACAGAGTTTTAGATTAAAAATATAAATTTTAATGCTTGATGGAAGCTGCCCGACGGCGTCTTCTCGTCAGAAGTCGTTCACATTATGTGCAGTTAGAAAAGCCCGTGTTCTTCCAGGTTGTAATTTTCACTTTTCTTTTTGTCGCTCTGGTATTTGTGGACAGTTCTTCATTCAGGCGTCTTTCTTTCTCATTTTTTTGTCATCATTCTGTCATCTGTTAAAATCACACTGGAATAAAAATGGATTTTTTCCCTGAGGCGACGCATACTTCTTATTACAACAGACACTTTTCTTTAGCATTCACCTCCAGAGAAATCAATGTAAGTGCTCTGCAGCTTTTAAATGTTTTCCAATTTCTCGCTTTGTGCAGGCAGACGTGGAATTAAAGTGATGGTAAGGAAAACCGAGAGGCCGTTTGCCTTTGGCACGGCGAGAGGCAGCGGGCCTCGCAGGTCACTGTTTTCTGAGGCTATCTGAGCATCAAGTGTGAAATCGATGGAGCGACACTTTATATTTGCTCCGTGTTTCTGTCCCCGTCTGCAGGGCGAGTGCTCCCAGAAGTGTCACAACATGTTCGTGGTGGAGTCCATCTGCGTGGCCTGGTTCACCTTGGAGTTTGTGCTCCGATTTATCAACGCCCAGAGCAAGCTGGCCTTCGCCCGCAGCCCGCTCAACATCATCGACGCCGTTGCCATCCTGCCGTACTACGTGTCCCTGGTGGTCGACATCAAAGACGAGTCGCACGAGGATGTCATCATGGGGGCCGGCAGAGGCTACCTGGACAAACTGAGCCTGATCCTTCGCCTGCTGCGAGCCCTGCGGATCCTCTACGTGATGCGGCTGGCTCGCCACTCTCTGGGCCTGCAGACGCTCGGGGTGACCATGCAGCGCAGCATGAGAGAGTTCGGCCTCCTGCTGCTGTTCGTCTGCGTGGCCGTGACCCTCTTCTCACCACTGGTTCATCTAGCCGAGAGCGAGCTGGCGCCATTTGCCGCCACGCACCCCCACCACAGCTTCAGCAGCATCCCGGCCTCCTACTGGTGGGCCATCATCTCCATGACCACCGTGGGCTACGGCGACATGGTGCCGCGCAGCATCCCCGGACAGATAGTGGCGCTGACGAGTATCCTGAGCGGCATCCTCATCATGGCGTTCCCGGCCACCTCCATCTTCCACACCTTCTCCCGCTCATATCAGGAGCTCAAGCAGGAGTACAAGCGGGTGTGGAAGGAGGAGCGGGACGAGGAAATAGCCGCCGAGTCGGGGAAGAGCTGCTCCAAGGATGATTCTTCACTAGATGAGCTCAAATCCGTGTCGAAGAATGGGAACGATGGGATGAAGTCGAGCAAGACTCCCACGCTTCCGTCTGCAGCGTTCTGATGGAGGTCATGTGACACTTTTGGTTCATTATGTGTTAAAAACTTTCTCCTTCCCGTACATTAAAACTCTGGAGCAATTGTGCGATGAACAAAATAATATTCCGCGCTCTAGATTCATGTTTCCATCAAAGTGTGTCCCCAACTTATCAGGTTGTAGTCGCCTCTTAACTTCCACCAGGTCACTGAGGTTTGTTTACATCAATCTGATCTTGATCCTGATTTTGGCTCCTCCAATAAAAAGGAAATCGAGCGCTCCCTAAATCAGCGTCTGCCCACCTGCCTGCGTGAGCCAATCGCAGCTGTCCCCTGCATTGTGCCGCCGGCTCCACTGATTAACCAAGAAGATGTTATGCAAAGAGTGCAGGAGAGCTGCGTCTGCACCATAAAGCAACACAAATAACCCGAGAACACCCAGAACTGTAGAGTAACAATCACCCAACATCAGCTCAGACGTCCATGACAGCGAGGCTGTGCAGCATCCACTCACAGAGAAACACTCAAATCGCATTTCACGTGGTCAAAGATAAGTGCCGACTAACCACGGTGAGTAATGAGAGCTTCAGGAAAATGGTCAGCTTACTGGCAAAACATCTGTTGTTACCTCATGCAGTTGTTTTTCAAAGCAGCAAAACGTCGCTCGTGCAGGAACAACAAACACAGACTTTAGATCTTCCTTCTAGGAGATGAACGAACACTTGATTCATCTGCAGATATTCATTTATAAAGAATAACTACAGGAATGTTGCATTATGTAAAAGTGGAAGCAGCACCCTGCTGATTTAAATTTCTGCAAAGTTTTGCGAAAAAATGTTATGAATTTATTTTATTTTGGTGCAAATATTTGTACAGATGTGAAACCATCGAAAAATCCGTGAACGATTGTAACAAATAATCAAAATAACGGCTTAAACCGCGCAGCCGCGCTGAACATTCATCACTTTTTATGGAGTTTTAAAAATTTTAGGGAAAAAACAATACAAAAGGAATATAACATCTTCTGGTTTTTCCTGCAGCTAAAACAAAGTCCGACTGTAACTCTGCACACGTCACTGCTGACCTGGTGGATGTTAGAGGTTCAAGTGTCCTGTTTCCAGCCGTGTTTGTTTTTAATGACGAGCTCGGCGTATGTAAAGTAATCCCTGTGCACCGCTGTGCTCTACACGCTCCGTTTATCGCAGGTTTGTCTATCGTTGGCTCTCTGTGATGTCAAGTGGATCTCCTTATATGGTCATCTCCAGTCCACAGCCCTGGCTGTGAGTGCAGAACCACCCCATGCTCAAACTTTGTGTCTGTGAGCCACTCAGAAGATTGCTTTAAAAGGGGGAGGAGCTATAAGAGTTCAACGCTCAGTAAGATATGAAAGCGTTGTTTGGTATCGTGAGTCAGAGCAAAAGCAGGGAGCTGGAAATGAGTCGTTCCCAAAGCCTTTTCCGAACGTTGAATTCTCCCTTTGTTTTCTGAGGAGCTCCAAACTGTGGTCTTAATAATCTTACTCCTCTCTGTGGCTGCTAGGAGACACTGTGTCTGTAGTAATACACTATTTTTGTACACACACACACACACACACAGTGCACCAATCTAATTACAGTATGATTGTCTGGAGAGCATCAGTGTAATGGAAGATCACATTTCTTCCTCTTGGTTCTTTCAGTTTTAATCAGATAACTGAAAGAAGATTCTCAGCATCGTCTTTTCTTCCTGTTTGCTTTCGGACTGTGACGCTGACCCGGCTCTCGAGTTTCGGGATGTTGGAGTGTCCTCGAATGGACCATCGGCGCTCGCAGAAGCCGGTGATGAAAACTTCACTGTGATGGATTGCACAGCACAGACGCCGTCACGTCTCAGAGAGGATTTTTCAGAGGGAGTCGATGGCAGCCTGGAGGGAAGAAAGTCATTTAAAAACCAATCAGCGGAGGTGTCGAAGCATTTTTGAGAACCACCAACTCGGTCCTTTAATGTGCACAGAAATTCGTGTCCTTCATTCTTTAACCGCTCACGTCTTTCTGGCATTTTTAAAATAAAATTACACTTGGATTCATTTGCTGTGATGAATGCTTTGGATTGTTTTATTGCACTCGAAGCTCCCGAGCAGTTTTAATGACTACACGACAGAAAAATGTGACTTAAAAAGAGGCCTTAGAGAACGAGATGGTGGGCTGCACTGTATTGAATGGAAGGACTAGTTAGCAATGAGAAAAATGCAACACTGCAGTCAGCAGCGATGAATTACACACTGTGGTAACGACTTCCTGTGGAGCTTTATTATAAAGAAACTAAAACAGTGTTTAAATTCAAAAGTCACCCTCCTTCAGTGACCGGCTAATACCAGAAATGACCGTAAAGCCTGCAGTTCCTCTACCGTCCAGCAGAGGCAGCAGTGAGTCAGTCCCCATAGACTCCCATGTTAAAGCTTTACAGCAGAAACAAACATGTTTACAGCCTGATACACAAACTGTTTCATCTCTATAGATAATTTTCCTAACATAACACCTGTTTTATAACTCACCTGGATTAAAGTTTGTATTATTAGGGGCGTGGCATCACTGACTGACAGGTGGATGGTGACACAGGTGGCTGTAGCTGCTAGCTCTTTGCTAGACTTCACCTCATCTAACTGGAGTCCCTGAACTGGACCTGTGGACTGAGATGTTATGTATCTGTGTCTGTGTGATCCTCTCGTTCACTCTGCCTTCTTTTCCCAGCTTAAAACAAATCTAGAACATTTTAAAAAATAAATAAAAGTGGAGCCTCCTGATGGCGTCTAAATCTTGGACAGAATTATTCACACCTCTGCTGATAGAAATGTAATGTCAGATCAAATATGGTCCTCACTGTAAGACGGGCAGGCAGACTGATGATGCTGAAATTTGGCAGGAAATCAGCTCCAGATGGCGAATTTCTATGTTTCCTTTCAGTAAAACAGAAAAGTTTCAGATGAGAAATCTGCAGGGAGTTTGTGCTTTTTGCCCTGAATTACATTCATTTGTGCAGCTCATACACATTAAACAGGCTGAAATAAACTGGAGCTGCTGTAACTCTGCCGTCACAGCTTCATGCACATTTCTACTCTGAACAAAAACCAAAAGGTCTGACTTTGATGTATCTCATTATTAGATTTTGTCATCAGTTTAAATTCAGCTGCACTTTTCCTCCAAATGATTTGTGCTGGAAGCCGGACGGATCATTTCTGTGTTTGCTGCCTTTGTGTGCATGGCTGTCTTCAGATGTGTCGTCACGCTGACATCTGCTGTTATCGTTCGTGTTCGAGACGCAGATGGAGGCTGTGCGAGAGCCTCTTTCTGTCTCTGCAGAACTTGTTTGACACTTGTTGGCACGACGGCTTCGGTTTAAATTACAAACAATGGGAACATTGAAGTCCAACAGGCACTCGTTCTTCTCTTCTATCACTTCTTGTTTTCCTCCAACCCGCACGGCCTGCTGTCCTCACAGGAGACGAGGCTAACGGCGTGACACTCACGTGTCCTTCACCCCCTGCATCTTCTCCTTCATCATCCTTTGTCCGATATATCCAATATATCCACTCTCCCCCGTCTGCACATGTGCAAACCATCTCAGCCTCGCTCTTCTAACTTTAACTCCAAACCACAAAATATTCTAAACAGCAGCACATGAGCGGTCCTAGGTTTTATGAGCCCCGCCCCCAAACCGTGTACTCCTAGCAACAGTCTCAAGCTTAGATAAATGAGGACGGTTGAATCAGGAAGGGCGTAAATCCATAATATCCAAATCAAACATGCAGATCATCAGCTGCACTAATAATGAAATAAACAAACTGATTGATATTAATAAATAAAGTTCACTGAGTAGTGGACACCACAGTTTTGACTGTATTGAAAGAGCTGTAGCGGTGCTTTGGCGCACCCTGCTGGTGATATATGAGTTGTATTATATTGGAAGGAATATTTACAGACTGACATATTAAGAATAATGGAATAAGTTCTTAGCTTGAGTTCTTGTGCTTAAAATGTATGCTTTTATTTTGATAGGGGACAGGAAGGGTTTTTTTTAACCTCTCAGTGTCTCTGCATCTGTTTGAATTTTGACTTTGATAATTCTGGATTGAGTCACCGTCTACCTGAGAGGGACAAAGTGGCGCGTCGAGCTTCTGGAGAGCTACAATCGCTGTTTACTGTCTCCACTGAAACGTCTCATAATATTATCTAAGAACAGCACGTATAATGTGACAAGCTTGTGGAACTCCATGACTAACCTTTGTGTGTGAGGAAGACATCCAACTCAGATTCAAACTCCAAAATAAATTGCAGAGAATACTAAAGTTCAAAAGTCTTTTATTCTGAAAGGTTCAGGTGTACTACTTGGTATTATCTCAGTTTAAAAAAACAACAAAACACATGAAAGGTTTAAATAATTCAGTTTTCTTTGAAATCATCAGAAATATTGGGTTTAAGTTCTGTCACAGTTCAAACATGAACATGAGCACCGAGCTGTAAAAATCATTGATGCTTGACGGACACGCCCACAAAGGAACAACGTGTCAAACTTTCGGGGCTCCTGACTGTCGGGATTTCTTCTTAAATTCTTTCAGATGCATCTGCGCGTGTTTCCATTCAGGGTCGAGGCAGAACTTCTTTTTGGTCTCAGTGGTGACTCTGTAAGAAACACACAATGCACACTGTAAGGAACGTGCACAGCACCAGTGATGGGAAGAAGCTGAAAGGCACAAAATACCCGAAAACACGTAAAAATGCTTCATTCAAAATCATTTTAAAAAAGTGGAACGGATGATGAACCCAGTGAGAATGATCACATGAAGCAGATTTACAGGTCTAATGATTTGGAGACCAAAAATGGAGCAAAGAGACTAAAACTAAAGCTGCAGCTGAGCAGCTGATCAGGGAGCCACAGTAACACGAAGTAATTATGCCAGCTGCAAAACTCAAAACTCCAAATTAGATAACATGAATGTTCAACACCTGTCACATGACTTTCTGTGTTTACTCACATGATCGCTTCAAGGTTGCAGCCGCTGGTCATCGTCACGTTCGTCACCTTTGTCACTGGTATGTGGATTTTATTAGTGACGGCCTGGCAGCATTCGACACCGTTTATCACCATTTCCATAGCGACTGGCACTGTGGACACACACACAGAGTTAATACGAGTGCAGCTCAGACTCACGGCGCTCAGAGGTCAGAGGTCAGCGGTACTCACTGGCAGAGCTGTGCTTCAGGAAGCAGATGAGCGTCAGGACTGTGAGAGCCAGCAGAGTCTTCATGGTTCCCGACACAGACAGATGTTCTTCTGTTGGAATGTGCAGGGCTGATGTGCTCTGAGCTGCTCGCTGCTCCCTTTATATCCGACGGCCACGTTCATGGCTCAGTGTGTTCTAAGAAGTCACGGTTCCCCTTTGGTTCCACTTCTCTTTTCTCCTTTCTTTAATACAGAGAAACAAAAATCGTTTTTGTGCTGCATTCTCTGAAGAAGTTTAACAGCTCTGATTTTAAAGCCTGAGGTTTATCTGAAAATTACACCCTCAGCAGCTGTGTACACCACAAACCACACAGAGCTTTCTCAGAGTGTCACAGTGACAAAACGTCCACTTAACTTCCATTAGAAGGTCCAAATCCAAATACAGAGTCCGCTTTATTTACCCGCAGTCGTGATCGATGGCAGCGTGACGTGACGATGTTTAATGAAAGCTGCATCGTGGCATTCAGGATTAAAACACAGTGGAGGTTTCATCCTACATCAGCTGTTTAAATGCTTTCCACACATCAGCTCTCTGCAGGAGCCTCATCATAATCCTCGGGGAAGCCGATCCATCCGCCATGGACTCTGCAGTTCAATGATTTAATGCCACATGAACGTCTTTCTTCTTCTTTCTTTTCTAATGTAAACATCTATCTGCTTTCTTTACTGCTATTCCAGGTCAGGGCTGTAGGGGTGCTACAGCCCAGCCCAGCCAATAGGGAGAGAGGCAGGTACATCCTGAGCAGGTCGCCGTCTGTCACAGGGCTGACTCAGAGACAGACCGCCATTCACACCTATGACCAATCATGAATCACCTGTTAGTCTAATGTGCTGCAGACTGCGGGAAAAAGCCAGAAAGAACCCACATGCAGAAAGGCGAGAGTGATGTAATATCGATGAGAAGAGAAAAAATTTGTAGTAAAACGTAATTAAAGGGGACTTATTTTCATTTTCTGCTCCATATTTTAGTCACGGGACTCTACGGTAGTTTTGCACGATGCAAAGATGAAAATAATCCTCCTTTGTATGATACAAAGAAGGATTATTCAGAGACTACACCCTCCCATTGCCTGAGCCTCCCAAACTGGGAGCGTTTCACACCTATGTTTAGTCTGCACAAGGTCTTTTATTTTGAAAAATGACAGGCTGCTGTGTGCCATCCCCGAGTCTGACTTCCTGCCCTGCTCATCAGCTCTCTGCAGCTCCACATGCCGTCCTTAAGAAATTAACCTGGAGCTAAATTTAGATCCGGGAGCAGAGGGACACCTCACAGGCGCTTCTGAAAACACATACCATAATTATGAGCTATTAAGCTGCAGGCTCACATAGAATCGTTTGTTAAGAAGGTGTAATTAAAGGAAATACTTCATTAAAGTCTGTTATGTTAATAAGGTTTGTGATCAGAGTTTTGGGGTCAGACCTCATCGATGCTTTGAAAGGACCGATCTGTACAACAGGCACAGAGGACGTCGTCACTGGTTGGCTGCAGTTCTTGCGCCATCAGCGAGGTGTGATTTTGGAACCACTGAACGAGTTTTATGAATGATGTTTCAGTCGGTTCACCCTGAACTATCCCTGAGACTCACAGCACGTAGAGGACGAGTGCAGTCACATAACAATAAATCAAAGTGAAGTGATTGGAACAGCGATGCTAACACTGCGTACAGCACTTTGTCTTTTAATCAAAACAGCATCAGCAAAAATGAATTTCAGACTTAGTGTTGGCAGATGAATGAAGGTGAATTAAAGACAGAACAGAAATACTTTCTGTTTTACTTCCACTTCCTCTTTCTGCTCCCATGAATTATTAATTCTTCTAAACATGTCAAATACGTCACAGTGAAGAAGTTGTGGTTTTACGATAAACTTCTGCTGATTAAGATTTATTTTCTTCTATTTACTGAATTCACTAAAGTTATTTTATGTGTGAGGCAGACCACAGAAAAGCCAGAACGCTGGAAGTGAGCATGCCTCTGTGAGACATGAGAAAACCTTTCGAGTACTTCGATGTTTTGGTCAGAAGTCTTGCTGCAGCGTTTTGAACAGTCTGTAGACGCTTCAAGGGTTTTTGTTTAAACATGTAAACAGTGAACAGTAGGCCAGTCTTCATTAAATGAATCCATGAATGACATTTTCCAGTTCAGTACGAGATACAATAGGACTTAGTTTGGAAATGTTTCTTAAGTGATAAAAGCAGGACCGAACCAGAGATTTGACAGCCGGGTCAAAGGTTACCCCGAGGTTCCTGATAGATGATTTCACAAATGTTGAAAGAGGACCGAGAGCATTCATCATCTTAGGTACATTCTGTCAGCAGCACATACAAGGACTTCAGGCTTTCCTTCGTTAAGTTGGGGGAAGTTGTCAGCCATCCAAACTTTAACGGATTCTAAGCACTCATTCAAAATCTGCAGCTTAGAAACATCTTGGGGCTTGAAAGAAATGTATAACTGGATATCGTCTGTGTAGCAGTGCTAGCAGATGTCCTCAAAGGAGCTCCAAACATGCTGGAGGGGAAGTAGATATGTTAGGAGTGATAAAGGCCCCAGCACAGAGCCATGTGGCACACCACAGCACAGGGACGTGGAAGACGACCTGTGCTTAGGCTGCGTTCACTCTGCAGGTCTTGATGCTCAATTCTGATTTTTTTGATCAAATCCGATTTTTTTCTCTGCTTGTTTGCACAACAAATAAAATGCGACAGCAAACGCGCTCTAGTGTGAACGCTCAAAGCGCCGCATGCGCAAAAGAAGACGTCACACACAACGCGCTCAGTTTACACCCAGAGCAACAGTATGTGTGACTGATGGCCTTAATATAAAGACCTCGGACTTTACGTTTCCCAACTTTGCTTTAAGTTATAAAGTTATTGTGTTTTCTACAGTTGGCCTAATAATGATCCTTACTGCTGTTTTAGAGGAGCGCTGCTTCAGAGGATAGCTGCAGATTTCTGTCAGAATCTACAGATTATGCAGTACAAAGAAAATGTTCACGTTTCTCCAACGTTGTCTTCCCAACAGTTTCACTGGATGGACAGGAAGCGTTCATGATGTCTTCTCCAGAGCTCATAATTGGCGTCTGTCTTGTGTCAGTGACGTAAAAGACGGCTGGTAAGAGAAGGGCTAACTTAGGTGGTTTTTAAAGGAGCAAACAGTCAAGTGAGCAGGACGATGCTTTGCGTGAGCTAACTATTGTTACCAGCTCCTGTAATGAACAGGGTAGAAAACGTTCTAAAATAACTTTTTTCTGTTATTTTATTTCACTTCTGAAGTCTGAAGCAGAAACACGTCTGAGTCTAGACACTCGCAGCCTGGGCCGCACTTCCACCAGAAAAAGGACGCTTCTGAGAATCTGTCTTTACACATTTAGGACCTTCAGAAAGAGTTTCACAATAAATGTTTGTCCTTTGGTATTTTTGGCACATCGAGAAAAGGGAAGAAGAGAAAGAAAGCCAGTTTCCTTTTCCTTCCTTTCACCTCTGCTCCTGTTCCTGCAATCCTCGCTGCACACATGCATGTGTTAGCACATGTACTGTATGCACATCAACCCTGATCGAAATTATAACAGCAAACATCCAAAAGAATATAAAGGTATACATTCAACCTTTGACTCAACTGTGACTGAAGTTTGATCTGATCACAGCATCAATTACAGCAGGAAGAAAATTGTGTTATTTACTTTATTTCATTTAAAAAGGCAGAAGTTGCCTGTAAGTTTTAGGTTTCATTTTAAAACATTTTAGTTTGAACCTTTGGGGCCCTACATGGTCAGGCTCCCCAGTACATATGTGACCTGCTGAGACTGCAATCCTCTTCCCGAGCTCTGAGGTCATCAGGTCAGAGAGTGTTGGTGGCCCCACGCGCTCGATTTAAAACTCGTGGTGATCGGGCCTTTCGGGCACCACGGCTGTGCAATTCTCTCCCACTGATTTTACGCTGTACAGACTCCTTTCATTCTTGTAAAAAGCAGCTGAAGACATTTTTATAAAGGCAAGCTTTTAATTAATTTGTTGTTTTTATTTTGTATTTTACTGTTTTACATTGTTATTTGTTGTATTTCCATTATTTTTCATTTTCTTTGTTGTAAAGCACTTTGTGATCTGCAAAAAGCGCTACATAAATAAATTTGACTTACTTACTGAGCTGAGCTTTCAGAAGCCTCAGTGTTTCCTAAACCTGCATCCAGCACAAGGTGTAGTGTCAGGAGGAACATGACGAGTGAAAAGCACACACACACACACACACACACACACACACACACACACACACACACACACACACACACCATTTGATAATACAGAACACCTGTTTGTACTTTTGGACTTTGAGTCAAAGGTAGACAAAGCCGGCATTTAAATTTTTGAATTAGTTGTTGGCAACATATGGACGCCATGTTCAGTTCATACCACTAGGTGGCACCAAATGACCGGTCATTAGCATGATTTTAGTAAGACGACAGCTTTAGGTGAACAGTTACCTCTTTGTGTGCAAGCTTATCCCTGCTGTGTGACGGATATTGTTATTTTCCTCCTGATAACCAGCCTATTAATGTCCTCTTTATTATGGACATTTGTTTGTATCTTTGACTTATTTGAGCTACCTTACTAAGTCCTGATGTACAGAGGACATCCTTTGTTGATTTAGAATAGAATAGAATAGAATAGAATAGAATAATCCTTTAATTGTCCCACAAGGGGAAATTTGGTAACAGCAGCCAGAAAGACACATATACAAACAAACAGGACACAGAACAGAAACATACACAATTTTTATATATTTACATTAAGGACAATGGTTACTATATACAGAGTACTGTACAGTCATTAAATTAAATAAAATTAACTACAGATAAGAGGCAAACCAGGCTGTAGTGCGAATCGGTTGATTAAATTATTGCAGTTACAGCACAGATGTAAACACATACAGGGAGTGCAGAATTATTAGGCAAGTTGTATTTTTGAGGAATAATTTTATTATTGAACAACAACCATGTTCTCAATGAACCCAAAAAACTCATTAATATCAAAGCTGAATGTTTGTGGAAGTAGTTTTTAGTTTGTTTTTAGTTTTAGCTATTTTAGGGGGATATCTGTGTGTGCAGGTGACTATTACTGTGCAGAATTATTAGGCAACTTAACAAAAAACAAATATATACCCATTTCAATTATTTATTTTTACCAGTGAAACCAATATAACATCTCCACATTCACAAATATACATTTCTGACATTCAAAAACAAATCAGCGACCAATATAGCCACCTTTCTTTGCAAGGACACTCAAAAGCCTGCCATCCATGGATTCTGTCAGTGTTTTGATCTGTTCACCATCAACATTGCGTGCAGCAGCAACCACAGCCTCCCAGACACTGTTCAGAGAGGTGTACTGTTTTCCCTCCTTGTAAATCTCACATTTGATGATGGACCACAGGTTCTCAATGGGGTTCAGATCAGGTGAACAAGGAGGCCATGTCATTAGTTTTTCTTCTTTTATACCCTTTCTTGCCAGCCACGCTGTGGAGTACTTGGACGCGTGTGATGGAGCATTGTCCTGCATGAAAATCATGTTTTTCTTGAAGGATGCAGACTTCTTCCTGTACCACTGCTTGAAGAAGGTGTCTTCCAGAAACTGGCAGTAGGACTGGGAGTTGAGCTTGACTCCATCCTCAACCCGAAAAGGCCCCACAAGCTCATCTTTGATGATACCAGCCCAAACCAGTACTCCACCTCCACCTTGCTGGCGTCTGAGTCGGACTGGAGCTCTCTGCCCTTTACCAATCCAGCCACGGGCCCATCCATCTGGCCCATCAAGACTCACTCTCATTTCATCAGTCCATAAAACCTTAGAAAAACCAGTCTTGAGATATTTCTTGGCCCAGTCTTGACGTTTCAGCTTGTGTGTCTTGTTCAGTGGTGGTCGTCTTTCAGCCTTTCTTACCTTGGCCATGTCTCTGAGTATTGCACACCTTGTGCTTTTGGGCACTCCAGTGATGTTGCAGCTCTGAAATATGGCCAAACTGGTGGCAAGTGGCATCTTGGCAGCTGCACGCTTGACTTTTCTCAGTTCATGGGCAGTTATTTGGCGCCTTGGTTTTTCCACACGCTTCTTGCGACCCTGTTGACTATTTTGAATGAAACGCTTGATTGTTCGACGATCACGCTTCAGAAGCTTTGCAATTTTGAGACTGCTGCATCCCTCTGCAAGATATCTCACTATTTTTGACTTTTCTGAGCCTGTCAAGTCCTTCTTTTGACCCATTTTGCCAAAGGAAAGGACGTTGCCTAATAATTATGCACACCTGATATAGGGTGTTGATGTCATCAGACCACACCCCTTCTCATTACAGAGATGCACATCACCTAATATGCTTAATTGGTAGTAGGCTTTTGAGCCTATACAGCTTGGAGTAAGACAACATGCATGAAGAGGATGATGTGGACAAAATACTCATTTGCCTAATAATTCTGCACTCCTTGTATGTTTGTTAGGAGCAGTTCTGATCGTGCAGTCTGACAGCTGCAGGGAGGAAGGACCTGCAGAAACGCTCCTTCATGCATCGAGGATGCAGCGGTCTGTCACTGAAGCAGCTCTGCAGTTCAGCAACATTTACATGCATGGGGTGGGAGACTGTCCATCACAGATGTTATTTTGGCCAGAGTCCTTCTGTCTCCCACCACCTGCACTGGGTTTATCTAACCTCTTCCTCTCAGCTGCTGATAAACTGCTGCTCCAACATACAACACAGTAAAAATGACAGATGCCACCAGAGTCATAGAAGGTCTTTAAAAGCGCTCCCTGGACTCCAAATTGTTAGGGGAACTTACACGGATGGATTTAGTGGCAGAAACACACACGGGCACAAGATAGTAGTGATGCAGATTTATATACAATGATGGGGAAATATTTACAAGGGAAGGGGCTATATACAGTGACAGGTAAAAATGTGCAAGGAGAGCAGAGCTGAAGAGATGAGACAGAGCCGTGGTATGCGGGTGGGCAGATGATGCACCGGAGCTACCTGAAAACGAGGGACAAACAAAGTTTACGGAGTAACGTCGATAGCCGAGAGTTAAACTAAAGTGGACGGAGAGAGTTGGAGAGCTTACTTGAAACACAGAACTACAGCTGTAGCGGTGGTCACAGACTGGTATGAAGTAACTCTCCGTCACGGATCCAAAGAAGCCAACACAAAGAAAACTAGGCAGGCAAGCAGGCAGCGGGACAGGCTAGAACAAAGGAGAAGCAGGCAGGAGATGGATCCTAAAAACATGCAGCTCAATAGCGTGGGATCAACAGATTCAGCTGGCACCAACACGTTACCACTTGTGACAGCGACAATACTCCGACACCAGACGTCCGTGACTCAGCTCCATAAAAGCGCTCACTGATGACGTCCGATGCGCCGCAGGTGTGCCGGAAGGCCATCAAGCCCCGACCCGCCTACCTGTGCCAAAAAGGGAAACAAAACCCAAAAACAACAATACACCTACCCACCACCTCCTAAAACAAATGACCTCAGCCGCCTCAGCAGGTAGCGTCTGCTCTGACCCTTCCTGTAAAGAGCATCAGTGTTGTGGCTCCAGTCCAGTTTATTATTCAGGTGAACACCCAGGTACCTATAAGACCCCACTAACTCAGTGTCCACTCCCTGGATGTTCACCGGTGTCAGTGTGGTGGGTCTGCGTCTCCAGAAGTCCACCACCAACTCCTTGGTTTTCCCGGCGTTGATCAGCAGGTGGTTCTGCTGACACCAGTCCACAAAGTCCAGAGTCCACTGTCTGTCCTCTGAGTCGTCCTCACCTGTGATGAGGCGACTATGGCAGAGTCGTCAGAGAACTTCTGTAGGTGGCAGCGTGGGGAGCTGATGGAGAAGTCTGCAGTGTAGAGGGTGAAGAGGAACGGTGCCAGCACAGTGTGGGGCCCCCGTACTGCAGACCAGTGTGTCAGAGACACAGCCCTGTGTCCTCACATACTGTGGGCGTCCTGTGAGGTAGTCCAGTATCCACTGGGACATGTGGTGGTCCCCTCCTGATAGCTCCAGCTTGTCTCTCAGATGAAAACCATTCATGTTTATGTGTGAGTCCGGAGTTAGCACAGTTAGCCACGACTGAATGTGTGTGAATGTTAGTCAGAAAGCACTTAGAAAAAAATGCTTGTGCGAATGGGTGAATGCACAAGTTGTATAAAGTGTTCAGAAGAGTAGAACCAGTCCACTCTTTGATCACTCGTTCTGCAAATGTCTTGAAAAAGCTCGGTTAATTTTTAAATGGTTTGAGAGAGGTGGGACATTCACATCAGTTTTGGAGAACGCATGTTCCCTCACCAAGAAGTTGGAAAGCATTTAAAACACCTTTTGCCCTCTTATTAGCATATTAACATATTTTTAAATGTTTTTTCAGTGTTTCCCACAAAAGTTTACTGTAATACAGTAAACTTTATACTACGTTCTTTTTACAGTTTTACATACTTTTACTTATAACATGTACATAACATTCCTCTATTGTTTGACATGCCTTTCTCTCCCCTCACGCCAATATACAGCACAATGTGCACCACCCAACACACACACACACACACACACACACACACACACACACACACACACACACACACACACACACACGTCACTGCAATCACTAGTTAGCCCATTCCCCACATGCACAAAGCACACTGCCAACCCCCCTCCACCCGACTGCATCATCAGTAAACCTCCTCCCCACAAATACAGCACAGTGTTGATCATCGAAGTTTGCAGTGATTTATGGTGGTAGACGTCAACAAATAGGGCAAATAGTAAGTAAGTAAGTAAAATTTTATTTATATAGCACATTTCTAGATTTAAAAAAATCACAAAGTGCTTCACAAGGTATAAAACAAAAACAGACAAAAGTTAACAAAATGCAATTCTAAAAAGATTTCAGTAGTAGTTCCCTTTTTCCTTACACTGCAATTATTTTACATTCAGTATTTCAGATTTTTTGCAGACAAGCTAAAGAACAGCTAACCAGAAGTTTCTGTTAATCCTCAACTGAGCGTTTCAGTCATAGACTACATCTTTTTGTATCTAACATGCCTACAAACATCCACTGTCATTCACAACATGTCATGGGTTGCCAGGGCAAGCCGTGTGTGAATTGTTAAAGGACCCAGATGCAGACTGCTTCGGAAGTGAGCGAGCTTCATTACCATGAAGGTGAAACAAACAGGAACGTGGTGGACAAAACCAAAACCTAAGAGTAACCTAAACTGGGAAAAGCTAAGCAAAAACAAACCTGAAACCTTGAGACATGAAACAGAGATGCAGGGAGAACAACGCGGGGAAGACGGAGGGGAACAAAACAGACGAACCAGCAACGAGGACGAGAGAACACACAACATGTCTGTGTGTGCAGACGTGTTGTGAATTACAATTACTCCCTATGCTCTGAACTAACCATCAGCAGGTAGCTGTCACTGACAGAGTTAAGCAGGAGGGATGGCAGATAGCTAAACGATGCTAACACGTGTGACTGTATTGTAGCAAACAGCTACTTAAGTTACAATTCAGTGAAACTGACATTGATCCTAGACAGTCGGCTACATCACTGGCAGCCTCTGGCTTTTCCTCACAGGAGACATACTCCAGGCAACAAATCATCACCTAACTTAACAACACGGGTATTTACCTCCTTTTGGTCACGACTTTTTTACTTTTTGAAAGCAGTTTCTCTGGACCAACAATAACAAAGTGTTGTCTGTTTTAAGAGGTCAGGGTCTGCAGGATAAAAAACACAGTTGCATCTGAGCAGAGCTGGAATCCTTCCTGTCTAACTTTCACTGCCTCTTTCTGCAAGATGTCAAAACGTGAAGAAGTGAAAAAGAAGTTGAGGTTTTAAATAACTTGCGTTTTTTCATCTTCCAGATACAACAATAAAAAAACATAATAACAGCTTTAAGTCTTTAAATCAAAGAAATGTTTAGTTTGTTCAATTTGATTTTTGGGGGGTGATTCCATTCACTGAAGTTGATCTACATTTGAATTCTGGGCAGAAACTTTAGTCCAAGGACATGTCATCAAAATGCGAGAAACCAAAGTTTGGTTAAAGAAAAGGTGAACGTGGTCCGGACGGGATCCCCGGCTGCGTCCTCAAGTCATGCACGGCTCAGCTGGCTGGAGTGTTTACACACATCTTCAGCATTTCCCTCTCTCTGTCTGCAGCTCAGCATTCAATACCATCGATCCCTCGAACCTGGACAGGAAACTGCAGGATCTAGGACCGAGCAGCTCTCTCTGCAGCGGGATCCTTCACTTCCTGTCTGACAGACGCCAAGTGGTCAGACTGTGCAGCATCACCTCATCCCCCCTCATAATGAACACACATGGGTGTGTACTGAGCCCTCTCCTGTACTCACTCTACACCTACGACTGGACAGCCATGAGCAACTCCAACATCATTGTGAAGTTTGCAGACGACACTACAGTGATGAGACGGCTTACAGGAAGGAGGTCAGCGCCCTGACCCACTGGTGCCGAGGAACCATCTCACCCTCAACGTCACAAAGACAAAGGAGCTGATAGTAGACTTCAAGAGGAGCAGAGAAGCACACACCCCCATCACCATCAACAGAGTGAGCAGCTTCCGTTTCCTCACTGGATGCATCACCACCTGGTACGGCCACAGCACCGCCTACAACCGCAAAGCTCTCCAGGGAGTGGTGCGGTGTGCGGGAAGGACAATTGGAGGTGAGCTTCCCTCCCTCCAGGACATCTACAGAAAGCGCTGCCTGAGGAAACCGGAGAGGATCATCAAAGACTCCGGTCACCCCAGCCACAAACTGGTCAGACTACTTCCATCAGGAAGGAAGTCTGCAGTATCAGGAGGTACTGAAGTATCCGGTCCCGAACCAGCAGACTGATGAACACTTCACAGACACCTCACCTTCACTTACCAGAACTGTACATAAATGCCACTTGTTTTGCACAATATCCAACCGCTGACCTCTGTATATTTTATTTTATTTTATATATAAGTACACACACACGTATGTATATATATACATATTCAGTAATGCGCATACATTCTGTATTTGTACATATATTTATTCTTATAATTCTCAGATTCCCATTCTTATATTTCTTATTCTAATGTTATTGTATTGTGCACACCTCTGTTGCTTGTGAAGCTTGCACACAGGAATTTCCCTCCCATGTGCTGTACCAGTGTACCTGCACATGTGTGACAATAAAAGTGATTTGATTTGAAAACCAAAGTGAAGTCTTTAATGGGAAACACACAAAAACAAAGATGCTCAAAATCAAACAAAGTCCAACAGGAAGCACACAAAGCGCTCCGACTCCTCCCCTCAGTGTCATCTTCTTAAAGCTGCTAAAGTTCACATCAGAGCGCGTTCATGACGTGATCTCAGATACTTCAGCCTATTATTTGATGGAAATCATCTCGCCACCGATTTCAGGCCCTCTGGGACCGGAGTCAGAGTTAATCCATCGCTGCCGTGCAGCGACAGACAGAACTGATGCAAACTCAGTGATGGAAACCGCTGCACTCACTTTGATCACATTAATAAAGACACCTGATTTAAAATGAGAAGAAAATATTATATTATTGTATATTATTATCAGGGTTACTTTACACATTTAAAAAAACGTGAACACAAACTGAAAAGATTTCCGTGCATCACATCATCTCTGCATTTATAATGATACAACAAACGTGCCCAAATGTATTAAAATGCACGTTTTCAAACAACTAAACATGCGAGCCAGCAGTGAGCTACAAATTATACAGGGTGGGCCATTTATATGGATACACCGTAACAACATGGGAATGGTTGGTGATATTAAAGTCCTGTTTGTGGCACATTAGTATATGTGAGGGGGCAAACTCCTCAAGATGGGTGGTGACCATGGTGGCCATTTAGAAGTCGGCCATCTTGGATACAACTTTTGTTTTTTCAATAGGAAGAGGGCCATGTGACACATCAGACTTATTGGTAATGTCACAAGAAAAACAATGGTGTGCTTGGTTTCAACGTAACTTTACTCTAAACCAAAACCTGTGTATGAATGTGTTGTAATTGTATGTATGCGTATGTGCTATTATTTTATCCATCTTATGCTTTGTATCAATGATTTATGATGCTGCTATCCCTCTTGGTCAGATCACTTTTGTAGGACAGATTTTCAATTCAGTTCAATTCAATTTTATTTACACAGCACCAAATCACAGTCGCCTCAAAGTGCTTTATACTGTAAGGTCAACCCTACAATAACACATACAGAGAAAAACCCAACAATCATATGACCCCCTATGAGCAGCACTTTGGTGACAGTGGGAAGGAAAAACTCCCTCCCGGCAGAACCAGGCTCAGGGAGGGGCGGGGCCATCTGCTGTGATTGGTTATAAATATTACAAATATTAAAAATATTACACCACATCATAATTTTTGATTAAGATGACAAATATCAGTTATTTACTTGTTTTCATGAACAGAAACATGTTTTAGTGTTTGATGGACTGTGGGATCGACTCATTTCTGACTTGTCGGATGAAATTCGGGTCTAAATGTGTGAATTCAGTTTACTTGCTGAATAAACAACATCATAATTGGTAGTTTTTGACAGATTTCTAAATTAAAACTTTTTTCTGTGGCACATGTCCAGATACGTTTGGCAGTGCAGAGCTGCGACGCTGCGAGATGGTCAGCGTCGCGCAGTTTTCACTTCCTCCAACTGAAAAAAGGTTTCTGAGAATAGCTGGGGACCACGCACACAGCCCGAAGACAGACCATAAATGTTTTTGTTCTTCATTGTTCTGCTTAGAAAAGGATTTAAAGAAGGTGAAATGACATCACTTTCTTTCTCCTTATTTAGGTCCTGTTCTTGTTCCTGTAAAAAACCAGCTTTAACACAGATGCAGGCTCCTTTTCTCCTCTGGTGAAATCAGTAAAGATGAATAAAAACACGATGCAGACCCACAGGTTTGAAATTTGGTGTCGTTTCAGCAGCTGTTATTAATGTTACCGTGAGGTTTACATCTGATTGCGTCATTTATGCCACAAACACAAAATAACATCTGTAGTCGTTCAACAACACACAGCTTTCAGCCAAAGTTGTGCGTGAGTGCTGAGGGGTTTACTTTTGTGCCCCTCACAGGGTTTTGGTTGTGAAGGTGAGCGCGGGGAGGACTCTGATCTCTGACTTCTCTGCTTATCCTGCTGCAGCAGTTTTCATACCACAGATAAATGTTGTCGGTCATTCTCTGTCACTGACCGGTGACATGTCCGTGTTTTCAGGTACAGTCATATGTTGTCTCCTCCCCAGACACTGAGAGCAAACACACACTGCACAGACTCAGCCTTAGAAATGACGTCTGAGACCTCACAGTGAGCAGTAAAGCTTTTTCTTCTGCTGGAGGCTGTTTCAAAGAAGAGGAATCTTTAGACCGAAAGAGAACAGCTGATCAAAACGAGCTGTGAGATCCGGTGTGGCTGGAAGGACGAGTGGGGCTGACTATGAGCGTCTTTTCCTCTTTGACTAAATTTAAAAATTTGGAAATTTTTGAGAGTTTTCCAAGTATTTTTCTGTGAGCTGTGCAGAAATGATGCAGAGGACAGACGAGGAAGCGAAAGCATGAAAAGAAGAGTAGACACACACTTTTACACCAGCTTTGTTTAAGGTTGTGTCACTCGTTGCTTTTTTTTTTTTTTTTGTAAAAAAAAAAAAAAAAAAAAAAAAAAAAAAAGCAACAACTACTGAATGACTGCGGGTAAATTATTTTTAAGAAATCCAGCCCGGTGCCAAGTTGAAAGAGTGTCGGTTAAAACAATAAAACAGCCCTGGTTTAGACAGTTGACATTGCAGATGTCTGTTTTATGGGTGGATCTGAAGCAGAGATCATACAGTGCCGTGCTGCTTAAACTCAGACGTTATAATTAGTGACAGCAGGCTGCAGACTTCGGCTTCTTTCAATGGTTTTATGTCATCCATAACTTGTTCCAATTCCGTTTTCCACTCCATAGTCTTGCAGTCTTTCATGTGTATCTATTTAGTATTATTTATTGTTTACACAGAGTATGCAAAACATTTAAATGCTTACTGGCCTGTAAATCTGCTTGGCTATGTGTAAATATGTGGATGGATGCTAAACAGAATTTCTTAAATAACTTGTTTAATATCAACTTTGATTTGGTTGCTTTTAATCCCCACATGCGTGCAGCCATATGTTTTCCTTCATTATCTGAGATCCACCTAATTAAGCAGACAACTACGTATGTTTTCCTCTGTGCAGTTTGTTCTTCTAGCAATGGTCTCGCCTTTATGTCAAGTTTATGTCACTCCAGCTCCTTTTAAGATTCCGTGCTTTGACAGGAAAAACTCATAAAGTGCATTTATTAACCTGGCGTCTGGGTCAGTTCATTTAGTGGGGTTGGCTTTTAACACAGGAAGCTAAACCACTTCTCTCTTTAACTAATTATCAATCATAAACTGTGTCTGTAGACCTGCATTTAAAGTAGACGTCTCTATTGATATGAACTGGGCTGCAATGAACTGGGTGCTGCCAGGCCAGATTTTTCACTATAAAAACAAGAGAAGAAAAAAAAAAAAAAAAAAAGGTTGTGTCACTCGTGGATTTCAGGGGCTTGTTCTGTTTCCAGGGTGGATAATGGCTTCAAAAAACAAGAATTAGGTGGACAAGATTTAATTTATGTTGGACTCTCTCTAATCCTCACAGTGCCAAAAGGCTCAAATGTATATACAAATACAAAATATATCCAAAGTCCACACCTTCGGGCTATAATGAAATTCGTGGCTTCCCACAGGGGCGAGCCAGTCGCCTTCTGGAGAAAAGTTTTATGGTCAGCTGAGACAAAGACCGAGCTGTTTGGCAACAATAACCAGTTTACGTTAGCAGGAGTAAAGGTGAGACTTTCAAACCTGAGGCGGTGGCGGTAGCATCGTGCTCTGGGCCTTTTTATTTTACTGCCAGTGGTGATGGTATGCTGCACAAAGTGGGAATAATGAAGGAGGACTTCATCACCAGTTTAAATGAACTCTAACCATTCTGCTAACAAGAGCGGTCAAATATTCAGCCAGAATTACGCCAGAAGCTTGTTGATGGTTTCCCAAAGCATCTGGTCGAGGTGCAACTTGCTACAGGACATTTAAGCTCATGTTAGTTTGGCTGTTTGTACATATTTGAGTCTGAAAAAAGTTCAATGAAATCATTACAAGCATAAAATTACAACAATGTTCATGCCCATGATGACTGGATGTGATCCTCTGACCACAGCGGCACATATGTTTTTATTGTGTTAGAAAATAAAAGCATGACATGATTTCTGAAGACCATGAAACCATGAACTGAAGCTCTATCAAGAGCTCACTATCCTGCAGCACCGGCTTCTAGAACCGTCCTTATAAAACAAAAACAGCATCGACTTTTAGGGATTTGCTTACCTGAAACCAAACATCTACATCTATCTGCATTTTGTTATATTTCTGCACCAAGATGCCTTTTCTTCTCTTAGAGAATGTAAAATAGCACCTGAAGAAGCTTTGGTGGACACATGGATCTACAATGCCAGAGGATTGTATAAAGAGGCTGGTAGATAACGTACCCAGAAGTCACTGCTGCACGTTTGTCTCATGAGGCCAACACACTCGTAAAAATAAAGCAATCTATACTTTTATTTCCAAAGCGTTGGCCAATCAGAACTGTTGGGCTTTATGACAGAAAACACTTTATGACTGAAAATGCAGCTCTATCATGCAGCCAGATGTTTTTCTCTGAATCCTGTCAGAAAGGAGAAGAAGTGGAACCAAAGGGGAACCGTGACTTCTTAGAACACACTGAGCCATGAACGTGGCCGTCGGATATAAAGGGAGCAGCGAGCAGGTCGGAGCACATCAGCCCTGCACATTCCAACAGAAGAACATCTGTCTGTGTCGGGAACCATGAAGACTCTGCTGGCTCTCACAGTCCTGACGCTCATCTGCTTCCTGAAGCACAGCTCTGCCAGTGAGTACCGCTGACCTCTGACCTCTGAGCGCCGTGAGTCTGAGCTGCACTCATATTAACTCTGTGTGTGTGTCCACAGTGCCAGTCGCTATAGAAATGGTGATAAACGGTGTCGAATGCTGCCAGGCCGTCACTAATAAAATCCACATACCAGTGACAAAGGTGAAGCATGTGATGAAGAGCAGCTGCAACCTTGAAGCGATCATGTGAGTATCCTCAGGAGGTCAGGAGTGTTATTATCCCGACTGTTTTTGTTCAGTTTTGTAGCAGCTTAAATTCTCACTGTGACCACCTGACTTTGAAATTCTGTTAAATATTTCTCATCCAGCAAACTGTGAGCTGTGACAAAATAATTAATGTTCTTGCTGTAAAACGGTTTTATGAAATAGGGGTGAACCAATCTATGTCATGTAGATTTCTAATTATAAGTGTTAATACGTTTTCCTGTTGCCACGTGTTAAATGCAGCCATTACAACAACAGCATGGTCCGTGAGCTCAGGACTGTAAACTGTAAAACAATAATAATAATGTTGAGGAGAAAATTAGGTGAAGCTAAGTAAATGCAGTGAAATCTGCCTCCAAAAAGATGTTTTTAGTTCTCAGGTCCTGTTCGGATCAGCTTCACTGATCTGTCAGGATCAACTGCCATAAATGAAAACTCAAGTCTTTGCTCTCGTTCGGAGTCACGATTGATCTGAATCAGTTCGACAATAAAGAAGTGCGATTTCTATCAGTGGCTTCTGGTAATGACTAAATGAAATGTTTATTACTTCTAATCAAGTCTTTGCGACGTATATTCCAGTTTCTTCCCGACAGTGAAACTGCACGTGTGTGTTTAAAGTGTGTATCATGTGTTTCTTGCAGAGTCACCACTGTGGCTCGGAGGAAGTTCTGCCTTGATGCTAAATGGAAACATGCACAGATGCATCTGGAAGAATTCAAGAAAAAATCCTCAGCCCGGAAACCCTGAGAGTGATGAAGGAGATCTAAAAACAACAGAAAGTAGTTCCTCTGTGCTTCTGTGCACAAACTGGGCGATAGAACGATAACGATATGTATTGCGAAATAACTTTTTCTCGTTAGGAAAATCAAACTGTTGCGATAGACCTCGCCGCTCTTGTCCTCTTAACAAAAAAAAGAAGAAAAAAAAAGAACAGTCAATCCAAATTAAGTAGCGCAGAGCCGAACCAATCACAGCCGCAGCGTCACGTCACGTGACTTGTGACGTACAGCACAAGTGCCAAGCCGCACATGTGTATTTGTTTGGGAAGCAGCCAGCCGCCGTGCCACCGGGTAATGGAGGAAATGAGTGTGCCGACTAGAGAAACATCAACCGAGCGTGACCGAAGAGAACACAGATGATGGTTCCAACGCCGGAGAGATTGTCGAACGGAAGAGCCATAGAAGTTCCGTAGTGTGAAGGTATTTCTGCTATTTCAAGTCTGACAAAAACAGAGCAGCGCGCACTGTAAATGTGCCGAAAGCAAGTCTGGAAATACAATAAAGCGGTGCAGCTCAGTCTCTGACTGGAAGCGCTAATTCGTCATTCGGCTTTTGTCAGACTAAAGTAACTGTTAAAACTGTTTGAAAAGCTCAGCTATACAACAAGGAGAGATTGAGAATTTCCTTTTAGTTCTCAGTTTATTTGATATTGACAAAAGTTAGTCAGTTTTGTCTGTTCTTCTGTAAAACAAACTAAGATTTATTTTTAGAATTAATATTTTGTTTCTAAGTGGAATTGACAGTTTAGTCTGTTTTGTTTGTTCTATTTTGAAACTTAAACGCTTTAGCGGCTGCCTTTTGTGTAGTTTGCAATATTTGCCTTTATTTATCTGAAAAAGTCTCATGTTCCTTAAGTACATCTACCCTGTTGAACTTATTATGGGAAATAAATATTTAAATAAAAACAAGCTGCTGATTATTTCACATTTTACTTGTGAGCAACGGCACATTTAAATCTTACAAATATAGTTATTTGGCTTATATCGTGATAGATATCATTATCGCCTGAAATGAAAAAAACATATCGTGATATGAAAAAATCTCATATCGCCCAGCTCTAGTTTGACTGTTTGATTGTGTTTGATTGTGTCTGACTGTGTTTTTGTGAGAACACGGTGTACGTGTATGTTTTGATCTGCTGCAGAACTTTATGTGTGGTCGACTGTGATCACACAGAAACGTTTTCAGTTTAAACCTTTGAAAGTTTATTTTTCTCTGATGTCTTGAGCTAAACCAAGTAGTGCGACTGAACTCGTGTCATTGTATTTAAAAGGCTTGATAATTAATGCTTCACCTTAACTTAAAGTATTTTTAAAAGTGCTTTTTTTAAAATAAAACTTTAAAATACTTTTAAAGTACTAAAGAAGGGAATTAGATTTGACATCACTCCATAGTCTCGACTCTTCGCTGCTTTCAGCTTATTTAAGCCATTGTGCAGAAGTCTGGGGCAGTAACTATAAACTACAGTGTCCATCATTTTCAGTGTTATTCATACTAACTCATTGTTCTTAAAATGCTGAGGTTTGCAGATCTAATTGAAATAAAAGTATAACAGAAAGAGTCAGAGCATGTGTTTTTGTTGTGGAGCACTGCACAGACATGAAGCACTTCAAAAAAGAGGCATAAAGATCATAATGAGATCATAAAAATGGTGAATATTAGCGAACGTCTCGGTTTAGTTAGCGACCACTTTGTCCGTATTCACATTGTACAGCAAACGTTCCAACACTGGAGTATTTATTCAGCTTCGATGTGTGCAGGCTGCAAAAACAGGATGATAATAATTTGTATTTTACGTAGAGGCTTATTAGAAAAATGTTCTTATTGAGGTTCATATCAGTAAGGAAGCTGGATAAATGTCAACTGATAATTTTTGGAGAAGAGGTGGAATCAGATCAGCGTGCACGTCCTCCCACTCCTTCTCGAGGGCAAGCCAATCAGAACAGCTGGAGTGAATTTGATTTATTTTTCTCAATGAGCTTTCTTTGTATTGTTTACATGGTCAAAATAAATTAAAGAGAACAAACCAAAAAACTAAAAAATAAAAGTCATCATGCTCAGTGAAATGATCATAGAGGGACCAATGAAATATGATTTTACTGTTACAGTGAAGCTTGGAGAAAATCCACTTGGAAAATCATTGATTGTCCTTCTATATAATAACAACGTTGTTATTGCCCAAAATCCAAACAATGAAGAACTGAAGCAGCAGATGAATGAGCTGGAAATGTAAGTGTCCTGTGTGGGTGCAATAATAAGTCAAATTAAACATATTCTGCCTCGCTGAGATCATTTGTCCTCACTTGTCCACATAATTTTGTCCAGTTGGTGGCGATGTCTGCTTATCTTAGTCTGCCGGGCAGTAACACAAGTTCCCAACAATCCCTGAATGAGGCGCAGCTCTGCAGTAAAAATACTCCAATCCCAAAATACTCCTTGTACTGGAGTATTTTGGGATTTGGACTGGAGACGTATTTTCCCAGTCATCCTGTGCCTCCTCTCTGAACTCTGAGCAACATTTGTCCTTCTGTAACTTCCACCACTTAATCCTTGCCTCTGCCTTCGCTTGCTTCTTCCTTAAAGCCATCCTACAGACTACCATCTGACACCGCCTTGCACCTTCTACACCCATTTCCATGTTTCACAGAAGATGCTGCACATCAGGATTTCTCTCCTTAATGCCATAACCACCCAACACCTCTGCACCACCTTTGTTCCCTACATGTCCACTGCAGTCGTTACATTTAGTCTGTGCTCTTCCACATTCCTTACATTTATCCCTGTCATGACGGAAGGACGGGAAGCATGAAGATGACAGATCATACCATCTTGGATTTCCGAACCAGTTCAGAAGATAGATTCCCCCGGCGTCTTAACGCAAAGAATCCAAAACTGGTCATGCTGAAACTATGCAAAACAGCGCCCCCATGTGACAGATTAAGGAAACTGCTGTATGTAGACACTTGTGAGGACTTACAGAAAAGACACAAAAGGACAAATCATAGAAACAAATTCATTTATTGGCAGTAAAATAGTTACACAATGTTCTTTTAAGGAGATGTTGAACCGTTTTGAGGTGAAACGATCAGCCGCACAGGAGTCAGGGAGGATTTCACAAGTGTAAATGAAATAAACGCGGCTTCATGTCAGCGCACACCCGGTTCGCTTCTAAACTCTCCTGAAATTATAACGTAAAGATTACAGAAATAAAAACAAAGCTTTGACGGTACATTTATAACACAAATTACAGCAAAAAGTCAGTCCTTGTGCTTCTTTGCCAGGGCACTCTCGTAAAAGAAATTTTAATCTCAAGAGTTTTATTTTTCCTGGTTAAATAAATAAAAATACAATTTTAAAGTTCACAGGTGTCTTTATATCAGGGGTGTCAAACAGGAGGCTCGGGGGGCCAAAAGTAGCCCAGCAAAGACTAATTCGGCCGGTGGAACAAGTGAAGGAAGGCATAAATTTTGCCCTTTTAACTGTATTTCCGTAAGTTTGCAGCTTTTCTTACTGATAAAGACGTCCACCATCCACATTCATACTATAACACAGAAATAAAATAACAGAAAATCAGTTTGAGGGCAGAAAATTTCTTTTTTCAATAATGAGACTACAGTAAAAGTTTTCTGTGGAAAAACTGAGCTGTACTGTGCAGACTGCCCTTCTTGGTCTCATATGAACACATGTCAGGGATTAAATATGTACTTAAGCTTCTTTACGCTGACAGAAAGGCCACTTTCACTGGTCCGGGCCTTTTAACACAGGGTGGGCTGTATGTGGCCACAATGCAAACTGAGTCTGACACCCCTGCTTTACACCTTTATCCAGCAGAAACTGACAGTTTGACAAAAACAGCTTTAAAAATCTCTTCAAAGGGATCAAATCTGCATCATTACCTCACATGAAAATACAAATAAATAAAAACATGAACAATATCTCAAAGAAATATAGTGAAACTAAAACATTTCTTCACATTCATTCTCCTCTCTTCATTACTTTTTAGTCTCTTTAAAGCTAATTCATGTGCAGCTTCTTCATATTGTGCATGTGCCCAATACTGTCCTGTTTTGCATAGTTTAACATTTGATTCCTTCACAGCTTGAGGGGGTCGGACCGCTCTCACATCGCTCTGCTAAATGTGGAGCCATGAAGCTGTTTGCTAAGCTGAGCAGAAAAAGGTGCGTCTCTGTAAAGGCTCACAGCGTTTCTGCCAGGATCCAAACCAAGTCAGCTTTAGAGGATTTTCAGCCACTTGTTCCGAGCTCGAGCATCCTGACTTTTACTCTGCTGCAGGTCAGAGACCTCACCAGCTTTTTACTGCTCTGCATCCATCTGACAACAACATTAGTCACATTAAAAACATATTTATTTGAAGTCCCGACAGTAATTATGGACTCTTCCTTAGTAAACTCAGTGCATTTACATGATGCTGTTACTGACCGTGAAACAGTCGATCAGCTGACTGTCTCTCTGCTTCTTCTTTGGTAAATGAAACATACTAAAATCTTTCCTTGGACTCATCGTTGCATTAAAACTCGAGGCTTCGTGCTCAGCTAAGCTAACGTCTCCTGGCCTCAAATTTGCCCAAATGTTGAACTATTCATCTTCTGTTCACGCTTCCAGCCGCTCTGGCATAAAGTGAAGCTACAGCGGCACTCTGCTTTAGTGGCATTTCACATTAATCTGCATGTGCAAACTACTCAAAAAATACAATAAAATACAACAAAATAAATACTAAAGTGTGAAAGCACATCCTCGTGTCTTTGGTGAAGTCTCTGTGCTTCAGAGGTTAAACCTGCAGGTCTCACAGTTTTAACCGTGTGAGGAAAAAGAGACTTTTTAATTTTAAAAAAACATGGGAAGAAATCTCACTTTCTTTGGAGTTTCTGGTCTGTTGGTTGGACGTTTACTGAAAGGTGGAAACAAGCTGCTTTCAGACGAGTTATTCCAAGAAATAATCAAAAAACCTGACTGACTGCAGTCCTGCCTGATTTAAGTCACTCATTAAACTCTACAGAGCAGACTGACGCTCGGACGGATGATGGATCCGTCTTCATCACAACTCAGTTTTACCCTCCTAAGACCCAAACTCTGTCATGGTATGCATTTTTAATTTCTCTTTGCTATTTGGGCTGATTGGGACCTGATGGATGTAAAAACAAAGAATTACCTGTTTTGTTTTTTTTACCTGATTTTTGTCTCTGAGAAAAATTAGATCCACATATGAGGACATTCATTTTAAATTTCGATAGAACAGTGGCAGTATAATGTCCTTGTTAGTGGATATCAGGCCCTTGTAGAGCAAAATTGAGTATTTTGGTCAAGACGACCCAAAATGCGATGTCCACATATGTGGACGCCAGGTCCTAGGAGGTTAAACAAAAAGAAATCACCACCAGTTTTCACTTGCAAGTAACGTCTGAATGACGAAGGAAAGTTACAGGTAGTTGGAGATAAAGTGCTATATTAAATAAGCTTGATATGTATTTGCACAAAGCAGCGCAGCAGCTGTAATAGTTTTCTGTCACACAGCAAAGGTCTGAGGCTCTTTGAGGACGTGAAGCCTCTGAGTCTGTCTGCGCTTTAGTGTTGGTGCTGTTTATGATTAAGACTCCAGAATGACCGATCACGGTTAGTTTCTCTCAACTATCCAGACCAAAACTGGCCTGGATAGTTGCTGACATATTGTGGTGTGGACTGGCAGCTTCAGGACAGAAAATCTTCCCTCTGGCTGACAGAAGGTCCTACTTACAGAAAACATTTTCACGTGCAGGCAGAAAGCTGTGATAAATATTCTTATAGTGTAAGTGAAGGTGCTGCACAGCTATAAATGGCCTTCAGTGTGAGTAAAGCTTAGTTTCTCAGATCACTTAGTAATTTTGGGCCTTACACAAGTGCAGCCCACCGGGACTTCGATAGGCGTCTTCTGGACTCGATATGTGTCTGCGTCCTTACACTTGGTCTTCATCAGGACCACCATCGGAGCCCGAACCTCCACAGAGTTGTAGTCGTTCACCTCGCGCCCGTCGATGATGCATCCCTTACAAAGGCACTCGGCAAAGATGATGTCACGTGGATACCTGCTGTCGTTTCGGTCTATGCTGGAGACACAGACAGACAGAAAAGACCTCAACACGTGCAGGAGACAGTGAACACACAGCAGATTCAGTCAGGACAATACGCGGCTTCTCAAATCAAAGCTCGTTTAATATTAAAGCTGGTAGCTTTCATCTGCTCGCTGGTTCCAGGTTGAACTTCCTGAACCAGCTCAGCAGCCGTCCATCCATTTCTACTCCGCAATAATCCAGCCTGCTCTCTGCACATCCAAACTTTGGATCAGCCACCACCAGAGATGGGCAGTAATGCGTTACTGTAATCTGATTACTTTTTTCAAGTAACTTGACCAACACTGGCCACCACACAGGACGAGAACAGAATACACCGGAAAGTCAGGACTGCACAGAAAGTCACTGCTGCTGCTGACGTGTCCTCCATTCAGGGCTTGTACAAATCTAGAATCAGGAAACAGGCAGGCAACACCACTGCAGACCATCACAGCATGGACCCAACCTGTTCCCACTCCTGCCCTCTAGTAGGCGCTACAGAGCACTGTACGCCAACAGACATCTGTGCAGCTTCCTCCACAGGCCGTCACTCTGATGAAATCTTACTTACTGTCAAAAACATCCACCATACCTGCTGCTGAACCAAAGCATGATGTATATACTCTCAAATGCATCTACATCTCAGCTACAGTCACATTTTCTGGTAACACTGCACCCAGCAATGACATCTGTAGTTAACCTTAAACACTGATTAGAATTAGTTTTTTTAGTCTGCAGCTGACACCTGCAACACACCTGTGTGCTACATGAACACAGACCTGTTTTGTCACATTCTAGTTCACTGAACTCTTACTTCACTAAGCTGCCATCTCATTTTGTTATTTATTTTTTTACCGTTTCTTGATAACATATACATTTTCCAAATCCTCCATATATAAATATATGCAGTAAATTATTTTTTTTATGCTAGTAAAACAGGGCTGTGAGGAGCCTACTTCATGTACATTTGGCTGCAAGTATTTGTTTACAGCACTTGAGTTAATGATAGTGGTGTATGAATCAGGAATTAGTATTAATCTAAAATAACACTTTTAACTCACTGGTGTGCTACATGCAGGTTTATTGCGGACAAAAGTTAAATACTTTTTACTGTACTTTGAATGAATGACTTAATGTGAGCAACAAAACGGTAAAAATTCTGCTTTTAACATAATTATTTACTTTAACTATGTAATTCATTAACCACAGAGCAGCACATGCCATCTAATGAGATAACGTTCATTTATCCACAAAGCTGAGTGACTCCTTTGGTTTTGTTAAATACAGGGGAAAAAAGATGTGAGCTACATATACATATAACCTTACATATGCACACAGAGAGGCAGATATACAGGCATCTGCCAGCTTATTACTAGTATTATTAACACAACATCGTTTCAAATGTACTCAAATAATTTTACAAATATGATCTACACAAATGATTTCTCATTTCCACCATCATCTAAACTGGCTTCAATAAGTAGAATGGTAAAAAAAAAAATCATTAAAATAACATTTTAAACAACTTTTAATAATTTTAAATAAATTACATTTAAAATCAAGTAAAAGTGTGTCGAACCTGCTCCCCAAAGCGCACTTTAAATGCTGACGATGAGGCAAAGAACAGGTTTGTTTGTTTGTTGTCTGAGCATTTTTGTCCCTCTGCGGGTTCCATACTTACTAGTAACGCCACGGAGACAGCGCGCGGCCGTTGAGCTCGTGCATTTGCTGGGCAGCCTGTTCGCAGGTGTGTTCGCAGGTAGTCAGATTCTGGTCCTCGCGGGCGTCGCGCTGAAGGCCGAGCTTCTTCAGGTTCACGTCAAACTTTCGCTCGCGGGCCTCCACCTTCTCGGCGCTGAGACACGTGGAGTTGGAGGCGGCGGCGCAGAGCTCGTGGAGGATCAGCAGAGAGATCTGCAAAGTGGCAGAAACACGCGTGAGAGTCAGAGAGAGCTGTCCGCGAGCCCGGGGCGCTAATGTGATGTGATTTACCAACTGCAGGAAGCTCGCGACCATCTTGACTTCGGACGGCTGAGACTGGCGGACGCTCCATTGAAGCTGCTTTAAATACACAAGCGGAGCTCCTACGGTTGCCTGGTTGCCATGGGGATCTCCTCAAAATCAACATTTCCGCATGAGAAACAGTTCGCTGCGGCCCCGCCCCTCTGCTGGCTGTGCGCTGTGTTTGTGACCGGTCAAAAAACGTCCTAACCAATGTTTCTGCGCTGACGCGGCGCATGCGCATAACACCGAACCCAAATTAACTTTTTCTCTCTGGAATACTTCTTAAGGTTATGGGTAGGGTTAGTCACAAGTCACCGTCAAATTATAATACGAGTAGGACGATTTGTCAGAGTAGGATGGTTTCTCAGAACACCGCGAGCAGACAGCCTCGTACCTCTAATAAACTCCGCCGTGAGCTCTTTTTAAACATTTCACACGTTTCATTGTTGGTTTGTTTTTTTAAAGGTAGAGACAGATGTTTATGTTTTACAGAAAAAGGTTTATCGTCTGAAACGTGAATATTGTCAGGTTTTCTGCAACTGCTGCTGTTCTGATCCTCAACAGTACATCTCAGGGTTTACACATCAGAGTCACAAAAGCTTCTGTCGGCTTCTTTTTCTGAGAGAAGAAGAACTCAAATGAAAAGTTTTCAAAATGTCAACACAGCGCCATGAAACACTGTATTGTATGTATTTAAAAATAAAACGAGGTCATTCCTGACTCTTCACATGGAAAAAAATCCTCTTGGGGTCACCCTGCTCCTGTGAAGTCACTCATCGCTCATATTTTTCTGTAGAAAAATGTGGGAACTTTGTCACGTGGACTGTCAGCATCAGGAACAGCAGGCTACAGAAAAGTGGGAGCGATGAGTTACTTTACAGCAGCGGGGTGACTCATGATGTGTGTTCTCACAATGTGAGTATTTGCATGAATCAGATTGTGATCTTATCTTAATTCACAGTTTTTAGCCGGTGAGCTCTCTATGGTCTCAGCTCTATTTTTTGTGCATGATGACATGATATGACATCAGTTCTCAGGCACTGAGTTTCATCCCTGTAAATCTTCCCACCCCGGCCCATCCTCCTGCTGGACCACCAGCAGGAATATGGAGCCCTCGCAGCTCCCTCATACTTTAATAACAGCACTTGTGTGTGGCGCACCCTGTGGTTACCCTATCACTCCACAGATGTGTCCTGGTGATGCAATGACACACTCGAGCTGACTCAAGCGTCAGACTACATTCACTTCCTGCTGCTGGAGTGAGGTTCTGAGGTCAGCAGAAGTCGAAGGAGGAAATAAACACAAAACATTTAGTGTTTGTTTTTAAATACATTTTAAATATTTATTTTGGAGGGTTGATGAATTTGAAGTCATGTGGAGCAGGATGAGGAAAACTGAAGCAACAAAGGCGAGCCTTTATTTCATCTGATGAAACCTCCATAAAGGTCAGCAGAGTGAACGCCATCCAAAGCTGGTTAGGAGCATGCAGAGACGATTAAAAATGCAGAGACATTAAGCTGACAAGTTAAAACAGGAAGTGAGAGGCAGTAACTAAGCAGGAAAATACAGACACATGAATTACTTTCACTCGGGGAGTTTGTGAGGAAAGGCATAAACTCTTAATACAAAGGAACTAACCTAAAAATGAAGGACTCAGCCGCTGTAGTAATTTTGATATGACAAATGTAGGAAGTATGATCACGCACAGGAAGCAGGGCTACGTACCGGTTCCTCCTGCTGCCCCTCCCCTTGGCCGAGTGAGGAAAACCCTAAGATCGTGACAGCTCAGAATAACTCACGAGAATGTGCTGCGTTCAGGCTGAGAGAAGCCGGGCTGATAACCTGCAGGGCCCCTGCCTCATCACGTAGGTCATATAGCCTTCATATACTTCCTGCAAGTGCTTAGCCAAGTGAAACATGTGCTGCTAAAATACAGAGCTGTTTTTAACTTCTTACCTTTTAAAAATGCATCTCAAACGCAAACTGTAGGCACGTATCATAGGCCACATTCTTCGGAGGCCGCATTTGTAGACCGATTACATCACAGCCAGGTGAGGAAGGCTGTCCTGATTCGAAGGCTGCTCCAAATGCAGCCGACAAATGCGCCCTTCTTTTCCCCGGATTTGAAGGATGGCTCGGGTGTATCCTTCATGGCCCAACCTATCCCAGAATTCATAGCGCTGCCCAGCCGATTCCTGTTTCCAACAATGGCGGCAGCTACTTAGTTATAATTTTACTTAAACTATAATTTTGCTCTTATTACTCTTTCTGTGTTACACAAGAATGTAGCTGTAGAAACTTCAAATATCTGCTCGGTTTATCAAGACATCGCATATTTGCAAAAGTGCTCCAACGTTTTCGGAGACGTCTGTTACCCACCAGCTCGATAGCTGACCGGGGCGAACAGCTGACCGGGGCGAGAACAGCGAACTCCCCCCACATCATTTTCAAACCCCCCGCAGTCTTTCACTACTCAGGTTAAACATGATATATAAGTCACTTAGATAACTTAGATAACTTCGAAGGACCCGGCCCACATAGACCGCGAAGGCCAGGTCCTCAGGAGGATGCGGCCTATGAATTGGGACATAGCTTGTGCCTCTGCGGCGCAGCTAGCATGGGGATAACTTTCATAACTACTGTGAGGCTCCACGATCCACCGCTGCAGTACAACGTAGTCCATTAGAGTGAACTGAGATGATGCGACGCTTCCATTCAGCAGCTCTGAACTCCCGCTGTTACTCGGTAACCATGGATACCACAGAGCGGCCTAAACGTGTGCAGCTCGAGTGTGCTGTTTGTCCAGGACTCTCTGAAAATCTCTAATTAAGACTTTGTTCACTCACATGCAGAACATTACACACACCAAGTCGTTGTGCAATGCATGAATTTTGAGTGTCGCCTCAGATCACACACAGCAAACAAAGACTGCAGGGTTTGGCTGTGCTGGGTGCGCTCACTGCCCCTCACCCCTGAAACTGTAAGTACATGGTAGACTGTAGACAACCTGATGGACACGTGTGACTGACAGTTTGTTGGCTATCCTGGTTTACTGGCCTTTTAAATTAATGCAGCTTGTGGAGTGAGCTAACTGGAGTTAGCTGGTAACTTAGCACGCCAGCCTGTCATCCAAATGTGGTCACTTCTGGCTTTGAAAGTCTAAGGTGGCAGCAGCCACACTGCTAATGTTCATGTGTCTGACTGCAGAGTCCAAAATCAGTTGTTGACTAAAGATGGTGCCTAATTCCATCCTTTACATACATGCTGTGTCCAAATTCAGCATGAGGACCCGGCCTTCGCGGTCTACGTAGGCCGGGTCCTTCGAAGATAGAGAAAGCCGTAAGTGTGAGGCTGTGAAATGGGACGGTCTGGCCTTCAGCGTCACCGCTGTCTCTGTAGAGTTTAATAAACTCGACCATCTCACACTTCTGTTTAATCAGTTTTTTGTTTGACGTTTATGAAAACTAGAACTTTAATCTCAGCCAAACCGATTTACTCAGGAACAAATAAAGCACTGAAAAAAGCCAAACAATAACATGTTTAAGTTATCTAAGTGACTTATGTATCATGTTTAACCTGAGTAGCAAAAGACCGCGAGGGTCTGAAAACAATGTGCCGGGAGTTCGCTGTTCTCGTCGGCTCTAGTGAGCCTTGACCTCATGGTCCGCTCCAAGCTGGTGGGTAACAGACGTCTCAAATATGCGATGTCTTGATAAACCGAGCTGATATTTGAAGTTTACACAGCTACATTCTCGCCTGAAATTATCTTAAAACTTTATTTTGTGACCCAGAAAGAGAAATAAGAGTAATATTAAAATTAAATAGCTGCCGCCAATGTTGGAAGCTGGAATTGGCTGGGCCGCGCTATGAATTATGGGATATGGTGGGCTACGAAGGATACACCCGAGCCATCCTTCAAATCTGGGGAAAAGGAGGACACATTTGTTGGAGTCTTCGAATTTGGACAGCCTTCGTCCCATCGCTGTGACGTAGTCGGTCTACAAATGCAGCCTCTGAAGGATGCAGCCTATGAATTGGGACACGGCTACAGTCTGTGGCAATTGTCCACAGGCTCAGCACCAACGTTTCAGTCAGTTTTTTCTCTAATGTTTAGGTCTGTGTGACGTCAGCTCTGTCACACCAGGATAAGAGCGAGTTATTCACTTCCCACCTGTGTTTTTAACGGTGCATTTGCTTCTGGAAGCTTTTCTGAAGCCCTCAGTGCAGAGAGAGGGAAGCTTGTTTGGTACCTGTGGGGTAAAATTCAGGGCAAACAAAGCTCGCAATCTTTCAGCTTAAAATGTCTTTAAGATCCTTCTGGGATTCTTTATTAAGGTAAACGTTCAGGGTACGGGCCTTCAGCTGAATGATTCAAAGTGAAACTGTAACAGTGCTTTTACAAGTTACTGATTAAATCCAGCCTCTGTTATCACAATAAGTCTTATGCTAGAGTTTCCTTGTTTACTCTGTGTGGAGTTTATGCTCTTTGTGTCTTTGACGGTGCTTTTTGGCACAGAAACCAGTGAGGTGATGCAATGCCGCTGCAGTCTCCTCCCTCTCGCTATAAAGCCTTGCTGCCTGTATTTAGAAGCAGAGCTCGCCTGCCAGATCAGCCTGTGAGACGTCCTAACTTTACGTTTAAAATGAACTTGAAACGAGTTTGTTTGTGCCGTCGTGTTAAGATTCTAAAAGTCTTAAATCTTAAAAAACACAGGCAGTAGCTAATAGTTCACCTCAGCCTGCTGCTAAAGCTTGATGCCTTCACACAAAACCAGTCTAACAATTAACAATTACGCTGAATTAAAAAACAAACAATTTCAGCAGCTTCCTCCACTGATTCTATAAATAACTTGTGTGTCAAACCTGTTCATTGCATCACTGTCCCACAGAGGAAAGAGGATATGTGTCTGATTAGAATTAAAAGGCCGATTCTTCCTGCTTCTTTGAACCCTTTCACTCCCATTGACCGACTTCCTCTCTGCGAGTGACAAGGAAACCAGGGCATGCAATACGGGTTTTCCACACTCACATCATCGTTCGGGCACCTGCAATGATTCAGGATGACGGATTCTCACTGTCATTGTTTTGGGTTTTGAATCTAATCCTCAGATTTTTTTAAATATTCCTTTCAGTTGTTTTCGCAGCTAACATGTCAGAAATGTTGTAATCTCACACTCAGCAGTCCTGCACGTGTACGGCGTTTACACACAGAGACCAACATGAAGCCTTCTGTCTGTCGGTGGGACGTCAGTGCCTCGGAAACCTGACGAGTTTTTATTATAGTGTCATTTTAGTCGGTGTATTTGGCAGCAAGTCTGCAGCTCCTTTGGACTTTTTCATATGTTATCTGTGGCGACCTCGTAAATCCTGATCTGTCTCATGAAAATCATCCTTTGTACATGAAACTCATAGAAAATGCACAAAAAATGAAGAATGCATTTTTTTGTTACCGTGCACACATATATGGAACATAAGTATAACCTTTAAACATTTACAGTGGGGCAAAAAAGTATTTAGTCAGCCACCGATTGTGCACGTTCCCCCACCTAAAATGATGACAGAGGTCAGTAATTTGCACCAGAGGTACACTTCAACTGTGAGAGACAGAATGTGAAAAAAAAAATCCATGAATCCACATGGTAGGATTTGTAAAGAATTTATTGGTAAATCAGGGTGGAAAATAAGTATTTGGTCAATAACAAAAATACAACTCAATACTTTGTAACATAACCTTTGTTGGCAATAACAGAGGTCAAACGTTTACTATAGGTCTTTACCAGGTTTGCACACACAGTAGCTGGTATTTTGGCCCATTCCTCCATGCAGATCTTCTCGAGAGCAGTGATGTTTTGGGGCTGTCGCCGAGCAACACGGACTTTCAACTCCCGCCACAGATTTTCTATGGGGTTGAGGTCTGGAGACTGGCTAGGCCACTCCAGGACTTTCAAATGCTTCTTACGGAGCCACTCCTTTGTTGCCCGGGCGGTGTGTTTTGGATCATTGTCATGTTGGAAGACCCAGCCTCGTTTCATCTTCAAAGTTCTCACTGATGGAAGGAGGTTTTGGCTCAAAATCTCACGATACATGGCCCCATTCATTCTGTCCTTAACACGGATCAGTCGTCCTGTCCCCTTGGCAGAAAAACAGCCCCATAGCATGATGTTTCCACCCCCATGCTTCACAGTAGGTATGGTGTTCTTGGGATGCAACTCAGTATTCTTCTTCCTCCAAACACGACGAGTTGAGTTTATACCAAAAAGTTCTACTTTGGTTTCATCTGACCACATGACATTCTCCCAATCCTCTGCTGTATCATCCATGTGCTCTCTGGCAAACTTCAGACGGGCCTGGACATGCACTGGCTTCAGCAGCGGAACACGTCTGGCACTGCGGGATTTGATTCCCTGCCGTTGTAGTGTGTTACTGATGGTGACCTTTGTTACTGTGGTCCCAGCTCTCTGCAGGTCATTCACCAGGTCCCCCCGTGTGGTTCTGGGATCTTTGCTCACCGTTCTCATGATCATTTTGACCCCACGAGATGAGATCTTGCGTGGAGCCCCCGATCGAGGGAGATTATCAGTGGTCTTGTATGTCTTCCATTTTCTGATGATTGCTCCCACAGTTGATTTTTTCACACCAAGCTGCTTGCCTATTGTAGATTCACTCTTCCCAGTCTGGTGCAGGTCTACAATACTTTTCCTGGTGTCCTTCGAAAGCTCTTTGGTCTTGGCCATGGCGGAGTTTGGAGTCTGACAGTTTGCGGCTGTGGACAGGTGTCTTTTATACAGATGATGAGTTCAAACAGGTGCCATTCATACAGGTAACGAGTGGGGGACAGAAAAGCTTCTTACAGAAGACGTTACAGGTCTGTGAGAGCCAGAGATTTTCCTTGTTTGAGGTGACCAAATACTTATTTTCCACCCTGATTTACCAATAAATTCTTTACAAATCCTACCATGTGGATTCATGGATTTTTTTTTTCACATTCTGTCTCTCACAGTTGAAGTGTACCTCTGGTGCAAATTACTGACCTCTGTCATCATTTTAAGTGGGGGAACTTGCACAATCGGTGGCTGACTAAATACTTTTTTGCCCCACTGTACGTATGCCCCAATGGATACTCGTGAATATCTGAGGCAGGAATTTACTCTTATAAAGCACCTAACCTCCCAGGTGTACTGCTTACCTGGTGTCAGTGGAAAAGGAAGAGGAACAGGCAAAATTTACCGAAATAATGTAACAGTGATGGAAGCTTTAGATGTGTGTAAAAGGCTATTTAGTGTTAGGAATTTTAGGTTTGTCTATAATTCAGCATTTCAGACAAACAGAGTCTAACTGCTATGATTCATGAAAAGCACAAACTGTGGATGAAACCAAGAAGAGCTGTTTGGGATTCTTTGCATATTTACATACTTTAAATATATAATGATATTGAGGCATTTCTGCAGATTTTCCCTCATGTGCATGCAGCATACTGCATGCACACTATGACGCAGTGATGCAAACATGAACAGCCTTCTGTTGTTTCGGTCGGGCTGATGTACGTACAGGAATGTGACGTGGGACTTTCTGCAAAATATCCAGCCAAGGCGGCAGAGTTTCAGGGGCATTCCAGTCGACACCTGCGACACCATCTTCCTGTACTACAGCATCAAAGGGTGAAGTTTGTGAAGAGCGCTGGGAGGTGACATTAAAGTGTCCAAGAAATTAAGAATGACGGGTGAATAATCGAGTAATGCAGACATTTTGTTCATTTTCAGTAATTTACAGAATTAGTGAAATGTAACTGTGCACTGACATAAATCCACTGGAAAATAACCGAATCTGAGGTCACAGATAAAGGAAGCAGCAGGCTCAGTTTCTTATTGACATCCAAATAACACAGGTCTGCAAACAGAACATTGTATATGATTTTTTTTGACTGTTTCTTATAGATTTTTACTCACTGGGAAAAATCCTCTAAAAGTTCCACCTCATCAGGTTTTCTTGCAACACTCATGTTTTTACTGTAATTAACCTTTTTCAACTGAAATCTGGTATCCTATAATTGAATCAAAAAACCATATCCAATAAGGATTCCTTACATTAATTTAATGTTTCTAAGAGCGAGACATACAACTAGAAAATGTGAGGAATTGAGGGGGGTCAGTAGGAGGGGGGAGGGTACGGTGGGTTTGGCGGTGTGAGGAGCTCAGATGGTCGTGTCCCAAAAGGTTTATTTTGTTCATAGCCAAAGCTAAAGAAAAAGTGTGCACAGTTAAATTATTGATACTTTTCATCGCTGTTGTGCTTTTTTTTAATGTAAACTACTCGTGTTTTGCAAAAAACTGAACGTGATGGAGGGAAATGAAATCATTTTTGGGTTCAGCACCCTAAAAAACATACAATTTACCCGAAATATCCCATGCAGCTGAAAATATTTTGTTTTGTTTTGTTTTTTGGAGACCTGTGTAATCTGAGTCTTTGCAGCAGGGGACTCGCCCCCTGCTGGGCATTAGAGAGAATACAGGTTTGAAGACAAGAAGGAAGTTTTTGCATTAGGCCGTCAGGAGTCTGCCTAACCAGGTTATTATAGTTAATTCAAACTACACTAAAAGAACAAATTTAAATAAAATCAAAATAACTGACAATCTAAACTTGTCAATTTAAATAAAATGGAAATATGAATAAAACTCCCCACTCACCCCTGCGGGCGGTCTATCCTTCAAGCTCGGGTCCTGCACAGTATCTGAGCTGCTCCTGTTCCTAGGACTGCGCTCTTCTGCACAGAGGTCTCCGATGTTGTTTCTGGGATCTGCTGGAGCCACTTGCCCAGTTTGGGGGTCCCTACCACTGGGAGCACCGTTACCTTCACCCTCCACATCTTCTCGAGCTCTTCTCTGAGCCCTTGGTCCTTCTCAAGCTTCTCGTGTTCCTTCTTCCTGATGTTGCTGTCATTCAGTATCACTGCATCGATCACTACAGCCGTCTTCCTCTGCTTGTCTTACGCCACTATGTCCGGTTGGTTAGCCATTTGTCCGCCTGTATCTGTCCCACAGGATCTTTGCTTGGTCATTCTCAACCACCCTAGGGGGCGTGTCCCATTTTGACATGAAGTTTGTTATCCTTAAAGTTCTTTCAAAAGACTCCAGCCAATCCAAAATGCAGTGATAGACCTCACAGTACCATATCACCCTATTAGAGCACTTCGCTCTTGCACTGCAGGCCTACTTGTTCTTCCTACAGTATTTAAAAATAGAATGGGAGGGAGAGCCTTCAGCTTCGTCCCCTCTTTAGGAGACAGACACTGTCTCTATTTTGAAGGCTGCAGTACTGCATGTCCTTAAGTTTTGTCTTCTCTCTGTCATAGGGTGTAAGCAGACAGCTTCCCTTCCCTAAGTCTGGTCCTGATGAAGCCTGTTGGAGAAAAGGTGGTGCAGTGTGCCTGCTGTTATGGAAGGGGGAATTATCTTTAGAGACTGAAACAGTTTTTATAGCTGTGTTACGTCCACACATGACATGTTTATTTCTGCTGTAAGTTTGGACATTTGAACACGAGAGTCTGGGGGACTGATTGGCTTCTGGGAAAGTGTTCGGTTTGTTTTTTCCACTTAGACGTTCTTTCAGTTTCACAGCTTCACATTTCTCTGAGTCAGTGAAGCTGAAATAGGCTGATAGCAGCAGGTTAATTTGGGATGTCATGCAGCCTGGTCTGCAGGAATTACACAGAGATGAAAAGTTTCTGTTTCCCGTTAAGGAAAAACGGGACTTGCCAGTTTTCCTAGCAAAGCTGCTGCTTATCTCTTTACAAAGATAAGAATGAAAATTGAATAAATGCAGGAAAATGAACCTGACTGCTTAAACACGCAGATCTGGGTAGTTTTCCTCATGGATCTGACGCACTGACGAGGCGTCTCACTCTATTCTGCTCTGAATTATTTACGTCCTACTTTCCTCGCAGATGCACATCCCTTTAGTCACCACTGGAAGGAAGGAGTTTCCTCTTGTTATGACTTATCATCACAAATGCAAACAGTGAATTCTGGGTGACTCAACACCTTGACGCAACCGGGACACAACTTTTAGGGCTTTGGCTTCAGCGAGCCTGGCTGCGGTCCAATCAAAGCAAGCAACAGTCCCGTGTTTTCAGAAAAAGCTTTCTGACGCACAATGTGAGATGGGCACATTGGAACATTCTTGGTAAATGCTTTCGTCCGTCTTGCGCCGGTCCAAGAATTTCACCTCTAGCAGCACAATACGAATGCCCCCGGCCGTCCCTCTTAATTTAGCGGGACCGGTCCTTTTGTTCTCTTCTGTTGAGTTAGTTGATTGCAGCACTGATAGGCTCAGACTAAAAGAAAGGAATCTGCTTGTTGCACCAAATGCTGGCCTGCAGGTCATGTGTTTGTTTCCCTCACTATGGAGAGACTGTATATCATATTTCAGCAGGTATATTCCAAACATTTCACATAATGTACTGTCCCTGATTTATTAAAAAGCACATTTGAACACAGGTGCAATATTAGCATGTGCATTTTTAAATATATAGAGTCGTGACCCAAAAAGGCACCAGAAACACAAAGACTATCAGACTGGTGTCAAACACCACTGAGGACAAAGTACGTTTTCTAGTTTTAAATAAGTTGATGTGTCACAGCAAACAGAGGTTTATTTAAGTAAATCAATTAATGTATGACACAATAAAAATACCAAAATAAAATGAGATCAAATAAAACATGAAGCACATTATTTTGAAAAGCCAAACACATATAAAATAATGAATAAGACAAATAAAATTCCCTCTGAAGTTAAATGAACACATTTAAGCTCATGATGAAAGTCAACAAGAGGAAATACGCTTGTTTTTCTTCCACTTCTCTCCTTTTGCCTCCTAAACGAGCTCACCACAATGAGGAAGTAGAAACACAAAATTGCACACAGTCACAATAAATGTGCGGGTTTTCTCAAAGTGTGAAAACAGATTCACAGAAACTTTTTTCTGGTGGAAGTGGACGAGGAAGTGAAAACCGCCACACAACTCACAACGTCACCCCACAGCGCTGCAGTCCGGCCTGCGAGTACCTGGACAGGTGTTTGTGTTTCAGACTCAACACGCTGAAAATGAAAGAGAATAACAGAGATCTGTAATCTGTGCTCCGACCTCACAGGTCAGAGGTCGTGCTGACTGGAGCACTGTGACTTTGTCCTGCTAATACTACCAGTATTACTGTTCATTACAACAGTATTACTACCATTACTACTGCACTACAACTTGTACCATATGTGCTTTATAAAGTTAAATTCATATCAAACATATTAAACATAGCTGCTATGATCTTTTCTACTCATTCCTCTGCATCTACCAGCAGTGTCGAGGCTCTGCGGTCAGAGGGTCCCAGAGGAAACCAAGTGACTGTTTTTAATGTTTCTAATGAAGCCGTGGAAGGACTTTATTTTTATTTATTTAAAATGAGAAATCCCAGCCGCTTGTGGCCCCGTCCCTCTCTGAGCCTGGTTCTGCCGGTATTTCTTCCTTTTAAAAGGGAGTTTTTCCTTCCTACTGTCACCAGAGTACTTACTCAAACAGGGTCGTGTCATTGTTGTTGTTTTCAAATCGGATGAGTTCTGCCAATACAGACCGATCAGTTTGTAATTTTCACATAAAGCTCTGCCGAGTTTATTTCTCTGATTTATTGACAACAAATCAGAGAAATAAAAAAAGAGAGAAATAGATCAAATGTGATATTCAAAGACAGATTTTAGTTAAAAGTAAAATGAGATTTCGTTGCATTTTTCTTTGGTGGTTTTAACATCATTTAAAAAAAGAAATCCTCTGTAAGGGGTTTCTCTGAATCCTGTCAGAAAGGAGAAGAAGTGGAACCAAAGGGGAACCGTGACTTCTTAGAACACACTGAGCCATGAACGTGGACGTCGGATATAAAGGGAGCAGCGAGCAGCTCAGAGCACATCAGCCCTGCACATTCCAACAGAAGAACATCTGTCTGTGTCGGGAACCATGAAGACTCTGCTGGCTCTCACAGTCCTGACGCTCATCTGCTTCCTGAAGCACAGCTCTGCCAGTGAGTACCGCTGACCTCTGACCTCTGAGCGCCGTGAGTCTGAGCTGCACTCGTATTAACTCTGTGTGTGTGTCCACAGTGCCAGTCGCTATGGAAATGGTGATAAACGGTGTCGAATGCTGCCAGGCCGTCACTAATAAAATCCACATACCAGTGGACAAGGTGAAGCATGTGATGAAGACCAGCGGCTGCAGTCGTGATGCAATCATGTGAGTACATGAAAGTCAGGTTACAGGTGTTGCAGGTCTCTGTGCAGATGCAGAACTGTAGAGTGCGGCTAACCTGCATTAATATCTTTGATGTTTTAGTTCAATTAGGAGGCATCGAATTTGGAGGAGTTGCAATTAAAGAGGATTTTAGAACATTTTGACTTTGAGATTTTTATTTTGCCTCTAGTCTTCTGATTGAGACAGTTGTAGTATGTTATTGTGAAGTAGGCTTACACAAGTGCAGTTAGAACTGGGAGGCTCTTATTATGAAAAACCAGCGTGCACTCTCTTTTGGCTCCATGTTTGGGCTCCACCAGTCTGAAACTCAGTAAATTTGATCGTCTTCTGTGTGTTCATCATCGACTGGTAAAACTAAGTACTGAGAAAAATGAAACTGGCTGCTGTGTGACTTATTTTTCAGCTTCTTTCCATCAGTGGCCCTGTTTGCGATGTTGTGACGTGTGCATTGACACTACGTGTCGTGTGTTTCTTACAGCGTCACTACTCGGAAGAAGAAGTTCTGCCTTGATCCTGAATGGAAACATGCGCAGATGCATCTGGAAGAATTCAAGAAAAGATCAGCGCCCACCACTCTGGAACCTGAAACCACTAAAGAAATGAAGACAAACGTCTCGTCCACCACTCTGAAGCCCACAACCATCTGAGTCTGGAATCCCAGAAATGATCAAAGAAGCTATTGCTCTCATGTGTTTTGAACTGTTGCAGAACTTTGATCATTAATGATGATCACACAGAAATGTTTCTAGTTTAAAACCTTTAAAGTTTTTCTTTTTGGATGTTTTTTATGAGAGAAACCAAGTACTGTGACTGAAAGTTTCAAATGTCTGTTCGTCATTGCTCCACCTTTCACAATAAAAGCTTTATTTTTGTACGCTTTAAAGCCCACTGAGTCCTTGTCTGAGCTTGTTGGTGTTACCGCGACTGCTTTATTTAGAGCAGCTGTGAGTCATGAAGACATGCACCCATGTTATAATAATGTTATGTTATGACAAACATCACCTTCATAAAGACCCAAAGCTGGAATAAACCAGTGTTTGCTGTATACTTTTGGGACCTTTGCGTCTTCGCCGTCAGCAGCCGCATCTTCTAACATTTATTTTTAATTATAAAAGATGGATTTTATTATTATTTCACCGTTTTTACACATTATTTGTCAAAGTAAAAGATTTGATTTGTCGTTCTAGAGTTTTAACTCAAAGCTGTCGACGCGAGTGATGAAAACAAAGACGAGCAGCGGCGCTTCAGCGGCTCAGAGATCAGATGTTATTTAGAGAAAGAGGAACTGTGGTTTGTTTACACCCGAGTATCCTTAAAATTCAGAGAAAGAACGCAGACATTACAGGAGGAAGTGAAACCAGAAGAATACACACAGAAACACAGTTTTACACAGATTGATCATGAATTAGTTTTAGGTAGTTAAATAAAAGTGTTTTATATCTTTCTGTTGTAGATTTTGTGTGTATTTCACATTTTTTGGAAACGATTACAAAATGTCTTAAATCAGACCTTCCCAAAGGGGGGGGCCGCCCCCTAGGAGGGGCGCAGAGCCATGGCAGGGGGGCGCAGAGCCATGGCAGGGGGGGGCGCGGTATGAAAAGGAAAAAAACTAAACGCTTGGACACTGCGAGCACAGGCGCCCACAGACACGCAAAGCAGGAGATGAAGCATCGCTGAATATGTTTCCAAACCAGCTCCATTCTAAGCCAAAGACGAGAAAATATGGTGCCGCAAATCTTCCCTTTGGCTTCACCTGCACAAGTGCCGAGGTAGCAGTGGCGTGTCTAGAAAATTTTTGTTGGGGGGGCCAGGTAGGGGCACAGATTTGGAGAAGGGTGGCAGATGTAATTGGCAGATAATGTTTAAAAAAAAATTCTACCAACCGTTAACCATAATTCAATAATCCTATAAACCTAATAACCGAATGCGCTTTTAACTCTTATTAGAATGAGATTTTAACCACTACGGTGCAAAGTTTTTAGATACTGCGTTGATAAAGTACAAGAGATACAATCAGTGCTTTGTCAGTGTTTACTCAGCATTCAAGGACAGCAGTATTTGCATAGCATTTTTACTGACATGTAGTGCACATATGTTTTGGGCAAAAACATTTTTGAATATTAAAATACGAACATTTGTAACAAACAATTGACAAATTAGCCAATGCAAAACTTTATCTGCTTATTAAAAAAAGAAGATAATCTTCTCACAAACTGGTGTTTGATTTTGAAACAGGAAAAAAGTGGAGAAACAAATGAAAAGACTAACATTTGAATAAAACCTGAAAGCAAGTAAATACTTTCTCTGCTGCCTTATGGTAAACTTTGGTAATATTGATAAAGAACAGCACTGGCTGATGATGAAATACAGTCAGCTGGCATGGTGACACTGCCAGTATTAACCTGCAGGGCTGGACTGGGACAGAAAATCGGGCATTTTGACTACAGACCGGCCCACCAGGTAGTAAAGCCATAAAGACTTTGAATGAAAACAAACGCTGTTGTGACAGTGATGTACAGTCTTGTTGGTATATGTATGATTTCTATACATTTTACGTCAGATAAAAACTTTGGTTGTAAGATTTAGATAATTATTTAATAAAAGCTAGATATTTTAAATGAGAATAAGAAAGAAAAGTATTTCTTTGTGCTCCACCTTTCCCTGTTAATGCCCTACATGCCCCCCTGGCAAAACTTTGCTAGACCCGCCCCTGCACAGTTACCAGCTGTCAGCTACATAAAAAAGGATCCTGGTGTTATTTGTCTCTCAGAAACAGTTCATAACTTCAACTCATTCATGTCACCTAAAAGGTAAACCTGTTTCTCCATCACCTGTTCAGCTCTGATGATCCAGTAAGGACATCTCCTGGTTTCATCCTCATGTTTCCCTCTCACCACATATCCAAACTGACATCATGACCAGCAGCTTTACAGCTGTGGCTCCAGCAAACATCAGCTGATACTAGAAATTAATATTAAATACATTCTAACAACAGCTGATCAAGCTTAAACGTGCTGCTGTTGTTTAGCGCGACATCTGCTGGTTTCCTCTTTCTGGCACAAAGTGGGTGATAAATAAACAAGAGAGAAAAGCCGATCAGCTGATCACTGATCAGTTTCATGATTGAAGTAGAAACAGGAGAGGCAGGGGAGAGAATGAGAGAATGAGAGAAGAAGAGGCAGCTGTGCAGCGTAAACACACAGAATAAATCCAGCTTTGTCTTTTTCCATCCTAGCTGAAGTTTGGGACAAACTGCATCTCTTCTCAGCTCAATACCAAACGCATAATATTTTCTCTGAATGAGGGACCATTCCATTTTTAAGGAGCCGTTGGCAACTCTACTAACTAACCTTATGAATAAAATAAAGTTCACTATCAGTAACATCATAGCAACTGAACAGCTGTACAGAAACTCCTTCATGCTAGCTCGGGCAGTATGAGTTATTGCAACTGACAGTAAAAAGTCAGCACAACAAAAATAAACTGCACCTAAACTTGGTTTATATCTGACCCAGATAGACTGCAGGTCATAACTTCTTACCTGAAGTTCAGTTCACCTGACACTCGGACTGGCGGCTGCCTCGGGGCTCTCCTCCTGCCTCCCCTTCCCTCATCCACCTGCTGACCTCTGTGGAAGCCCCGCCATAGCCACCACCAAACAACTGAGTTATTTTTACACATCGACCTGCATCTGGCCAATCCACCACCTCTCATTGTTCATGCCCTTACAAAATAAAATAAAAAAAATAAGTCACCGGGCATATGCCCGGTATGCCCGATGGCCAGTCCAGCTATGCAACCAAATCTGCAGCTCCATACAGCAATGTTACGACTTAGATTACATCTTATAACTCATAACTCTTATGTTAGCTCCCCTCAGTAGCATACTGTCTGAAATATTCGAGGGCTGCAATAATTCTTTAAGTGTTATTTTTTTCCTTGGTATTCTAATTTCACCGAAGTTTACTAAACTCAACAAACTTAATATTACTTACCGGGACATTTATTCTGTCCTCATTTTCTTTCACCGAAAAATTGTTTCCAGCGGTGCCGTCTTTCGTGCTTGGCTCTCCTACCTTTGCTAACGTGATGCACATAGCGCAGAAGCCGATGCTGCATTCACTTACACTCGGATATCTGAGCTTCACCGTGAAAACATAATCGGACATTTGATATTTGATTGAATTGTATTGTTTTGCCTTTGGGGTGGCACCTGGGGTGGCCAGTCTGGTTGGGGGGGTGGCCTGTGCCCCCCCAGGCCACCCCGCTGGACACGCCATTGCGAGGTAGGTCTCCCTGCAGGGTTGGTTTCCCCTGTGTCGGGAGCAGCGCTGGGCTGTGTAAATCACGGACAAACAGGATCCCACAGCTGTTTATGTTTTTAAACCCATTTTGCACAGAGAGGCATTTTTTGAAAAATGTATTGATGCAATGTTGAATATTATTACACAGAAAACAACTACACCTAAAATAATGACACCGTGACGCCTCTGCCTTTCTAAATGGAGGGACAGTAACTGCATGTAAACCTGCAGACAGTCAGATTAACAGTATTTTGTCTCCATCTGCGATTCATCTCATGTAAACAATAACGTGGCCACAGCGTGACGTGAAAAAGGCACATACCTTTGACGTTGCATGAAGAACTCTGTATTCCTCGTCCACACATAAACGCAAAAAGGAGTTAAAAAAAAACCTCCGTTCTCGGTGACGCGGACGAAACAGCTGCGTGTTCACAAATACCCGTGTAGGTGTGGACGCAGCGTGAAAGAGTTAGAAGTTTATTTTATTACTGCCTGTGATTTATTGCAGATTACTTGTATTTGCTTAATTGTTTACTAAATGTTTGAGCTGTGAAATAAACCGCAATGGAGCAAAAAATGGGCGCGTGTGGTTGGAGGATGTGTTTGTGCGCGAACATTTTTCTTGTAAAACAAAGGAGCAAAAACAAGTTTGGGAACCGCTGCCTTAAAGTGACATTAAAGAGTTAAAATCTCTGTGAAAAGGTAAAATAATAAATAATAAATGTAGTGAGTGAAGAGGAGTCGCTGAGTTCATTTTCAAACTTTGCTTTCGTAGAAGTCAGTAACCACATTCTCACAACCTCACTCAGATATCGAGTGTCTGGTTCCTGATTCGAGCTGCTAATACCAAGTATGAGAACTCAGCACGCAGACGCGCTTCCACGAACTTTCATGTGTCCCTGGTCGGTTTTACCCAGAAATCACTGCGGCAACTTCATCCCACCGAAGAGCTCGTTGCACTTTGTGCAGCGTAAAATGTCACGATTAGAAACTCTAAACAGGAAGTGAAAACTACTAAATGAATGAATGTTTTGCAATAAAGTGACTGAAAGTATCAAAGGTTAAAATCACAACACAAGTCATAAATGACACCAAACAAAAAGAAACGAGACTTCCTCCTAAAGCGTATACAATCAGATTTCACTAAAACCAAGGAGCAAAGGGTCAAAGTTCAGTGAATCATCACGCCTCAAACAACACGTTTGAAAAGAGATTATTTTGAGCGACGTCAGGATCATCCTCAGTGCTGTGAGAGGTTTTCTGGATATTTGTTCCACGTGCACGCTCCAGACCATCAAACAAATCTTAATATTAGTTAAAGATAACCCGAGTAAATACAAAATACACTTTTAATTGATCATTTCATTCATTCAGGGAAACAAAAGCTATGTGAAATGACACCACTCTGTGCAGAGGATTCTCTGCAGCAACATTTGTAACAATGTTGTAGTTTTTCTTTGTTTTTTGTCGCTGTTGTGTCATCTGTTAACACCTCGACTGGAGGCGACACTCATGGGGATCTTTTGTGCTGAAGAGTCACATGACCCCATTTGCATCAAATAACACACAGTTTGAAGAAATGAGGAAGGTGCCCGGGATTTATTTTTGGCTTTTTATTGGTTAGGTCATCCAGCTACCTTACCGTCAAATAATTCATTTTTTTAAATATCATCTTCAAAGAAGAAAGCACAACTGAAAGCAAAAATCATTCACTCGTCACTTTTAAAAGGTGGAAACAATCAATAATAATAGTAAATCAAGGTTCCTACTAAAACACTCAAATCACAACATCAAACAAAGAGTAACTGAAATGTGACACACTGGATCTGTAAAGAGGAGGTGAGACATGAGCCGGGACAAGCACGCCGGAGTCTCCTGATGCGCATCCGTGTCTGTTCCAGTCTCTGAATTTCCCTCGCTGTCTCCCAGGGGCCAAGTGAGGGCTGTGATTGGATGTGGGTGGGTGTCAGGAGAGGCAGCTTTTATTTTCCTCTAAAAGCCAAAGGTGTTCTCCCCGCTGTAGGCCACGTATAAAAAGCCGTCCTCATCCTTCTCCTTCTCGTAGAGCTGCCCCATCGTGATGCTGAAACATGGAGGGAGACGCAACGTCGTCACTGAACACCAAATAAGAAAACAATCCACCGCAGAAAAGACACCGACAAATCCGCCCGGTTAGCATTTTTTCATAAATAACAACAGAAATCTGTGAACATTTGGAGGAGTAAATGGCCTGTATTTGTATAGCGCTTTACTCGTCCCTAAGGACCTCAAAGCGTTTTACACATCCAGTCATCCACACATTCACACACAGGTGATGGCAGCTACATTGTAGCCACAGCCACACTGACAGAGGCGAGGCTGCCGGACACTGGCGCCACTGGGCCCTCTGACCACCACCAGTAGGCAACGGGTGAAGTGTCTCGCCCAAGGACACAACGACCGAGACTGTCCGAGCCGGGGCTCGAACCAGCAACCTTTTGATTACAAGGCGAACTCCCAACTCTTGAGCCACGATCGCCCAAGTGACGCACACTAGCACATAAAGAGCGGCCGACAGCCTGTAAACAACAGTAGACTTGTGATAGCAAGCAAGCGAATAATGAAGAAAACAGATTTTTAGACGGGAAACTGTGAGAGAGAGAGAGAGAGAGCTGTGCATGAAGTGTGATTTTATCCTGGTGGAAGCAAAACAGCGAAAGTCAGAGTGAGTTCATGACGATGTTTATGTGAAGCGTAGTTTGGATCTTCTTTTGCTGCTGGTTCAGTCAATATTGTTTGGAGAGAGATCAAACTAACAGCTTTAGAATCATCTGCACAAAGACATAAACACAAAGCGCGGAGCCGCCGAAACATCAGAATCAGCAAGCTGTCGGCTTTCAGCCCCGACCGTGTCCGCGCCGGCGGGTGAGAAAGGCGACATCTCACTGATCCTGATGATTCTGATGCGTCGGCGGCTCCGCGCTTTGTGTTTATGTCTCTGTGCAGAATCCGTGTTCCTGCTCTCATTTACTGTTTCAGCTGTTTGGTGGTTGTTGAAATTTTGTGAGGTTTAACCTGAGATTCTGGCGTTTCGGGCAAAATAAATTAATATTAAAAAATCAATTCAGGATTTCAATGAATCGATATCACGTTATCCAAGCTAGAATCGATTTTAATCTATATATCGATAATCAAAACCCAGCCCTAGTGGAAACTGACCCACTAACACTGAAATACTGAGACGTGCAGCATTCTGAATGCTGAGAGACAAAACTGAATGAATACAGTATTAAATGAATGACGGGAAGATTTACAGTTTTCATCTGTTGTGTTTTGCAGTAGAGTAAATATCTTCCTGTCAGGCCTTCTTTTATCATTCGTCCTCCAAAAGCCGAGCAGATTCATGGAAAATTAAAGATATCATAGATATGATGTCTTTTATCTAAAGACCTTTGAAACTGAAACGGTTAATGGTGGCAGCCACCAGTATTCGCTTACAATCAAACATTCAACCCTCACTTGACCTGAAGTTACAGAGCGAGGTCATTTCAGATCTCATTATTTTACTTTATAATATAAAAATCAGACAACGAGGTCCTCTGAAAGGCTGAGCTCACCTGGACTGAGGCACCGTCTTATCCACAAACAGGAAGATGGCCTTCTCCGAGGGCAGCTGGATGCGTTTCCTGATGATCCACATGAACTGGGCCACTGTGATGTCAGAGGGGACCAGGTACTTCCTCTTGTCGATGTCCACTATCTGTGATCCCGACACTTTCTCCACGATCACCTGAACGCAACGACACACACATTTCATCATCAGCGAACTGGCCGACTTGCAGAAGCAGCCGCCCATGCGTCGTCGCGCTCACTCACCGGGACGCGGTCAGGGTACTTGTTGCGGATTTTGGCTGACTCTATGCATCGATGTTCTGCAGGAGACAAAGACACACGCGGGTTAGTCTGACGGGTGTTTCTCAGCACCTCGCGCTGTTTCCAAGTGAAATTTAAAAAAAAAAGGCTAATGAAAGTTAACCAAAATGAAACTATAAAGAAAATTATTATTATTATTTTAACAATAATGAAACAAGAAACTGACTCTGAGTTCTCACTTGATTAAACCACAGAAACAAACATGATTAAAAAGACAGAAAACTACAATAACGATCAAACAGATGCAAATTATAAGCAACAAATAACAAAAAACAGACATTACAAAGAGCTGCTATTCATTGCAATCGAATGTTCAACTTAATTCAACATATTTATATTGCCCAACAGCTTTGCATGATTCACAGTTCAAAATAAGCCTTCTTTATCTCATACAGAGCCTTGTTTCATATGAACATCCACCAGGAGCAGTGGATATATGACAGGGTTTAACAAATGCAGATTTAAGTCCACTTCAATCAGTGAAAAAAGGTTTTCAGTAACTTTCTAAATGCAAAGGCAAGCTTTGGCTCCCTGCAGCGCCCCCTGTGGTGTGGAGGCTAGCTTCAGCAGTTTGTTTACATGTACCAAATATTATCAGCCTTCTTAAATGATCAATAAAAGCTACTTTTCAAAAAGCAGCTGACTTCTTCAGTTTAAGTCTTTAGGTCCCTGGTGGTTATGTGAGGAGTTCTTCAGAGAGGTTTGTTTAGAAAAAACCTTCCTCAGACAGCTCTCAGCACCTCCTGCTGCTGATTATGTACAGAGATCGATATCTGACGGTGGAGTTGTTGTCAGTTAACATCACCTCTGGCCGCCCGAACACCTTCGATCCGCTCACTCAAAAGAAGAACGTGCAGGCACTGAATCTTTAATAAAACATCACCATGTTGCCTCTATGATATCACGCCGCATGCATTCCTGCAAGTATTTATTCTGGCAAATATTTGCACTAAAGTAAAACAATCACTCTCGTTTCTAACAGTTCACCAGCTCCTTTTCCTTCAGATCATTCGTTTTCACTATGTCACATGAATTTAAGATGAATGAGCACAAATGGACAAAAATCCTTATCGCGGTTTGTAGTCAGCCGGCTGAAACAGCGCTCGGCATGAGGCCGCAGGAACCACATCTTATCTTTCACAGGAAGCACTGGGGTTGCCCTGAGCTCCTGTTCAGGTTTCACAGTTGGCTGCCATAGACATGCTAATTGCTGCAGTTGCTTCTAGTTTGCATGGAAGATACTGAATTATCTGCAAACCCTCGCTAACTACTTCCTGAACTGTAGTGAAACACAAAGTGCAACACAACCCAGAAATTCACCTTCCCTGTAAAGGTTTCGACTTTTGTGTTTTGCATTTTTACAGCTAGAAATTAGCGAGCATTTGCAGAAATGTCCGCATCTTCCTTCCAAACAGCGACTGGGGCGACGTGTAGCGACCTAAGCCATCGCAGGAAGGTCCATACAGGTAGCACCGTGTACCGTAAACCTCCAACCAGTCCCCTCACTGATCTAGGACCGTGTGACTCTGTGGGGCCTTGTTCACGCCACCCTACAGCATCACAATGGCAAAATGGTGGACAGGTTAATGGTCATGTGACTACAAACCCTGAATAGTGCTAGCTTGAAAGAAAGAACCATAAATACTTTCTTAAGCTTTTATTATAACAACATTTAATAAATGACACAAAAAAGTTACCACTGATTTTTTTTACCTAAATCAACAGGGGGGGGGGGGGGGGGGTTGGGCCTTCACCAACATGTGCTTGTCTTTCTTAACGGAGACAACATTTGTGCTATTTTAAATCCTACAAATAATATTTCATGGTAAGTTTCAACCACTGGTGGAAGTCAGCTTACACAATATTTATTACAATTGCGTAATTATAGAATAATACAATATTTTTATGTGAAATTAATGGATATAAAACTATTTTACAGTAACACAATCACAGGGAAGGTGCTCCTGCACTCCTCCTGTACTTCACTAAGTGAGTTTTCCTGATTACCTTGATTTACTTTACTGTACTTCAGCTGTAACTGAGCACACTTTAAATGATCCCTCAGCACATTTACATGTCTAAACAGATGTTTCCAGCTGTGTTGCATGCGGCTGGCCCGCAGTGTAGAGCTGTTTGGTCATCCAGCTGCTGATGAACTGCGAGCAGAGGCGAGGCCCGACTAGCTACTTGCTGAGCCAGTATACACGATTAGCCTGAAACTGGGTCGTCGTGTTAACAACAAAGACACGATGGTTTGTCCGCTTCCACGAGCCCAGTACACGGCTTTAACACTACGGGTTTAAAAGTTAACGATAACAGGAGCGGACATCAACATTTACACCTGTATGTCCCCGTTAATGGATCGCTGGCTCCTCTATGGACAAAAGCCTGGAGGACAGGCCCGGCTCCCCGCAGGGCCCGTTTACCAGCGACACCTTACAAACTTTAAAGCCCACATTAACTCCCATACGGAAGAATAAACAGCTAGACTTTTATAACATAATAATAACAACTCATAACTATTTTTCCTCACTAATCAGAACGTCGCCTCCATTCTCACCCAAAGAGTGGTCTTCTTTGAACATCCATTTCATGTTTGCCGTTTCCGGGCTCCTCTCGTCGGGTGCAGCGGGCTGTAAACGCGACTCACGGTTAAATTTGGGGCTCAGCAATCTTCCCGCTCGCTGTCCTCTCAGTTTTAACCACAAACGAACACACGGCTCGGCACCTCCCAGCGCTCCAGCTACACAACAACAACAACAACAGCAACAATCCTCTTCTTCACGATCAGCCTGCTGAGCCCCGCCCAGCCCGTGACGTCACCAAGGCCCCTACCATTCCGCCATGTAAAGGGGGGAGAGAAAGACGGAAACATCGACTCTTTCTCTCTGTAAACGTATTAATAACGAACAAGCAATGGCGAAATGCATCATAACTAGGCTAATAACCACATAAGACCTAAGTAAGATTAAATGTTTCCATTTCACTGTATGCATAAGCCGATATTAACATTTCACATGGTAGTTTATGCACTGTTCCCCCCGTAGTGATGCGCAGTCATACGTATTTCTCCTCGCTACAACGTAAACACAACCAGCATTACAGCATTGTCCCCACAGACATGCGCAGTTTGAATCCCCTAAATGCAACCATTACTTTCGTTAACAAATGCTGAGTATTAAGAATGTTTTATGATGTCGTGGCAGGGCTAAGACTTCTACAATAATTAATTGATATTAAGATAAAATGAATAAATATCTATCTTCCTGTTTTGCTTTGAAAGGAGAGATCCAGAGCACAGCCTCCAACTACAAACCCATGGCCTTGGTAATTCTGCTTCTGGAGGTGTTGCAATCAGAAACGTGTCATTGCTTTTTTTCCTCTCTTCTCATTTTATTCGAGTAACATAGAACTAATCTGTCCTGAACCTTACATAACAGGGGGGTCCAACTCATTTTACATCATGGACATACAGAAAAAGCTCTGGTAGCTTTTTGCCAAGACTGTCCTGAATTTTGGACTAACTAAAAGTTTATATTTAAAGAAGAAAATAATAATTTAAATTTATTTTAAAAAAAAAATTGTTCTGTTTTTCTATCTGTTACTGGCTGTGTGGCAAGGTCTTTGTCAGTAAAATAATTTGTAAAAAACTGAAAATACAAATAAAAGCTCAATAACTTATGCCCTGGGTATGGCGTCTTTTCTATACCCATTCAGCCCACGGACTTTATGTTTGACATTCCTGTTTTACAAAATAAATAAAAACCAAAGGCATGAATACTTCTGGGATTTTTAAAAACCTTTCCAAAAGCTGACTCACTAAAACAATATATTTAAAAAGCTGGCATTAAGTAATTCAGTTGTATAAAAGCAGGTGGGTGCAACTTAAAATGTTACGTTTAATGAAATCTGGTGAAATAAACTTTATTTGATTAGGATACATTCACTTTACATCAAGCATAATTTCTTTGATGTTTTTTTGGAATACATAAAACTTTTATTTCATACATTTCAGTTACACTTTCATCAAATGTATTGCTTCATGTTTATGACGACAGAATTTGTTTTAGAGTAAAAGCTTTTCTTTGTTCAGATATTCTAAAAAGAGAAATGCTCCAGCACCAAAGTAAGTGCTTTAATACAAAGTTTTATTCAAACTTCAGTAAACGTGTCTAAAACCACGCGTGAATTACACTGTACGAATGGAGCCACACGCCTTCTTCCCGTTGCCTCGTTCGTCTTCCGCTGTGGCCGCTCTGGTCTGGTTATCGGGCGGCAGCGGCTTCCCCAGGTGGTGTCCTGTGGAGATGCCGAGAGGCTGCGTCGCTAGTTCCTCCTTCACTTCCGGCCGAAGTAAGAATCCTCCCTGAAAGCTGAGGTCAAAGAGCTCACAGCGGGCAAAGGTCAAAGGATTTTCTGCAAGTAGTCCTTTGAGTCGAGTCCGCCACCCCTCGAGCATCGCGGCTCGTGCAGCTGGGGGACTGTGAGCCGGACTCCAGAAAATCTGAGGAGCCAGAACCTGAAATCCACAGAAGTGCAGAATCCCATTCTGGAAGAAACAAGAGCAGACAGAAGGGAGGAAGATGATTCCACAAGCATTCATCTTTGGGTTTGTTATGTGTTATTTGTGTAGCTTTCCATCTTATGCCCTTCTTTATCAACTTTAATTGTGTTAGGGTTTTGTCTCTGTGCTCAGTCATTTCCTGTTTTATTTTGGTAGCTCTTTATTTCCTTGATTATTTTCACCTGTTTCTTGTTACCTAGCTGTTTTCACTCCAATCATTAACCGTCAGCTGTTGGCTTCCCAGACTTATCATCTGATGTTTGTTCTCATTCACTTCATGGATTTTCTGTTTTCTGGGTTCCTGCTTTGAGTCAGTTTTGTTTATATGTTTACCTTCAGCTTCTGTTATTTGATAAAAAGAGAGAAACAAAAGTCCCAAAAGAACTTTGAACTGCTGGTGGTACAGTGGGGCAAAAAAGTATTTAGTCAGCCACCGATTGTGCAAGTTCCCCCACCTAAAATGATGACAGAGGTCAGTAATTTGCACCAGAGGTACACTTCAACTGTGAGAGACAGAATGTGAAAAAAAAAAATCCATGAATCCACATGGTAGGATTTGTAAAGAATTTATTCGTAAATCAGGGTGGAAAATAAGTATTTGGTCAATAACAAAAATACAACTCAATACTTTGTAACATAACCTTTGTTGGCAATAACAGAGGTCAAACGTTTACTATAGGTCTTTACCAGGTTTGCACACACAGTAGCTGGTATTTTGGCCCATTCCTCCATGCAGATCTTCTCGAGAGCAGTGATGTTTTGGGGCTGTCGCCGAGCAACACGGACTTTCAACTCCCGCCACAGATTTTCTATGGGGTTGAGGTCTGGAGACTGGCTAGGCCACTCCAGGACTTTCAAATGCTTCTTACGGAGCCACTCCTTTGTTGCCCGGGCGGTGTGTTTTGGATCATTGTCATGTTGGAAGACCCAGCCTCGTTTCACCTTCAAAGTTCTCACTGATGGAAGGAGGTTTTGGCTCAAAATCTCACGATACATGGCCCCATTCATTCTGTCCTTAACACGGATCAGTCGTCCTGTCCCCTTGGCAGAAAAACAGCCCCATAGCATGATGTTTCCACCCCCATGCTTCACAGTAGGTATGGTGTTCTTGGGATGCAACTCAGTATTCTTCTTCCTCCAAACACGACGAGTTGAGTTTATACCAAAAAGTTCTACTTTGGTTTCATCTGACCACATGACATTCTCCCAATCCTCTGCTGTATCATCCATGTGCTCTCTGGCAAACTTCAGACGGGCCTGGACATGCACTGGCTTCAGCAGCGGAACACGTCTGGCACTGCGGGATTTGATTCCCTGCCGTTGTAGTGTGTTACTGATGGTGACCTTTGTTACTTTGGTCCCAGCTCTCTGCAGGTCATTCACCAGGTCCCCCCGTGTGGTTCTGGGATCTTTGCTCACCATTCTCATGATCATTTTGACCCCACGAGATGAGATCTTGCGTGGAGCCCCAGATCGAGGGAGATTATCAGTGGTCTTGTATGTCTTCCATTTTCTGATGATTGCTCCCACAGTTGATTTTTTCACACCAAGCTGCTTGCCTATTGTAGATTCACTCTTCCCAGTCTGGTGCAGGTCTACAATACTTTTCCTGGTGTCCTTCGAAAGCTCTTTGGTCTTGGCCATGGCGGAGTTTGGAGTCTGACTGTTTGAGGCTGTGGACAGGTGTCTTTTATACAGATGATGAGTTCAAACAGGTGCCATTCATACAGGTAACGAGTGGGGGACAGAAAAGCTTCTTACAGAAGACGTTACAGGTCTGTGAGAGCCTGAGATTTTCCTTGTTTGAGGTGACCAAATACTTATTTTCCACCCTGATTTACCAATAAATTCTTTACAAATCCTACCATGTGGATTCATGGATTTTTTTTTCACATTCTGTCTCTCACAGTTGAAGTGTACCTCTGGTGCAAATTACTGACCACTGTCATCATTTTAAGTGGGGGAACTTGCACAATCGGTGGCTGACTAAATACTTTTTTGCCCCACTGTACCAGCAGCTCGGTGACTGGCTCTTATCTCCTTTTTATGTAATCACACCCACATCAGCAGTGTTGCTGCTTTTCAAAGACTCCTGATGCTCAGTTAAAGCTTCATATTTTTTTCCTTGGACTTTCCTACTGTAGCTTTGCATGAATTAGAGGCGTTCCTTTATCGTACCCTGGCCCCTCAGCAGTCAACAAATTATTTCTGTTCAGCTCCACGAGCCTGCCTGTCAGAGGAGGAGGGTGCATGTCTGTTTGTATCAGCTGATAACGGCGGTGAATGGGCCAACGGATGAGGACAAAGTCAGCTTTGAAACACTGGAGGAGCTTCAGTGGTTTATCACAGTTTTATCAGCCGAGACACTGAATCACATTTGTGCCTTTGTTTGTGCTGCAGCTTGTTAGGATCAGAATAAGATAATCCTCTGGGATAAAATATGGGCCTTCACTACGATAACCATACACATTGAAAAAAATGAGCTTTGAGGGCCAGGCCCGTCTCCCTGATGCTGTACCACATCCATGTGTGACTGAGAGGCTCCAGTGGATTTGATAAAATTGTGACATTTAATAACTCAGGAATGAAAACAACATCTGTCTCCAACAGGAACATCACAGCTATGATCGATTCCCATTAATCTGCCTCCAACAGGTTTCTGTATGTGAGATTAGGATTACAGTGGATCCTCTGAGTTTTTGTTACTCTTCTGCTGTTTGAAGTTTTGAATTCTTTTGTTTGATTTGTTGCAGCATCACTGAGTCTTTGATTTTCCTCCTAAGAACTTTCTGTTTTGTGTGTTCTGGTTCACGATGTTGCCTTAATGTTTTGACTTCTCATCTTACTGGATCTTACTGCATAGTTGTGCATGCCGATTAATTATATAATTTACTATGCTTGTAGTAAGTTGTGAATTCTTGGTCTTTGTTTTGAGTTTATTTCTCGGGTGTCTCACCTGCAGAGGCCACAGGGTGACGTTGATGTCCCCGTTGATGCCGTCAGGCTGAAACATCGTCGGAGCTGCTGCGGTCGTGAACGACAACATGGCTTTTTTATCCTTAGAGGAAATATAACATACAGTTGGATAACCAGACCAAAACACGTCCACAAAGAAAAGCTCTTTATTTTATCAACATCAAGTTTTCCAATAATTTTCAAACATATGTACAGAAATTCCTTTCTTGTCTTTTGCTTTTCATCTCTGAAACATGAGCGCATCACCTGACTGTCCCACTTAAATGTAGGTTAAATCGATAAATCCAGACTGATATTAATGGAGTTGGTTGTGTTATTTGTTGCATCCTTCTAATGATTTGATGTTCTCTGCTGGAACGTACCTTGAATATCCCGTTATCGTACATCTTTTCCAGGGAGAATGCGAAGCCCTGTGACAGCACTCTGTCTATCCAGCCCTTCATGACGGCGGGAAAACTGAACCAGTACAAAGGAAACTACAGAAGGAAAAAATAATGTTGTTATTAATACCATTCAGAATTTTATTATTCTCAGTCATTTTCTAGTTCAACACTCTTTTACATCAAGCATTTCCAAAGACGCAAACATGCCTGTACTAAAAGCTGCAGTTCCCCTAATGTCCAGCAGAGGCAGAAGTGAGTCAGTCCCCATAGACTTCCAAACTTTACAACAGAAACAAACATGTTTACAGCCTGGTAGCTGGTCTCTGTACATGGAAGAATGTTTCTATAACCAGTGTTGGGAAGGTTACTTTTAAAATGTATTCCACTACAGATTACAGAATACATGCCCCAAAATGTATTTTGTAACGTATTCTGAATACTTTGGATTACTTTGTGGTGGAGGTAAGCATGGACGACACAGAGCTCTCAGTTCTCACTCCTTCTTTATTCCTCTCCAAAATCAACTGAACACATCGCGCCACAAAACACAGCAACACACTTCCTCAACACTGGGTGTGAGTGGAGCCCTCTAGTGGTCCACCACAACTTAATATATTATCAAGCAGTTTACAACTACATGAATGTGATTTATTACTATTACTGAAGGTCCGCGGCACTGAACCGTAGTAAAGGGACCTCTGGCTAATACGTCGGGTTCATGTCGGGCTCGTAGCCGAAAAATAGCTTTACTTTGTTGTCTGGGTCAAGTTTGCTAGCGAGACACAGAGAGAGGCGTTGAAAGGCTGCTGCAACAAAACTTATTGTTTCGGAGGAAAACACGAACACGGTGTACAGTCGAGTCTTAATAGCTTACTTACAACTGGGCTCGTCAGGCACTCTTTTTGGCTGCAGTGGTTATTATTATATTTACATGCTTCCAGCTCCCGTTTCTGCTCCGTGACAGCTCATACTTTTCATTTTTCTCCCTCCTCGCTCACAGACACATAACGTGTATGGCAGTCCATTCTCCCTGCAGCACGGACTACACTGCCCATGATGCTGCATTCTTTAGAGCCTGTAGCATTCTGCCTGTTAGCTTAGCACAACAACAACAACAAGGCCTCTCTCACCCAGGAAACACACAGTGGCAGAGAGAGCGTCACCCTGTAACCATGGCAACCGTAACGCTGCTGCCTGGAACAACAACATAGCTGTCAAACAAAACCCAAACAGTCCTGACCCGCGACAGTGTGAAACAGGAAAATACCGCCGTGTAATCCCTTTATTTCAACAAGGTAAATGTATTCTGAATACCGAATAATTGTTCTGTTGGAGCCTTATGGAGTATTTTCAATGACCTCATGTGACCAAAAATATGGCTGCTGTGAGGTCACTGTACTAACAGACCGTCCGAGAAGGCGGAGCTCCAGGTTTGGAGAATTTTATTTGCAATAGAGATACGACAGCTACTGAGGAAGATGAATTTTATCACCCTGAAAATCTAAATCCTATTTAAATCTAAATTTATTTCTAAAACCACTTTACTTCATGTTGCTCAGATGGTGGTTTTATTAGTCTGTGTTCTGCTTCACTTTAAATATTCTGACCTTTCATGAATCCGCCTCAGGAATAATCTTTCAGAAGAACAACAACATTCCCGATGAGCAGGGCGATTTAAGGAGCTTGTTGAATTTAGAACACAGAAGCTGAACATTACAAACCATTAAAAATGGAACCGATCTCTGTATTCTCAGGATAATCCAGGATGTGGGCTCACTTGTGTTTGTGGGCACGATGGAGAGGTTACTCATCATGAAATGGGAAGTTGTGACACTCAATAACTGCAGCTTTTAGTGACCTCTGACCTGGAAGATGATGAGCTCGGCCTCTGTTACTTTGCGCTGCTCAGCTACGATGTCTTCGCTGAGACGGCCCTCCATCCCGGCGTGCAGGGTCTCTTCTCCGTACTGGAAATGCTCAGAGTTCCTCACATCACCTGAACACAACACGCTCAGTCAGAATCTCACTGGGAGGTTTTATCGGTTCACTTTAATTGGGTGTTTTCAACCCAGAGGCACCCTTTCTATATAAAACAAACCTTTGACTTAAGCTGAGAGTTATTTCACTGATACCCATCAAAGGCCATAATTTATTAACAAGTGTGATGCTTGTGAGGGGAGATAGTCCAGCGTGCAAAAAACTGATCAGCAGCATTTTTTAAAAACTTTCTGTAGAAACTATAACAAAAGCTGTAGCGGCTGGAAAAAGGCAAATCTCACATAGTCCCTGAAACATCCCTTCAGGTCAGCATCTAAGGTCTGAGTGCAAAGCTGAGGCAGCAGAGCTGTTTGTTGGGTAGCTTCAAAGTGTTTGATGAGGTGATGAAGGCAAGGTTAGCAAGAGTCACGTGGCATGCCTTCATCCATCAGTCCAATCATTAAAAGTTCTGATGATAGTTCAGGGCGCACAGGAGCTGTTTTTCACCGGGAGACGTGTCTTAAAGTTTCAGCTTCCTCTTTGGTGTCCACTGCACACAGAAGTTGTGTCACCATGTGGAGCTGAGGGGCATTTCAGCTCAGAGCATGCCCCGTCTGAGCACTACAGCATTAAAGAGCAGACTACAGCAGACAAAGAAATGATTAGCCTGCGAATCAGACCAAGGTATGTTTCATTCACTTTAAATATTTACACAGATTTAAAGGTGAGGATTTAAAGGTGAGGTGATGGACCACAAACTGAGAGACACACAGAGAGCAGCATTAAAGCTCGAGTTGGTGTTTTGCCAGGATTTGCTGACAATGAGAAAGATGAAGCTCGGCTCAAAACGTGCCCAAAGACACAAAACAACAAAGAATAAATATGTCAGATGAATGCAGACGAAGCACAAAAAAGGCCAAAAACTGACTGACAGATGCAACGTGAGCTCAGAGAGACACGCCTGCAGTCATCTCTGTCTCGCAGCATCTGAAGTCATAAAGTTTAAATGTACAAATATGATGAGCTCCTGCACTCTGCTCTGATTTAAAAATAAAACGGTGAAAAAAACTGTAAAGCACTGATGATGAAACAAGCAATAATGTGTGTGTGTGTGTGTTCCCCGTGTGGGGGGGGTCACCGATGATGTCATCCCGCGTGGCACTGGCTTTGAAGTTCATGGCGTACAGGTCAGACACGACGACCTCGTATCCCTGCAGCTTCAGCTCCTGCAGCGCCACGTCTCGAGCCGCCGCGTTGAACGAAGCCGGACTCTGGTGGGCGTAAACGATCAGAGCTGTCTTCTGAGCTGACACACACACACACACACACACACACACACACACACACACACACACACGTACACACACAGAGACACACACACACACACACACGTACACACACACACAGACACACACAGAGACACAGACAGACACACAGACACACAGACACAGACAGACACACACACAGACAGACAGACACACACACACACACACACACACACACACACACACACACAGAGCTGTTAAACCTTGAAATCAAGTTTGATGACTTTCTTTGTCGTGTTGCTCAAAATATGAAAACTGGAACAAACTAGTGAAAAAAATGAAAAGAGTTCAAATTTAAATCTGGATGTTTATCAGAAACATTTCCTCTTTAACAGTAAACACAGACGTACAGCTCGTCCGACACAATCGAGCTTTAAATAGTGTTTCTAAATACAAAAGACAGGAAGCAGAAAATCCTGTAAATAACCTTCAGAAGGTGAAACTAGAAACGTTAAAGTCACAGCAGGCTGACCGCAGGATTTCACAGTGCTTTCTGTTATTATAAATTCCTCCTGGTCCATCTGGATGTAAGAACAAAAACACATTCCTTTGTTTTGTTTTTAGCTTATTTTTTTATTTCATGCACAGCTTCTGTGGCTGCCGTCAGCAGCAGTTATGCAATTTAAGACAATTTTATGGTTCAAGTTACAATGAATAAGTGAAATACTTTATTGTTAATATATGTGTGTGATGTAATGTATGTTGTTGGTGTAAATACATTTACAAGGGTTTACAGAATGTTTCCGGGGTGGAACCAATGTTTAGTCTGTTGTTTGAGGTCGACGGCATATTCTGGTACACGCTACACTCGGTAGAGCGCAGCATGCTTTCGTCTCTCTCTGGTGGTGGTAGAGACGAGACATGTAGACGCATGCAACGGAGTGTCCGACTATGGGAAAGAGTGACACTACAAGAAGCGTTTTCATTAACCCCTGCAAGTTAATGCGGCCAATGAGGTATGCAATTTGTATATGTTGTGATAGAAAATAAGATGTTTGTTTGTGATAGAGCGAGCGAGTTTATGGTAACCACGTGTATATGTTAGCATTTTGTGAAGGTAAATTGTAAGCATTTGTGTTGTTTAATGATGTACCTTATTGTTTATTCTCTATGAGAACAATGTACGGTGGAAATTGATTATTTTATGTTGTTGTACAGTTCTCACGGCATCGTTACGGCATCTCTGGTGGCATCGTTGGTGGCGCCCGTGTGCAATAAATGCCAGTAAATCAAGAACGCCTTGTGTTCGTTTTTCAACTTGGAGGGAGTTACAGCTTCAGAAGTCCGAGAGAATAAAAAAGAAACAGGAAGCCTCCAGTTTAGTTTTTCCTTCCACTTTAACCAATAAGCAAATGTGAGAACACCCAGTGTGGGGTGTATTAATTCATTACGCTATTTTACATTCCTGCAGTGATCCATTATCCAAACCTGAAAATCTTTCTTACTTTGAGGTCACTGTTTTTACAGTTCTGAGAGCAAACTTTATGAAAAAAATTACAAATACTTGGAAATATAAAGAAAGACATAAACCTGAGGTTTGTTTGGGAGCTGTGTGGATGCACACGGTCTGCCCACAGGACGCTCAGCAGTTTATAGATTTATTTCTCAGATTTTTACCAATGAGCGCAGACACTTACCCATGCTGCGTCTGCTGGACCCGTCGGCACAGGAGACCGGCTTCGCGGAGCTTCTTATAGGCCCACGGCTTTGTTAGCGTGACAAACAGGGTTAGATCAGATGTCAGGATAGAACAAACCTGTCTGAGAGTCATAACAGCATACCGTGGGGGGCGGGGCATGTTGTCAGAGTGCAGGGCCGGTTCAGCGGGGTGAACGGACTCTCATGACTGACAGCAGAGTGGACTTTCACATAGTTCACGGATGATTACAAAATCACATAATGGAGACATGATTAAGAATATGAGGCCTTTTTTATTTTGATTTTGATCTCACTCAGTCCACAGGACTAATCTTTAATCAGCCAGCCAAGCAAAAAATAAAACGACAAAAAAAAAGATTAAGTGGAAGCAAAAAATTATAATGATAAAGTCCAAAAACAGGCTGGACATGAAAACAGCCAACGCCAGCCAGGAAACCACAGGAACACCAAGAACAGGAAGACCTCACACAAAGAAAAAGGAAAAGGAAACCTGCAGCGAGCAGCAACGCGACACAGCGTGACAGGAGCAGGCGGGAAATCAGCTGATACTGAGGGACAACGGTGAGGCTTTCTTACTCAGCTAACATCATGCTCGTAAGCTGTCAGTACGAACCACGGCAGTGAGAAACAGGTTCTAATAGCATTATTATCCCTTTGATCTAAAAGGTCAGAGGTCAAAGTCTGATCAGGATCCACTGAAAGCTTTTCCACCTATCATGTTTACAGACACTCAAACGCTACAAAAACCATAATGTCCTTGGCTGAGGTGAGTGGGAATCAACGAAGAAACCCAAAAACCATCGAGATTCACTGCTTAAAGGTGCAGTAGGCACCAAGTTTAAGTCACTTCCATCAGACAGGCACCGGGACCAGGACCGGGACCAGGACCAGGACCGGGACCAGAATGAGGACCGAGACCTGTAAACAGCTTTGTAAAGTGAGACATGTTTAGAGGCAATCCCAAGAAAACATCTTTCACCCCTGAGGTTGTGTGCTGCAGCTAAACTTAGAGACGGTCAGTTTATGTGTGTGTGTGTGTGTGTGTGTGTGTGTGTGTGTGTGTGTGCGTGCGTGTGTGTTTATCTGTGTGTGTGTGTGTGTGTCATGGTACAAGAGAGTGTCTTGAAGCTTCTATCAGACGCTGGTCATACCTGGAAAGCTCATCTGTAACCATCGTTCTCCTCCTGGACTCCCTTGGAACTCTGGATTGGATCTCCTGCTACTCCCACTGCTCTCACCTTGCCCGGACACTCGAGCGTGAATCTGAGTCCTGATTGGATAAGGCACAGACAGGAAGGAAAAAGTGATGATTATTAGTACAAATGGAAGAAGGTGATGGACTTGGATAAGTTTAGCTTCTTCCTACTCCTTTTTGAATATGTTACCATATTAATTATGACTATTCTGTTCTCCTTATGTTTTACTTTGATTTTTTTTTTCATTTTCTTTCTGTATTTTTTTTAAAGAAAAGAAAGGCGTACAATTCCAGCTCCAAATAAATTCAAGATGTATGCGAGTTGTGTTTCTGTAAAATATTCGGCGTGTCTACATTAACCCGTCTTTTCCATATCTATCAGATGTGACCTTTATCTGAATGATCCTGAGGTGGATTCCCGACACGCTACTCGCACGCTACAGTTCAGGCTCAGCAGGCTGCACTATCATAGGAATGCTGCCTGCACACCTGTGTCACCTGCTGTTCACCTGATTAGACCTTCAGATAAGAGTGTGCTTTACATGCTGATGTGCAAACTGTGAATGCAGCTCTTCCAGGAATGAAGCGCAGCAGTGCTGCATGCCTTTCAAACACACAACCAGATGGTGCAGTCTGCTCTTCTGCACCAGTGAAACATCACAGTTTGATCCAGTGTGAACAGCAGCCAGTTGTTCAGCTGGTGCTGAACTTGTTCTCTGGGTTAAAAACATCACCGCTGCTGCTGCTGGATCTCTGAGCACCTCAATGCTTCTGGACTCAAACCTGTAACTCCATCTCATTCACACGGAGTGAGCTCTGGGGCTATGAGGTACACGCTGAAGTGCCAAAACCTGCAGTTCCTCTAACGTCCAGCAGAGGCTTCAGCAGTGACTCCCCCTTCATAGGAACCCTACAGGGCGGGGGGTTTAGATTCACCAGTGTGGGTCAGCTGAAGGGAAATGGCAGTTCTGGTGAAAGTTGAGACGATGAAAGTGTATTCACGCCGTGTCTGTGCTACCTCTGTCAGCCGTGACCTCGAACCGAGCCGGGGCCTTTCAGTGTAAGTTTTGCATGTTCTCCCTGCGCCTGCAGGTTTCCCTCCACAGTCTAAAGACTCACGCGTTAGTTTGATTCTATGCTGGCCATGTGACCTGCTGTATGAGCGTGCGGTCAGAGCGCCACATGCAGTTCAAAGTGCTCCCATTGGTCAGTAAGAGGTCATAAGATTAGAAATGCAGCTGAGCTGTGGATGTTTCTCTGATGAGGCAGAGAAGACCGTGTGTAACTGTGCTAATGTTGTTTTAATAAAATATATTTACATTCATAATAACATACATGTTATTATGTCCTGTGTGTCTAATCGAACACAGGACAAACTCCGCACAGTAAAAAAGTCTGAAGGACTTTCATGCACTTATTTTAGTCCCTGGTGTCTCACCTGAGTTCCATCCACGGTTAATCAGCAGAAGGTTCTTGAGGCCAGCGCTGTCCTCCACTCTCCACCAGTTTGTCAGCTACGTTCTGGTGGTAACTAGGTCTTCATGTACCTTGTTTTTGTGATTTAGTCCTTGTGTTTAATCTTGTTTCCCTGTTCCTTAGTTAGTGGTCACATCTCCAGACCCATCCACTGCTGAAGCTTCTATCGGACGCTGGTCATACCTGGAAAGATGGGGTGGAGCCACCACAGGAACCCACACTGTGCATCACTGCAGTGTTCGTGTGTTCAGCTGCTGATGCAGAAAATGTAGAATTGCTTTAATATTTGAATCCAGGGGCGGGTCCAAACTTTTAGGGGGGCTCAGTTTCCAATCATACTGTCACGCGTGCCTTGTAATTAATATTAATGATTCAACTGGAAAACGTCACAATGTTACGTTCCAAAGCCACCTAATGTGTTGGATGACCTACTGTAGTGTCTAAGAATAATTCAGAGGGAATAATCAGAGATTTCAATCTAATCCACCGTTTTAGGGCGGAGCCTGTAGTTATCGAACCCGAGGCAAAAACTCAGCCCCCGAGGCCTGGAGTTCGACACCTGTGTGCTGGAGGGTGTAGGGAGCCACAGCCCTGTCCCCCAGGGCATGAAGCATGCATGGAGGAGATCCAGGCCCAAGGAGTGCGAGAGCCCAAGGAGGACCACCGGAGGGGCATCTGTGCCACCCACCTGGGAAGCTGAGGAGAGCCCCAGACGAGGAGTCAGCCAGCAGCCACGGAGCAGAAGCCAGACGGGGCTGCAGTGGCGTGCCCGTGGGCTCCGCCAGCTGTGCCAGAGTGTTATTGTAACATGTTATTGTTAATACTATTAATGGTTGTTTTTAGGGGTGCTCTGATGGAACTAGTCTATGTTTGAATCTCGCTCCGCTCCTCAGACCTCAGAGTCCGAAGAGACACTCAAATATTTAGAAAAATCACAGGGCTTTGCTGACAGTGGTGAACAAACACATGGAATCAATTATTCAGGGGGAGGGGCATCCGAATTACAGTCTTATTGCACCACAACAGTTTATAGTTTCAAGCAGGTCCAAAACCAAAAGCCAGATTCTAAGCCAAGCTGACAGCTGAAGTAAGGCCAATATCAGCCCAAAGTCAAGCCTACCTGCAGCCCTACCTGTCCAGGGTGTGCCCCGCCCCTCACTCAGTGATAGCCAGGCAAGCAAACATGGCGATTTTTAGAGGACGCCCAGTATGGTGTCCAGTGTTTGAAGCCAGTGCAGAGCCGAGGTTTGAGCTTTTTGGCTCTTATCATTTTATTTTTTTTCCTGGGATCGTAAAAAGCATTTTAATACTTGGAATAGTTTAACACAGAGAGCTGCCCAGAAGGGCGATTTTATCACAGTGGAAGTAAAACAGCCAAAGCAAAAGGGAATTCATGACGATGTTCTCAAATGTGTTTTGTTGCTGGTTCGGTGAGTTTCGGTTGGAGTGATGAAACCTGCAGCTTCCGAATCTCAGATGTGGGCTTTCAGCACAGACGGCGTGTCCGTGTCCACTTTGTGTTTACATGTTTTAAAGGAATCTGTTTACCTGCTTGCTAATCGTTTGGTGGTTGTTGAAATGGTTTTGTGGGCTTTTAGCTGAGATGCTGATGTTTCTGTGGACAACACACGTATCTGTATTTAAATAGCAGATGTGGCGATACATCCCATTAAACCAGATGTTCTCCCCGGGTACCGGGGCTCTGATTTTCAACAGGTTAGTTGTTTCTTACTTAATTACTTTGTGCTGTATGACTGGCATTAAGGAGGTTTTAATCAGTGGGAAAAGCTGTAAAACTCAATCACAGCTAAACGTCCAAAATTTAAACTCGCGCTTGTTTGTTCTGCTGCTCACCACAAACAAGTGAACTATAAATGGCTTCAAGCGCACATAGGGCAGGGATAGCTCAGTAGGTAGAGTGGTGGCCCCATGATCGGAAGGTCGGGGGTTCAACTCCATTGAACGGCTACCCTGTGGTACCCCTGAGCAAGGTACCGTCCCTACACACTGCTCCCCGGGCGCTGCATTGGTGGCTGCCCACTGCTTCACTGGGTGAATGGGTTAAATGCAGAGGAACTATTTCCCTATGGGGACTAACACATACACATTATTACATTATTATTATGCACACACATGCACGCACACCTCTGCCATTCAAAGACACTTTGTGTATAGTAATAATAATATAGTATATTAATCTTCAACAGCAAACTGAACGTTGATCTCTTCCAAGGAAGTTTTTTTTTCATTCAGCATTTTCATAAAACGCTTATTTTTATAGATCTACTATGCAGTCAGTCATATATTGAGTCTGAAAGTTTCCCCAGCGATGATAGAAATATGCGGATGTGACACATCAAAGAAGCGCTCTGACACTTTTATGAATCGGCTGCTGTGATTGGATCGCAGCCAGCAGCCTGCTCTGAGTTCTGAGACCATCCGTGACACAGCACAGCTTCCACGGCTTCCACGGCTTCCAGCAACAACGCCGCCTCGGCAATTCTACTCAAGATGAGCAATGAGTAGAAACACCAACAAGCCACACAGGTTTGTTCCACTAAAATGAGACAGAAAAGGTCATTTTGCAGTTCCGTTTAAGTTTATTACTCAAAGGAAAACAATGTTTTTATCACGGTCCTGTATGTGATGACTCGGTGTTTTTCTTTTGATTAATATTATCACTCGTGTCTCATGTGACTCCTGTCCCTGCACGCCGTGTTCCCTCTGCTCAGTGTCAGAACTGTGTCTCGGTGCCTGTCGTTATGCTTCCTGTTTTATTTTGATGGTCCCTGTTCTGTGTTCAGTCTCTGTCCCCATGTTTTCTCTGCGCCTGTCCTGATCCCACTTCTCCGTGTCAGTATTGCCGTAGTGTGACCTCAAAATGGACAAAAAAGTAGGATTAAGCAGACAAAACATCCACAACTTCTATGCAGCGTGCACCACATACATACCACGCCCACACACCTGCTGGCAATAGGTCAGCATTTTCAGAACAGGCATGATTATCTATTAGAGCGGGTTTAAATCAGCAGTCGCCAACCTTTCACGGACTGTTTAATTTCAGGCAATATTTTCACTGACCAGCTGTTAAGATGTGGCGGATAAATACAACAAAATAAAATGATACGACCAAGACAAAAAAACCTGGTATTTTGTAAATATAATAATAAACGAGAATTCATTGTGTAACTGTGTAACTTCATCAGCAGCGTCCTCCTGACAACAACATTGAGAGTAACATCCTGCTCTCTGGTCGCTATAACGGGGAAACATTTCTTTCAAAATAAGACTCACAACTACAACACGGGAAAGACCCAGAGGAACCGAGTTAACGATAAAAACCCTGAAAACCATACATTTCACACCCGAGTCTCAACTCTCACGGCATAAATCATCCTGCTATATTATCATAACAGGAGGAAACTGTGGGAGTTTTCCACTGAATCACTCCACCAACTCACCTGCCTGCCCTCAGTCACCGTCATTGCATCCCGCCGATTCCTCGCTCTCGGAACCCAGCCGCCTCACCCCACCTCCCCTGTTGCCACTTCTCCACCTGCAAACCTCTATTGAGACTCCCGGTTGCGCTCCCTGAAGCCTGCGCCTTTCCTTCGTGCTCCTGAGCTTCTATTCTAGTGAATTTCTCTCATTTTCACTGCCATACTTTTAATTAATGTATTTTGTTTTATACTACGCATATTTTATATGTCATTAGGTCATTTATTGTGGAAATTCTCATACATGAACTATTGTACTGCATGTTGGTTCTGCTGGTGCACCTGAGTGAGATGCATGCCCATGTGGATGTATGAGCAAGGCAAGTTGAAGCAGTAGAGGCCAATTTAAGTCAGAGCAAGTTCAAATGTTCTTAAAAGTATCTGTAAAGTGCTCATTTCTGCCTCAAAGCGGAGGTCAGCCAGCGAGGTATGTTTTGTATGTTACATAGATCATTGTATGTCTCTATTTCACCCGTCGCACTATTTATTGAAGTTTGTGTTGTTTTAGTTCGACGGGGGTGTAGTTTGTGATCAAAGTGATACTGTAACAATATCAACACAAAGACCTTTCAACTCACATTACAGCCAACTTCATGCCATCACATAAAAAAGCTCTTAATTGACTATAAGAAGAGGTGGAAGTGATAGTCGAACTCAGAACTGCATAATTCCCGCCCCCTGGTGGCGAAATCGTGTCATTGCACCAAGGACCAAGCTGCTGCAAATGTTATTGGGCACAATGATTCACCAGTTGCTTCTTCATAAAGACCAGGGCCGGCCCGTGGCATGGGCCGTATAGGCAAATGCTAAGGGCGCCGTCCATCAGGGGGCGCCACGCCAGTGCCACAAATGTTGAAAAAAAAAAAAAAGTTGGTACTATTATTTCTAAATACAAAAAATAATCCCACGTTAATTAAAATGCAAAGTAAAGATTATTTAATAGAAATATTATTTGTTACAACATTACACTACACTGCTGATGTAGGGGGGCGCCACCTAAAATCTTGCCTAGGGCGCCAGATTGGTTAGGGCCGTTTCTGATAAAGACGTCCAGAAGCCAGATATTGAAGTTCATGTTTGGAAACGAGACACAAGGATGAAGAAACAATAAGAAACTGTGTTTAAGTCTGACAACAACAGCACCACAAGTTAGCCAGAAGCCTCAATTTTATCCCACAACTTAGACATTCACATTACTCACACTCTCATTACACATACATATAGGATCTTGGGGGTGGGCACGCTACACGGAATCCAAAGTACCATCAGGGTGTATACCCCACCCCTGGCGTCGTTGCCCACCTCTCAATTTTAAATACACGTAGACATTGAGGGCTAGCAGGAGGGACTATGCGCTTACCTGCTGCTCTCTGGCAGGTAGCTCCATGCCCTCCTGGGTTTTAAAGGCACCTTAGAACACACATGCATCAACACTACAATGAGCGGGTGGAGGGAGGTTTGGAGTCTTCTCTCACCCCCATTCTCTGCGACCTGCTGGAGCGGGAGGGCTAGTAGGAGGAGTTGGCCGTCCGACTGCGGTCTGGAGTGTGGAGCCTTCCTGCTGCTGCTGAGTCGGGGCGGTCTGCCTCTCCCCACCGCAGGGAAAAGGGGAACACCACCTGGGTCTGGGTGCAGTTCCCCCCTCCAGGGGCAAGGGCACCTAGACCCGGTTCGTAGAGTACGCTTGGGGAGTGTGATCGTGTGTACAGCGTCTCTTTATGTCTGTCTCCACGTTGGTTGAGTGTGGAGTAAGTGCATATGAGAGCATGAGGGTGGGAATGGATGTTTGTATCTGTGTGTGCCTGTATGTCTGTGTCTATATGTCAGGTTGGGTGTCAGGCGCCACCTCTCTGGGGACATCTCAGGCCCTCCAAGGTTTGGAGGCCTATCTCCCCCTACCACCACTTCCCCTGCCAGTGGCGGACTCCCTCAGACATTGGTGCGTTGGTGGTTCTTTGTTGGTTCTCCTTGGCGGCCGCTTATCGGGGCCTGGAGCCTGGGGCTCGCTCGGGCCACTTCGGAGGTGGAGTGCCCCCGGCCTCGGGGCCTGGGGCTCGGTCACTCAGGCACGGCTGGCTGCCGGCGGAGCTCACGGGCGCGTCACTGCAACTCCCCCTGGCTTCTCCTCCGCGGCTGCTGAGTGAGCCCTCATCTGGGACTCTCCTCAGCTCTTTCTGGGACAGTGGTGCAGCTGCCCCTCTGTTGGTCTTCCTTGGTCTCTTGTGTTCTGGGGGCCTCTGGATGTCTGGAGTTTTGATCTCCTCCATACCTGCTTCATGCCCTGGAGGACGGGGCTGTGGCCCCCCCACACCCTCTAGCAGATCATTACATGAAGGAACCTTTTAAAAAAACAAGTGCGTCCATGCTCACAGGTGTACACACGGGTGATCACACCCACAAACTACACCCTTTTTGGCTCCTACCTCAAAGCACACTGTGTTCTGTTGATCTTATGTGCTGCACAATGATGTTTAATATTTAGTATTTACTGTCATATTCACATATATGTTGCTCTTTTTTTTCTTCTGCTTGTTTTCTCTTTTTTTCTTTCTCAACAGGTGATTGATATTTGTATTTTTTGTCTGTTTGCTTTTTTTGGTTTTTGCCCTTTATCCCCGTCCCTCTTCTCCGCTGTTTTTCTTTCCCTCTTTCTTTTCCCCACTCAAGTCTGTCCTGTATTCATTACTCAAGTCAAGTTAAAAGGAAATTTTGCATCAAGAAATAAGCACATTTCATTGCCTTTCATTGCTGAAAGGCAAGTGGATGAAAGTTGTTAACCTGAAAGGCCTCGCATGCTCACATGACACTGTCTGTGTGCTGTCGGTGAGAAAGCCGACAGCTCACAGATTGTGATGCGTCGGTTCTGCGCTCTGCATCTTTGTGCTGAATCCATTTACCTGCTCTCATTTACTGTCTTAGCTGTTTGGTGGTCGTTACATCTGCGTAACCAAGGCAGCATTTCACAAGAAGATGTCAGCTTTATAACAAAGCTACAAGAAGGAATAAAGCAAAAGCTCGATGGACGTCCCAATAACATGCCAGGTGCAATGGGGCATACCACTCATGTTCAGTCTAATTATGTTTGTTTCTTTCTTTTTCTTTTCTTTGCTTGTCCCATCCCATAATTTTGTATTTTTGTCTGAGGCCCAAGAAAGATGCCCAATGTACTTATTTTTTTGGCATTATGATCATTAACATAAATTTGTGCTTGTTTGTGAGCAGCAGAACAGATAAGTGAACTATAAATGGCTTCAAGTGCACATTCTCACTCATTTAGACACTGAGCCACACGCACACCTCTGCCATTGAAAGACACTGTGTGTATAGTTTATTTTATGTCATGTTCAATAGTGAAGCATAACTTTGGTCTTTTCCAAGGCCGCTGTTTTTTTAATTCAGTGTTTTCATAAAACTCTTATTTATTATAGAATATGTAGTCTTATTATTTATTAAGACCACATATTCAGGCTTATCTCAAGTCTGAAAGTTTCCTCAGCGGAAGGGTGCAGCATGTGTGAATATGTCTAAGAGTGATTCAGTACTTTCACTGTTCTCATGATATCCAGGGGCAAAAAAAATGTGGCCAACAAAAGCCCCACATTGGGAATTCCACTTAAGGAAATGAGTAGAAACACCAATAAGGTGCACAGGTTTCCACAGAAGACATGATTGCACAGTTCAGTTTAAATTTACTACTCAAAGGAATGCAATGTTTTAAAGCTACACCGTCAATCATGCCGGGCAAGAGGGTTCAGGACCAAGGCTCACCAGCAGGTCAGGATGGTCGGCACACCCTCCACAATCCCAGTGAACAAACCAAAAATAAAACTTTAACACCACAGCCAGAAATGAACAAAAAATAAAGAACAAAAAAGACAAAACAAAGGACAAAACAGAACATCCACATGTACACACACTTTGTCATTGGAGGAGGGTTGAGCTTTTGATGATTGATTGAGTGATTTTATTTGGCTGACATCCTGCTCAGCTTTAGAAGGCCGGCACCACCTCGAGATAACAGTGCAAGAATAACACTCTGCCTCCCCATCCATTCCAGAATGTCTTTTATCTGCTTGACTACATGAGTCACGTTTCCCACTGTGAAATATGCCCAAATCCATGTGCAGTAAACTGTGATAAGACATCCTGGTTGACATTATAGCAACCAGAAAATATGTTTTTGGTGGGATTCGGGTGGGAACCAAAATCCAAGGGTTGAACACAGGTCCTAGGAGCATAAACATCATTTTGTAGTGAAATGCTGTTTTGCAAAGTACTGAAATTAGGCCCCTGTGTGGGGCAACTGCATCGCTGCTGCTTTGATGATTCTGGCTTTACAAGCTGTTGGAGCCTTTGATGCAAAGTCTTTTTAAAATAGTTGTTCTAATGATAATCTGCATCCATTTGCCTCAGAAACACATGAACCCATTTCTGCTTGTGTCAAATCCTCAAAATTAAAGGTTTAACAGCTTGTGATCTTCCCCAAGCAGCTTCGTACTTGGATGCACAAACCTTTTATTCCAGGTATGTCTACCACAGAATCCCTGACTAACGCCCAGTTTATGTTAATCTAAGTCCCCAAACCAGACTCTACCCACAGGTTCTCAGTGAGAAGCCTTATTTATTTACGGTAGTCAATAAAATAGTCAAAGTACCTAAAGTAAATACACCCATTGTGCAGAGTCATCCATATGTGATGACCCATTAACACGTGTCACTTTGATGTTGCAGTTGGTGATAATTATTTAATTAAATGCTCCTGAGTAGCTTTATCTTTAATAAAACCATCAGATATAAGGAGCTTTGCATTATGAAGCCTTTGTGTCATAATCCCCGTGTTCGTTTTAAGACTATCGGCTCCATTCTGAATGTGCCTCAGTCTACCACCCTGAAAAGCTCTGCTGGTATATGTCATCAGTTCCTTTCTTTCTTTTTAAACAGGTTGAGTCTATCAGCTCAGCAATAGTACCTCCTACACATGAACCATGCATGTTTATTCCCTGCTCAGCTGTTTTTTCACCAGTTTGAGCCAGTTTCAATTACCGTTCTCACTGAGGTGTTTAGGCAAATGAAACGCTCTGGCTTTCCCGTGGATGTGATCCCTGCATGGCTTTTTAAAGAGGATTTTCCCTCGACTGGAACCTCAGTCCTTGCTATTACAATTAGCAGTATTACTTCCAGTGTGGCTCCTGATGGTTTTAAACATGCAATCGTATTATAAAAAACAACCTGGGCCTAACCCCTCAGTTTGCACATCCTTTCCAAAGTTGCTTTTGTGGGTGGCTGTAGCTCAGGTAGAGCAGGTCATCTAGAAGGTGATCGGAAGGTTAGTGCCCTGGCTTCTCTAGTCTGCATGCCGAGTATGGTTAACCCCAAGTTGCTCTATGAGTATGAATGTTAGTTGGGAAGCACTAAGAAGCTTAGAAGAAAGTGCTTGGGTGAATATGGCATGTTGGATAAAGTGCTTTGAGTACTCTGGGAGAGTAGAAACATGCTATATATGAATCAGTCCATTTACCTTTCAAAGTTATTCACATTTCTTTTTTACCCACTCAAATACATTTTTGGATACTAATGCTTTTATGGAGGTTTCTCAGTCTGGTTCCAGGCACTGAAGCAGCACTTTTATTGGTTTTTAATGACATCCTTACAGCAAATGATTCTGGAAGCTCTGTGATTCTGGTGCTTTTGGATCTTACTGCAGTGCTTGATACTGCGGACCACAGTATTCTTATCTCTCGTTTGGAACACTTGGCTGGCGTTAAAGGTGCAGCACTCACACCTCAGCCACCTTTTTTGTGTTTTTTTATTTTATTTAGTACAGTGCATGTTAATGAACATACATGTAAAAACATTACATGAATGTAAACATACCAGATTATAGCCAAGAGCAAATGTCCATCTGCCGTCCATAAAACATAAAAAATAGACATAATTCATAAAAAAAATCATAATTCATTCATAATAAAAACTCCATCACCAAACTCACACATACACACCATTCTGTTCCCAAATAAAACATTAAAACTATACAACTTCTACATGATCACACACTTGATCTTAGGAAACATGAGACATCCTTTCACTGCTACGCAGACGACTGCCAAATTTATCTGCCACCTAATAATCACAAGCATGAACATATCTCACCTGTCCTGTCCTCTCTTCAGTGACTTCCTGTTTATCACAGAATTCATTTCAAAGTCCCAATGTCAGCTTATAAATGCCTGGCCTTGTACCGCCGTACCTTTCTGAGGTACTTCAGCCTTATATTCCCTCGGGGGTCCTTGGATCAGCCAACCAGGTGCTTGTGGTTGTCCAGAAAAATCGAGGCTAAAACTTAGAGGAGAACCAACTTCTTTCAACTGTAGCTCAGAAACTTTGGAACAGGTTTCCTTTAAATATCACGCAGGCATCTTCGCTTCCTGTTTCTTAAGTCTCTTTTGAAAACTTGAAAACACACATTTTTTGTCAACAGCGTTTGGACCGCTGGGATTTGTTATGCCTTTTATGCTTTTATGTGAGTGTTTTGATGTGAACGGCTTTATTTCTTATTTCGTTTTTGTACAGCACTTTGGGCTGTTTTTTTGTGGTTTTTTGTTTTTTTAAACGTGCTATATAAATAAACTGGATTTGGAGTTAAATTCACAACAAACTTAAAATGTCACAAATGCAACAAAAAATGCAGCACAAAACAGCATGCCACCTTAACCATTTTCTCTGAGGCCTTGTGTTTAGGATCTTTCTGCAAAGTTTCCCGCAGACAGAGTACAGTAAGTAAATGCAGGTCAAAGTCAAACGAACACTGCGGCATCACTGAGAGGGAGCCGGTGCGCCTTATGTATGAAAACAGACCCATTCATCAACAGTGCGCCAAAAATACGGTAGTCTTTTGTTGATGACCTCGTGGTTTCCCTGGAGATGGATTTTCATTCCTATTTTTAATCAGGTGGCTACTCCCGTCTCCATGGAGATTTTCTGGCAGGGCATTAGAAGACAAACAGAGGGCAGATAAGCAGCAGGATTCCACCTAGGAAGGAAAAGAAAGGAGGGAGGACGGAAAGGTCCCTTGAAATAACATTTTAATTTCCCTTTTCTGTTTTTCAGTTATTGTTTCAGCTGGTTTTGCAAAGTTCAGTTTTGCCCGATTATTAGTATTGCATTCCAAGGAAGAGGGAGGAAGTTATCAGCATCTGTAAAGGTCTTGGTCTTCTCCCAGTGCTGAGGCTGAAATTAATTATTATTAATTATTAAAGTGTCACAACTAAGCATATGCATAAACCCTTAAATACTTTAAATGAGAATAATAGAAATGTTCTTTTTTTTTTTTTTTTTTTAAATGACATCAGAAACAGCAGTATGCGACATTACGTGATGGCAGAGCTTCAGTTCATCCTTTGTCTTTTTTTTTTTTTTTTTTTTTTTTAATAAATAGGACAGGGGGAATGAATGAGAGAAAGAGGGGGAGAGAAAGAAAGAAAACCAAAGGGGAGAAGAGACGGTGAGAAGGGGGGGGAAGAGAGAGAAAAAAAAAAAAAAGAACTCCTGGGTCACCTGTATGGAGAAAAAAACAAACAAACAAAAAAAACAAACAGAGGAGACAGCAAACAACAAAGAGCAACATAATAATAGAGAAAACAAAGCACCATCACAATAAACTAGCTAGTCATAGATATCAATATTTACTAAATAATAAACGATATTGTGCAGCACGCAAGATAGACAGCGCACAGTGTGCTTTGAGGCAGCAGCCAAGAAAGCTTTAGTCCGCGTCTGTGAATACCCATGTGTGCATACCTGTGTGGATCAGCATGCTTGCATTCCAAAGGTTTCTCCATGTAATGATCTGCTAGGGAGTGTGGGGGGGCCACAGCCCCGTCCTCCAGGGTGTGAAGCGGGTATGGAGGAGATCAAAACTCCAGACATCCAGAGGCCCCCAGAACACAAGAGACCAAGGAAGACCAACAGAGGGGCAGCCGCGCCACTGTCCCAGTAAGAGCTGAGGAGAGTCCCAGATGAGGGCTCGCCCAGCAGCCGCGGAGCAGAAGTCAGGGGGAGTTGCAGTGACGCGCCCGTGAGCTCCGCCGGCCCCCAGCTGCGCCTGAGTGACCGAGCCCCAGGCCGAGAGGCCGGGGGCACCCCACCTCCAAAGGGGCCCGAGCGAGCCCCAGGCCCCAGGCCCCGACAAGCAGCCGCCAAGGAGTGAGCCGGTGTGTACCCGGACGCCCACCCCCAGACACAAAGAACCACCAACACACCGACACCTGAGGGAGTCCGCCACCGGCAGGGGAAGTGGTGGTGGGTGGAGATAGGCCTCCAAACCTTGGAGGGCCTGAGGTGTCCCCAGAGAGGTGGCGTCTGATACCCAACCTGACATATAGACACAGACATACAGGCACACACAGACACAAACATCCATTCCCACCCTCATGCTCTCATATGCACTCACTCCACACTCAACCAACGTGGAGACAGACATAAAGAGACGCTGTACACACAATCACACTCCCCAAGCGTACTCTACAAACCGGGTCTAGGTACCCTTGCCCCTGGAGGGGGGAATTGCACCCAGACCCAGGTGGTGTTACCCTTTTCCCTGCGGTGGGGAGAGGCAGACCACCCCGACTCCGCAGCAGCAGGGAGGCCCCACACCCCAGACCGCAGTCGGACGGCCAACTCCTCCTACTAGCCCTCCCGCTCCAGCAGGCCGCAGAGAATGGGGGTGGGAGAAGACTCCAAACCTCCCTCCACCCGCTCATTGTAGTGTTGATGCATATGTGTTCTAAGGTGCAATTAAAACCCAGGAGGGCATGGAGCTACCTGCCAAGGAGCAGCAGGTGATGTGAACGGCTTTATTTCTTATTTCGTTTTTGTACAGCACTTTGGGCTGTTTTTTTGTGGTTTTTTGTTTTTTTAAACGTGCTATATAAATAAACTGGATTTGGAGTTAAATTCACAACAAACTTAAAATGTCACAAATGCAACAAAAAATGCAGCACAAAACAGCATGCCACCTTAACCATTTTCTCTGAGGCCTTGTGTTTAGGATCTTTCTGCAAAGTTTCCCGCAGACAGAGTACAGTAAGTAAATGCAGGTCAAAGTCAAACGAACACTGCGGCATCACTGAGAGGGAGCCGGTGCGCCTTATGTATGAAAACAGACCCATTCATCAACAGTGCCCCAAAAATACGGTAGTCTTTTGTTGATGACCTCGTGGTTTCCCTGGAGATGGATTTTCATTCCTATTTTTAATCAGGTGGCTACTCCCGTCTCCATGGAGATTTTCTGGCAGGGCATTAGAAGACAAACAGAGGGCAGATAAGCAGCAGGATTCCACCTAGGAAGGAAAAGAAAGGAGGGAGGACGGAAAGGTCCCTTGAAATAACATTTTAATTTCCCTTTTCTGTTTTTCAGTTATTGTTTCAGCTGGTTTTGCAAAGTTCAGTTTTGCCCGATTATTAGTATTGCATTCCAAGGAAGAGGGAGGAAGTTATCAGCATCTGTAAAGGTCTTGGTCTTCTCCCAGTGCTGAGGCTGAAATTAATTATTATTAATTATTAAAGTGTCACAACTAAGCATATGCATAAACCCTTAAATACTTTAAATGAGAATAATAGAAATGTTCTTTTACATTATCCACCTGCACTGTGAAGCTCTGTCTCATCAGTTTTGCACCTCATAGTTCATCCTCCTGCTTCTACCAGCAGTCACGTAATCGATAAACACCAAAGACCCGGTTTCTCTCTTAACCACAAAGGACCAGTAAAGTGCCCGCATCACTGCACCACCAATCCCAGAGAACCAAGATGGTGAAGCTCTCGATTTACCGGTCGAGCTACTTCTCTCTTTCCATCAGTTTGGTTTCGTCTGTCCACAAGTCGTTTTTACCGAACCGTCACGGCTCTTTAAGATGGTGTAACCAGAGGATTGCACCTTGCTGTAAACTCTCTGCATTAGCATCCATCGAGGCGTCTCTTGATTGTAGACCTTCATACTGATCCTCCTGCCTCTTCAACGGTGTTCCTGACTTGGTTTGAAGTTGGTTTTCTAAACCATGGAAATAATTATATCATCATGCACTTGAGTTGTCTTCTGTGTTCTTTCAGGCCTTTTGGTGTTGCCGAATTGCTGAGTGTATTCATTTTCTCATCTCTCTGATTGGTTTATTTGGGGTTTTCAGCCTGATAATGGCCTCCTACACTTGCACTGGCATCTCAGATATGATGTCTGCTTAAAACATTCTGGGAAAAAACAGCTGTGATATTGCATCAGTCCACTGTGACTCATAGTAGCAGCCTGTTTTGTATCGGGGCGTGAATGTTTGACTGTTATTTCCTGAACGACCTAACAACTGTTCAGCTGAGTCACTCAGCATTTTCGTCATCTTTAGAAATATCGCGCTTCTGCAGTCAGAGATTTGTAACTCAATAATAACCCTTTTTACAGTTGTGCATGTTTTTACTATTTTTAATCTTCCCTGTAAATGTGATCATAGACGGTGTCATGGAAGTTTTTAAGTAAACTGTAAACACTTGATGAGATTCTTTTATTGCATGCTGCAGCACGGTGAGAGCGCGCCGGTCAAACGTCATCTCTAAAGATGGGCCGCCACCCTCGTGCCGTATATACGAACTGACAAAACACACAGAGCCAAAGGGAATTCCACAGCACATACAGCAGGTCTGTGCCGTCAGCTCATCCTTAACTCCTCTGGGAAAGGGAATCACGACTATGTTCTTCACTTAGCCGTCACCTAAATGTGGCAGCACGAGGTGGGGAAGAATGGAGAGTCTTCACAATTTGACAAAAACCCGACAACGCCACCCTGGGAATTTTCCGCCCACCCACAAACAGAGCCTCAAGCGGCTCTGTTTGTGCTGTGGGTGGAGAAAAGGCTTCCTCTGCATCACTCTCACATGCAGCATCTCCTTGTGTAAAGTGCGCCGAATGGTTGAACGATGCACAGCGACTCCATCTGCTGCAACATGATGTTGCAGGTCTTTGGTGCTGGTCTGTGGGTCGACTCTGACTGTTCTCATCGTCGCTTCTGTCTATCCGAGATTTTTCTCGGTCTGCCACTTCGAGCCTTAACTTGAACTGAGTCTGTGGTCTTCCTTTTTCTCAATATGTTCCTAACTGTGGAAACAGACGGCTTAAATCTCTGAGACAGCTTTCTGTGCCCTTCCCCTAAACCATGATGGTGAACAATCTTTGTCTCCAGGTCATTTGAGAGTTGTTTTGAGACCCCCATGTTGCTACTCTTCAGAGAAAATTAAAAGAGGAGGGAAACTTACAATTGACCCCCTTAAATACTCTTTCTCATTATTGGATTCACCTGTGTATGTAGGTCAGGGGTCACTGAGCTTACCGAGCCAATTTGAGTTCCAACAATTAGTTCCGAAGGTTTTGAATCAATAAAATGACAACAGATTTATGCACCTGCCTGATTTTGTTTAAACAATTATTGCACACTTTCTATAAATCCAATAAACTTCATTTCACTTCTGTGTGTCTCCTCTATGATATATTTAACTGACATTTTTTATTGTAACAACCAACGATTTATACAGGAAAATACTGACTATTAATAAGGTTGCCCAAACTTTTGCATCCCACTGTGCGTATATAACTAAGTGATAAAATGATCATTACTATTACTAAAGTGATCAATACACAAAATAAAGAAAAATAGTATGGAACATGACATTTGGTTCAGGAGGAGGGGAAAGTTTTGAGAGTGATGTGGGGAGAGAGGGATATCGATAGTGAGCTAGTGAGTGGTCTTCTTTTGTTTTATGTTTTAGAACAATGAGCGCTCTGCTAAATGTCACAGTTGAAAAGGCCAGAAACATTCCAGTGAGTGTGTGTAAACGCTGTTTCCTGTTAGAAAACAGGACGAGTGTTGAACCTTTGGCTGTCAGGCCTGTAACATGCTTCTCTGTTTTATAGCAGACAAACTATTTTTTGGAGTAGCACAGATCATTTCTGTGGCACCGGATTGTTCTGTTCATTATTGATCCTTTACCCCGAGTCCTAAAGTGTAGATTTATTTTCTTACTCTTCTGATATTTATTGTTTGTTTACTTGCACTGCTGTAACTGGAGCCTCGTCGTCTCGTCTCTATATATACTGGACTGTATGTAGCGGAGATGACAATAAAGTTTACTTTGACTTCAGCAGCGAGCAGGCGCACCGAGGGCTCTCGCGCTCACTTTTCCCTATAGAAAAAACATCGGTGCAAATTATAAGTCTGTATCATGATGTCTGGTGTTTTCGTGGTTGTTGGTTTGTTTTTATTTTGTTTTATTTTGCGAGTTGGTTATTAGATGCTGCTCCAGCCGGTCAGAGAAGGTCCCCCGCCCCCGGCGCCCTTACTCCCAGCAAATGGGCGATAGCAAACCGCCACTGCTTCAAACAGTACTGACAAATACACATTCAGCAAGGTAAATAACAACCAGTGAATGGGAGCCTCCAGCAGGAAAACTGCTGTTAAAAGTCAAAATCACACGTGCAAAATATGTAACTCAGTCTGTTTCTGACTGAAGTGTGGAAACGGTTCAGATGTAAAGTCAAGGCATAGCTGGTTGTGTTTAAAGGTTCCAGATCCTAATTCTGTGCAGCTTTTGATGAGCAGCCCCTCATTTCATCAGCATTTGGAATATCCACCCTCTCTGACATCATGAAGTCTGGATGCTCAGCTCATTCGGCCACTTCAGGTGCTTTAAGCTGCATCTTACTGTACTGTTCTAGCTAAGTTAACAAGCTGCATTCATATAGCCTACTTCAAGACGTGGAAGGACTAAGGAAGAGGACCTCAGTTTTGTCACTGTTTAACCTCCTAGGACCTGCGTCCACATATGTGGACATCACATTTTGGGTTATTTAGACCAAAATACTAAATTTTGCTCTACAAGGGCCTGATATCCACTTACGAGGACATTATGCTGCCACTGTTCTATCGAAATTCTAAACAAATATCATATATGGGTCTCATTTTTCTCAGAAAAAAAAATCAGGTAAAAAAAACAACAATCTGGTAATTCTTTGTTTTTACATTCATCAGGTCCCAATCAGCCCAAATATCAAAGAGAAATTAAAAATGCTGCCGTGGAAGAGTTCGGACCTTAACTAGAGGACGTTATTAGTGGACAGCCTGGTAGAGGTTGTAATGAACCCTGAGGTTTAAAGCTGTAAATCATTAGCATAGAAATGAAAGCAGATGTTTAATCTCCTAATGGTATCACCAAATGGAAGCAGACACGGTTACAAGACGACTGGTCCCAGGATGGATCCCAGTGTTCCCCGTAAAGTGAGAACTGAACCAGTGATGAGCTGCAGCCTCAATGCCAACCCAGTGTCTGAGGCGAAGAAGGCAGCAGCTCTGAGGTCCATCAGATTCAGGGCTGCATTATCATCTGAATCTACTGTGAGTGACAGATTATCACTCACCTTCAACGGCACTGTTTCAGCATCGGCTCAGAAGCTTTCAGGCCAAAACATGATGTAACCTTTTCCTTTTTACCAATCAGTAATTTCTCACAGATAATCATTGGATGCTTCTTCAACTGGATGTATGTGAGGAATGGATAGCGCTGAATGACATCTTAGGTCTGTGAGAACATTTCGCCCTGATATCAGAGAGGCACGCATTCCCAACAGTGTTACTCTGAGCTCAGGCACAGATGGGGGTTTCCTGACAGGGCAGAGGGGTGGGGGCTGCAGTGGGAACCCTGTGTGTTTCCCTGTTTCCTGTGCGTAATCAATCTTCCTGCTTTCCAATTCTCACATCTACTTCAGCACCTGGAGCACACTCCTATTGGACGGTGGTACTATTATCTTTGGCACAAATGTTTTTCTGATGAGATTCTGACCACGTTGGTCAGCCTAAAACCTCAGGATGTAAAATCAGTCATGTGCACACCCACAGCAGGTGACTCATTTTCACCATAAATGCTAAAGGTTTGTTTACTTCCTTTGTGACATTTACTGCAGTGCAGTATAAAAACAAGGAGTGCTATTCAAATATGTGGGAGGAGTCCACATTCCTAAAGGTGAACTCAGCAGGATGACTCTGGGATCTAAAATTAGCTGCAGGGGATGGGTCTACCCAGGAACTGATGTCACCTGTGTCTCAAGGTCTAACAGCTAACAATAAATGAGCCAATAAAAAACAGTTTCACTCTCTTAAATGACCCAGCCTGAAGGAGTCATGCAAATGATGCAATGTACCACAATGGCAGTGCCAAGTTGAATTAAATGTGTGAGCAACAGCGATAGCGCCCTACCTGAAACACAGCGGTGGGGCTAAGCTTCTGCAGTTTTATAAGCGGTGCGATGAGGCCATTGTGCTCCACCCACTTGCAAGGCCCACGAAATATGTAAGTTTTGTGCAAAATTTCTTTTGGTTTAAGCATGTCTAGTTTTTCAAATAAGTGATTAATTTTTGCAAAGAATAACTGTAATAAATGAAAGTGCACACATCTGGCTGCAAATGACAACATCTGCATTTCTGACTGGGGTGGGCACATGTTCATGTGTTCATATTCAAAAAGTCACTTTGTGTTGGACCTGAACCAAAACACCTGTAAGAAAAACTGGAAAAAACATTTATTTTTATTCCTTTCTTCTGCATCTCCGTCTGCAGCTGGTCCAAAATCCTGCTGCACGACTTCTAACCAGAACCTGTAAGAGAGAGCATATAACTCCTATCCTGGCTTCACTCCATTGGCTGCATGAGTTCATTTTCAAATTTTAATGCTTGTTTTTAAATGTTTTAAAGGTCTTGCTCCACCTTATCTCTCTGAGCTTCTTCGTGCTCCATCATTGTCCACTTCTAAAGCCCGTCTCAGAAATCACTTTTACTCCCTGGCTTATGACACAGTCTGACCCGGACGTTTTATGGTTTTTGTCTGATTGAATTTGCTTTTCTTTTTACATATACTATTTCATTTTGTTATTTGTTATGTCATGTGCACAACACTTTGTTTTCAGCTGAGATCTGTTTTGAAAGTGCTATATTAATAAATTGCTTGCTTGCTATCTTGTAAAATTACAGCAGCGTGTTCACTGACAGTTCATGACGACCTGGGGGGGCCCTGACGTCAGAACCGGTCCCCCCACAAAGAGAATCCAGTGTGCAGATAGTAAAAACTGCAGCAGCCATTTTTCAGCTGCTGTTCCTGATGCTGATATTGCAGGAGACGTTTCCAGATGTTTAAACCTTCAAGAGGATTTTTTTTCCATGTGAAGAGTCAGGAACGACCTCACGTTTTATTTTTTAATTCCTCATGTGTTTTATCTTTTATTTCACATTTATATTTTACAGGAGAATACGGGTGTTTCATGGCACAGTGCGGACTTGAACCTTGGACCGTTTAATTAGGGTGACCATATTTTGATTTCCAAAAAAGAGGACACTTGGCCCAGTCATGAAGAACTTTAATAATACTGTTTTCTTAAAGAAAACTTTAACATATTTACACGGTACCGTCTCTGTGCAGTTAATGAATGGTGAAATAAAAAATGTTATAAAGGTTTTTACAAATCACCAAGTGCAGAAAAAAGAGGACGGTTGGTCACCCTAGTTTAATACATTTTGCAAACGTTTAACCCTTCAGCATCCCTCAAACTTTACATCCATTGTTTAACCTCTGGACCCAAACGGGTCCCCATCCAACAGGTGATATAGCATTATCATATATGAATTCATTTTTCATTTTTTTCCACATCAGATCTTTTAAAGTTTTTATGGCTTTAGTGTCATAAGGACCCCTGTTTTTTTGGGGGGGAGACCCATAATATGCAATATTTTCCAAAAATTAATTGCAAAGTAAAATATTTGGCATGAAGTTATTACAGCCTTGAATAGGTCAATAATTGATAACAAAATTGATTTGGATGCATTATTATTTTTGGAGCAATAAGAGTTTTTAAAATTTACATCCACTGTTTACCCTCGGGACCCAAACGGGTCCCCATCCAACAGGTGATATAGCATTATCATATATGAATTCATTTTTCTTTTTTTTCCACATCACATCTTTTAAACAACTTCAGACCTAACCATAGGTATAAAGTTTTTCATTATTTTTTAAATATTTTTTAGGTTTCTGTGGCTTTATTGTCATAAAGACCCCTGGTTTTTTTTGGGGGGGGGGGGGGGGGGGAAGACCCATAATATCCAATATTTTCCAAACATTAATTGCAAAATAGATTATTTGGCATGAGGTTATTACAGCCTTGAATAGGTCAATAGGTCAAAAAAAAGGGAACAACAAAAAGAAACACATTAAAGTCAAAGATCTGTTGTCACTGCATTTTGCCAAAAGTCACCATGAAACTATCAACATGTGAAGAATAAATAAAGTCACTGCTAATAAAAAGCTACAGAAAGTCAGATTTAGCTGTATTCAGTCTTGTGTAAAGCCGCAGTGTTCAGCTCCACAGAATTAACAAAAAAAAAAAAAAACTGTGTAAACACATGTAAACACTGAGATGTACTGTTGAGGATCAGAACAGCAGCAGTTGCAGAAAACCTGACAATATTCACGTTTCAGGCGATAAAACCTTTTTCTGTAAAACATAAACATCTGTCTCTACCTTTAAAAAAACAAACCAACAATGAAACGTGTGAAATGTTTAAAAAGAGCTCACGGCGGAGTTTATTAGAGGTACGAGGCTGTCTGCTCGCGGTCACAAACACAGCGCACAGACAGCAGAGGGGCGGGGCCGCACGTGGACTGTTTGTCGTGAGGAAATGTTGAGGAGATCCCCATGGCAACCGGGCAGCCGTAGGAGCTCCGCTACCGTATTTAAAGCAGCTTCAATGGAGCGGCGCCAGTCTCAGCCGTCCGAAGTCAAGATGGCCAATCACGCCAAGCTCTCTCTGACTGTTTCTGCCACTTTGCATTTCTCTCTGCTGATCCTCTACGAGCTCCGCGCCGAGATGGTGGACGCCTGCGAGCACCAGAACCTGACCACCAGCGAACAGGCTGCCCAGCAAATGCACGAGCTCCGCCCGGCCGCTTCCAGGTGTCTCAGCGCCGAGAAGGTGAAGGCCCGCGAGCGGAAGTTTGACGTCAACCTGAAGAAGCTCGACCTTCAGCGCGACGCCCGCGAGCACCAGGAGCTCACCACCTGCGAACAGGCTGCCCAGCAAATGCACGAACTCAACGGCCGCGCGCTGTCTCCGTGGCGTTACTAGTAAGTATGGAACCCGCAGAGGGACAAAAATGCTCATTCTCTCACTCATTACTGTTTGAATGAAAGTTTGAATGTTGGGTATTGTCGCAAATTTCTATCATCGATTCGACTGAATTTTGACTGACAGTCAGAAATATTCTAATTCTATATTTTTTTTCAATCTCTGTATAAAAACAAGGCTGACCCTTCATCAGAGCTGTGAGCATCACAACAGATGCGTTTGTGTCAAAGTAACTGAGGCTAAAACAGAAACACATAAAGGAGATTTTCCTGGTCTGGCTTTTTCTAACAGATAACCTTAAAAATATTCTGCAGCCAATCAAAAATGGAAGAAAACCACGAATCAGCTTCTGAACTTGATGCTGCTGAAGTTACAGAGGTTTGATTAGAGACTCAGCTAAGAGTTTTGGCATCATTTTAAAAAGTTTACATTTCTGCACTGAACAGGCTTTCTTGTCAGAGGCTGACAGCACTGAACACACAGGTAGACTGGTGCGTAATAAGCAGCAAATAATGCAGAAAACAGAGATTTGAGATGGGAAACTGTTCTTGAAGGACACTTAGAGAGACAGAGCTGTGCAGGAAGTGAGATCGTATCGTGGTGGAAGCAAAACAGTCAAAGTAAGAGAGAAACAGTGACGATGTTTTACAAATGTGAAGTGTAGCTTGGAACTTTTTTTGCTGCTGGTTCAGTGAATTTTGGTCAGAGACTGACAAAAATAGATTCAGGATTTAATGAATCGATAACGCGTTATTCTGGCTAAAATCGATTTGAATTGGAACATATTTAATAATTCTTTATTTATTTACCAACATGGTATACATCATGCTTTGGTTCAGCAGCAGGTATGGTGGATGTTACAAGTAACGCGTTACTGCCCATCTCTGGTGGTGGCTGATCCAAAGTTTGGACGTGCAGAGAGCAGGCTGGATTATTGCGGAGTAGAAATGGATGGACGGCTGCTGAGCTGGTTCAGGAAGTTCAACCTGGAACCAGCGAGCAGATGAAAGCTACCAGCTTTAATATTAAACGAGCTTTGATTTGAGAAGCCGCGTATTGTCCTGACTGAATCTGCTGTGTGTTCACTGTCTCCTGCACGTGTTGAGGTCTTTTCTGTCTGTCTGTGTCTCCAGCATAGACCGAAACGACAGCAGGTATCCACGTGACATCATCTTTGCCGAGTGCCTTTGTAAGGGATGCATCATCGACGGGCGCGAGGTGAACGACTACAACTCTGTGGAGGTTCGGGCTCCGATGGTGGTCCTGATGAAGACCAAGTGTAAGGACGCAGACACATATCGAGTCCAGAAGACGCCTATCGAAGTCCCGGTGGGCTGCACTTGTGTAAGGCCCAAAATTACTAAGTGATCTGAGAAACTAAGCTTTACTCACACTGAAGGCCATTTATAGCTGTGCAGCACCTTCACTTACACTATAAGAATATTTATCACAGCTTTCTGCCTGCATGTGAAAATGTTTTCTGTAAGTAGTAGTAGAAGATTTTCTGTCCTGAAGCTGCCAGTCCACACCACAATATGTCAGCAACTATCCAGGCCCGTTTTGGTCTGGATAGTTGAGAGAAACTAACCGTGATCGGTCATTCTGGAGTCTTAATCATAAACAGCACCAACACTAAAGCGCAGACAGACTCAGAGGCTTCACGTCCTCAAAGAGCCTCAGACCTTTGCTGTGTGACAGAAAACTATTACAGCTGCTGCGCTGCTTTGTGCAAATACATATCAAGCTTATTTAATATAGCACTTTATCTCCAACTACCTGTAACTTTCCTTCGTCATTCAGACGTTACTTGCAAGTGAAAACTGGTGGTGATTTCTTTTTGTTTAAAACTGAGTTGTGATGAAGACGGATCCATCATCCGTCCGAGCGTCAGTCTGCTCTGTAGAGTTTAATGAGTGACTTAAATCAGGCAGGACTGCAGTCAGTCAGGTTTTTTGATTATTTCTTGGAATAACTCGTCTGAAAGCAGCTTGTTTCCACCTTTCAGTAAACGTCCAACCAACAGACCAGAAACTCCAAAGAAAGTGAGATTTCTTCCCATGTTTTTTTAAAATTAAAAAGTCTCTTTTTCCTCACACGGTTAAAACTGTGAGACCTGCAGGTTTAACCTCTGAAGCACAGAGACTTCACCAAAGACACGAGGATGTGCTTTCACACTTTAGTATTTATTTTGTTGTATTTTATTGTATTTTTTGAGTAGTTTGCACATGCAGATTAATGTGAAATGCCACTAAAGCAGAGTGCCGCTGTAGCTTCACTTTATGCCAGAGCGGCTGGAAGCGTGAACAGAAGATGAATAGTTCAACATTTGGGCAAATTTGAGGCCAGGAGACGTTAGCTTAGCTGAGCACGAAGCCTCGAGTTTTAATGCAACGATGAGTCCAAGGAAAGATTTTAGTATGTTTCATTTACCAAAGAAGAAGCAGAGAGACAGTCAGCTGATCGACTGTTTCACGGTCAGTAACAGCATCATGTAAATGCACTGAGTTTACTAAGGAAGAGTCCATAATTACTGTCGGGACTTCAAATAAATATGTTTTTAATGTGACTAATGTTGTTGTCAGATGGATGCAGAGCAGTAAAAAGCTGGTGAGGTCTCTGACCTGCAGCAGAGTAAAAGTCAGGATGCTCGAGCTCGGAACAAGTGGCTGAAAATCCTCTAAAGCTGACTTGGTTTGGATCCTGGCAGAAACGCTGTGAGCCTTTACAGAGACGCACCTTTTTCTGCTCAGCTTAGCAAACAGCTTCATGGCTCCACATTTAGCAGAGCGATGTGAGAGCGGTCCGACCCCCTCAAGCTGTGAAGGAATCAAATGTTAAACTATGCAAAACAGGACAGTATTGGGCACATGCACAATATGAAGAAGCTGCACATGAATTAGCTTTAAAGAGACTAAAAAGTAATGAAGAGAGGAGAATGAATGTGAAGAAATGTTTTAGTTTCACTATATTTCTTTGAGATATTGTTCATGTTTTTATTTATTTGTATTTTCATGTGAGGTAATGATGCAGATTTGATCCCTTTGAAGAGATTTTTAAAGCTGTTTTTGTCAAACTGTCAGTTTCTGCTGGATAAAGGTGTAAAGCAGGGGTGTCAGACTCAGTTTGCATTGTGGCCACATACAGCCCACCCTGTGTTAAAAGGCCCGGACCAGTGAAAGTGGCCTTTCTGTCAGCGTAAAGAAGCTTAAGTACATATTTAATCCCTGACATGTGTTCATATGAGACCAAGAAGGGCAGTCTGCACAGTACAGCTCAGTTTTTCTACGTGATAAATAAAAGCAGCTGCAGGAAAGAAAGAAACCTGCCAGCCTGACTCTTTGGGCTTAAATGTTCAGAGAGCTCATTCCTCACACTGTACTTATAAAACACCAAGTTTTTGTTAATTCACAGAAAACTTTTACTGTAGTCTCATTATTGAAAAAAGAAATTTTCTGCCCTCAAACTGATTTTCTGTTATTTTATTTCTGTGTTATAGTATGAATGTGGATGGTGGACGTCTTTATCAGTAAGAAAAGCTGCAAACTTACGGAAATACAGTTAAAAGGGCAAAATTTATGCCTTCCTTCACTTGTTCCACCGGCCGAATTAGAGTCTTTGCTGGGCTACTTTTGGCCCCCCGAGCCTCCTGTTTGACACCCCTGATATAAAGACACCTGTGAACTTTAAAATGTGACTGTATGACTTAATGTGGTCTAGATGTACCGTCAGAGCTTTGTTTTTATTTCTGTAGAGAGTTCAGTGATAATGTGAAAGAGTTTTGTGCTGATGTGAAGTCATGTCTCCCTTCAGTCTGACAGATTCATTTAATTTTAAATTGTGAAAGCCTCCCTGACTCCTGTGCGGCTGCTCGTCTCACCTCAAAACAGTTCAACATATCCTTAAAAGAAAACTTTATTTTACTATTTAACTATCAATAAATGAGTTTCTTTCTATGATTTGTCCAGTCGTGTCTTTTCTGTAACTAATCACAAGCATCTACATACAGCAGTTTCTTTTCTCTGTCATGTGGGGGCGCTGTGGTAACAGCATGACCAGCTTTGGACTCTTTAGCTTGAGACACCAGAAGATCTAGCTTCTTAGCCTGTTTAGAAATCCAACACAGAGCGTCACTGAGCTGCCAACGTGACAACGTGTGGCAGCTCAGTGACGCTCTCTTGCTGGAGAACTTACCATCATCGGTCAACTAAACATGCTGCTGCACACCTGACACTCGGGGCCACCTGATAAAAACTGTCAATCAGACGGTGACTAACATTCCCACACCTGATATTACAAGATTCATATCAAGCTCTTTCCTGTTACCATGGTAATCACATACAGTCAAAGATCCCTAGCTGGTATAAAACTTCCAACTAGCAGAGCTACCATCAGTGGCGACCCGTGAAAGTAGCCTTATTACCATGGCGATTACATGGCATTGCATTGTTATTAGCTGTGTCCAAATTCATAGGCTGCATCCTCCTGAGGACCCGGCCTTCGCGGTCTACGTGGGCGGGTCCTTTGAAGACTGAAAAAGCTGGACAGATTTGCGTCACCGCTGTCTCTGTAGAGTTTAAGAAACTCGGCCGTCTGCTGCTTGCTTCCTCAATATAACAGGACACAGGAGTAAACTCTCGACCGTCTCACTTCTGTTTAATCAGTTTTCTGTTTGACGTTTATTCAGCTGTGTGAAAACTAGAACTTTAATCTCAGCCAAACCGATTTACTCAGGAACAAATCAAACACTGAAAAAATAACATTTTTAAGCTATCTGAGTGACTTATATATCATGTTTAACTCCGGTGGGTTGAAAACGATGTGCCCAGAGTTCGCCGTTATCGCCGCGGTCAGCTATCGAGCTGGTGGGTAACAGACGTCTCCGAAAATGTCGGAGCACTTTTAGAAATATGTGATGTCTTGATAAATCGAGCAGATATTTGAAGTTTACACAGCTACATTCTCTACGTCAGCGGTCCCCAACCCCCGGGCCTCGGACCGGTACCGGTCCGTGAGTCGTTTGGTACCGGGCCGCGAGAGTTGAGGCTCAGGTGTGAAATGTGTGGTTTTCAGGGTTTTTATCGGTTTTCAGCGTTATTTTGTTATCGTTTTTATCGTTAACTCGGTTTTCCTGGGTCTTTTCACATGTGTTATAAATAAATCTTCTTTTTTTCGGTACCGGTACTAGTTTTATTTTGTTGTATTTATCCGCGACACATTAAAGGCCGGTCCGTGAAAATATTGTCGGGCATAAACCGGTCCGTGGCGCAAAAAAGGTTGTGGACCGCTGCTCTACGTACAGCAGTTTCTTTTCTCTCTCCAGAAAGAGTAATTAGAGTAATATTAAAATTAAGTAGCTGCCGCCATTGTTGGAAACTGGAATCGGCTGGGCAGCACTATGAATTATGGGATAGGTTGGGCCACGAAGGATACACCCGACACATCCTTCAAATCTGGGAAAAGGAGGACGCACTTGTTGGCTGCATTTGGAAGAGTCTTCGAAGTTGGACAGCCTTCGTCGCGTCTCTGTGACGTAATCGGTCTAAAAATCAGGTCTCTGAATCTCCACACCCCACTGAGTCTTTATTTTCACATTATTATCCAACTATTGCTGTTTTATTACTGAGCTACTGAACTAGTTTAGATGAAAGGCACCTGGTAAAATACAGGCAGATGGCCCCGCCCCTCCCTGAGCCTGGTTCTGCTGGAGGTTTCTTCCTGTTAAAAGCGAGTTTTTCCTTCCCACTGTCGCCAAAGTGCTTGCTCACAGGGGGTCATATGGTTGTTGGGTTTTTCTCTGTATGTATTATTGTAGAGTCTAGCTTACAGTATAAAGCGCTCAGATCTGAGGCGACTGTTGTTGTGTATAAATAAAACTGAATTGAATTGAATTAAAATATTTTAGAATTTGCAGAAGGAAGTCACAAAAAGTCACTTTAAAAATAACAGGGTGACATATTTGAGTCAGTTAACAGTTCTTCCTGTTTTCATCTCAGCAGCTGCAGCGCAGGACTCGCCCCTCGCTTTAAACTTTAAACAAACTGAAGGTGAAACTTTTTTTCTACACCCGTCACTAAACAAAGATCACAGACGTCACTTGTACTGAAATCCAGTCCCCTTTGCAGGTCAAACACAGTTCAACGTGAAATATGTAGCAGGAGAGGCAAACAAGTCGTATCTGTTGAGAGGCGCTGGGCAAAGAGGGGAAACGGGACTCTGTGTTTTTTGTGGAGGTCCTGCATGTCTGCACATGTATTCCACGCAGGGGTCAAAGGGTTAAGGATATAAAACAGGACGTAGGCGAACGAAAGCTGAATCTTGGTATGAAACAAAATAATGCACAGAATCCATCTGTAAAGGCAGACACTGCAAACTAGTTTAGGCTGGGAATGTTTTGGAGCCTGTGAAAACAGAGCAAAGGCGTTCACTGCCCTTCAGCTGTGCCTGCAGCACAGGGACCATATATCAGTTTGTCACCTCATGGTTTGCAGTTTTTATTTAAAAAATAAAAAACAGATTTCCCATGCATGAAAGGAACTGCAGATATCCAAAAGTCTGTTCAGCTCATTTCTATATCTGTACTTTCATAGTTTCATGGTTCAGCCTCTCAGTTCGAGCTCCGCCCCTGTAACTTTCCAGCAGGCGTCTTCATCAGAGGCTCCGTGCTGCAAACAGACAAATTTCAGGCCAAACCGAACCCACTTTTTAATTCACGTTTGTCCACATCTGCTCCGCTCTGAGGACAAACTTTCTGTTACTGTGTTTTAGAAGAGGAAACGACAGCAGTCGTGTGGATCTACCAGCCTCACGCTGAAATGAGATCAGCCTTTGTCTTCTCTGAACTTCCTCGCTCACTTTACTCATCAGGACCTCAGAAAGGATAAATGTACAGGTAGGAAGGCAATTTCTATACATTTTTTTGTTTCCAACCAAAGACTTGCATTTATTTTTAGTACAATTATTAATATGAATTGACCTTTAAGTATTTGTAGGTAAACACAATTACAATCATATAAACTGAAGCTAATTACTGGGGAACTCTGCCCTGAGTCGTGGGTGGTACGATAAAATATGGCCAGTTTCTCTCTGAAACACCTTCCAAAAGAAATGAATGGTGGCTTCAGACTTTTTCACTTACTCGACTAAGAGTACTGGGGTAGTATTCCTTACAGCAGGTTGTAAGTGCCTTTATTTCAGTAAATCTGCATCCTTTACTTCCTCTTTCTCTTCTCTGAATCGCAAACTGCGTCGAATGTTCTGAATTAGTTTCATGCTGCTGTCAGACTACTTGTCACTGCCTGAGTTTGTAGTGGACAAGTTTAAGGCTTCAGTTGAGCGTGCTCACAGAAAGCTGTCTGCGTGGGATAAGATATGCTTTGCATGTTTGTGTTCAACAACAGAGCGATAACTTCTCTCTGTCCTGCCTTCACAGCTCCTCGTTGTTAGCCACATGACGTTGGACCCTGCACTGTTATTTCGCCCTTTTCCAAAGGTATTAAAACACTCAAAGACACAATAATCGGAAGTTCCAATAATTTTGTCACTTTGTTCATAATCTGGTCTTTGCAGAGATCTGCTTCTTGGAAAGAAAAGCCACTGGACTTCTTTAAGTTTCATCTGAGAAGCTTCTGCAGCTGTAAAACCAAACGGTGGAGAGTCCCTGGTATTTAAACTCTACTGTTCTCCATAAGAACATCAGACAGTCGGTGTCATAAGCTCCGCCCTCCGTCTAAAGAGGGTCGTTCACTCCGTCTTCTCTGTCCAAAATGTGAATATTGGCATCCTTGAAAGAGTGACCTTTGACTTTAGATGCAGCACACACATATTAGTCATGATGATGTCATAATATATCAGGCATGATGAAAGTTTTCTGGATGTTAATTGGTCATTTTACACGATGGGGGTTACAGGTTATGATGATGATGATGATGATGAGACGGCCTTTATTTATCCGTTAACTGTGCCAATCTGAACATCACGAGTGTGTTTCCAAAACTGATCAACATTTATTCTGTTTCAGATAAACACCTGGAGTGTTAATCAGCCTTCACTGCACACCGAGAGCGAGCATCATGGGGTCCAACAGCTCAAAGCGTCTGAGGCAGAAAACATTTGAAGGTCCCAAAAGACCAGAGCAGCGAAAGGAATTTCCTTCTGCTGTGACACTGGTACAACCTCACCCGAGTGAGGAGAAGTTATTCAAGGAGCTGCAACAAGTGGGGCTAAACTATGACTGGCTCCTTCAGGGGTACCAAAGTCCCGAAGCTGAAAAAGTACTACAACCGCCGCCAAATATTCCACAAGTTAAAACGCAAGAGGAAAAAGGCACGCAAACGGACGAGGGAAGTCTCCTGAAAGAGTCGCCTGAGGAAAAAGGCACGCAAACGGACGAGGGAAGTCTTCCGAAAGAGTCGCCTGTCGCGACCTGGTCTACGGCAGAAAAGCAGAGCAGCGGCAGAGAATTTGTGGATGGCATAAAGGCCGTATGGACCCCAGGCGAGCTCTACGATCTGTTAAGAGATGCTCCTGACCCCATCAAAACACCGAGCGACTTCCACAGGTGGCTGCGTTTCACCTGCATGGTGTATCAGCCGTCTCCTGCTGAGCTCAAAAAGTTGCTGAAGTTAGTTTATAACTACAAGTGGGAAAATGTGAAGGAACATTTTGACTTGCCAGGAGTGGATGGCGAGGCCAGGTGGCGACGTACTCGTGATATGACGGCCTGGCTCGACACACAGTGCGCCACCTCGATTAAAAATGCAGCCTGGAATGACCCTGAATTTGTGCCCCCTTGGTTGATTCTTCAGAAACCCGGAGAGTCGGTGACAGATTTCACTGAACGTTTCCACCGACTGTGGAATTCCACTATGAGTGAAGCAAATGCTTTTCTGTTTAATCTTCACCTTGTAGATAAGTTGCAGCCTCACGTGGCGAAGCTTTTGAAGGATCATGTTGAGTGGGAAACTTTTACTTTTTCCAAGATCAAATTTATTTTAGAAAACATGGAGTTAAAGGGCACGTTTACCTCAAAACATCAGCCATCTGTAACTCATCCGGGAGAGTGGAGATCAGATGTGCTGGCACTGCCAGAGCCACCTCGAAGCAGCCAGACTCGCAGGAATAAGAGAAAAGATCGCTGCTTTTACTGCAGCAAGTTTGGACACTGGGCCAGAGAGTGCAGAGCCCGACGTCAGTACTCACTCGAGTACAGTTCACAATGGATTGTTCTCGAGTGAGTAACTGAGCTGAACTGAAAAAAGCAACACACAAAGATCTCATTTTCATACAAACACGTCACTAGGGTAGCTTTGTATGATTCACAGTTCAAAATAATCCTCATGGACTGACAACATTATAAAGTTAGCTTTGAGTGACAGAGGAGCTCAAACAGCTTCTCCTAAACTGGACCTCTGCACCGTGTTTGTGCTGTTGGAGCATTTTTAATGACGTCATGTGGCCAATAATATGGCCGCTGTGAGGTCACTGCTAACAGAGCGTCCAAGGAGGCGGAGCTCCAGTTTGAAACTTTAGTAAATGCATGCAATTTGGCAATCAAACAAGGAGTGCTGGATGATACCTCAGCACACTCCTGATACAAACAAACGACGACTGTGAAAAGAATAATGATGAAGCTTGAAGCTTGTTACGGTTTCAGATATCGAGGAGGGATACAAAACAACGCTGGTCACCAAACACGGCACACACGCTCCCTTCTCCGCCAACAACATGTCAAGGGCCATCTTGTTTTGCACTGCCATCAACGAGGTCGGACCCAATTGTTCCGCGAGCCCCTCCATGGCGTCCCTGGTCAGGTTAGAGAGCCTCAGCACATTATAATGGACATAGTTTATGCGGTCAACATTTTTATTCGGTGTTATCCATGTGAACATACTTTCAAATCCTGAAGCTATTTGGTCTGCTAATTTATATTCATTGGGAACTCCTATGGAATCAATCCAGGTGGGTGAATTCATCGTAGGGTCGTAGGCATGTGCTCCCTCGGTCCCTCTCTTTGCCAAAATGTGTCTCTTGCGCCTGGCTGCCAATGTGCGTGTGTTTCTTTCTGGTATAACCTTTGCTCTGCCCCCAATTAGCACAAGTGGAGCTCCTAATCTCACCATTGCGCACGTTCCTACACTTCCCATAGGAACACGAACCAAAAGAGTGTTATGCCCACAGTAATAATACAGCCCACTTCGTGCCCACGGTCCCATCGATGTGTTTGTGTCACTGACATTATTGCTCCTCCGCTGTCACACAATCAGCATCGATCTCCTTCTAACAATACACAAGCAATTGTTTTATAGCATCGGGGTATTATTACGCACCCTGTTGCGTTAAGCAGATACCTCACATGCATAAGTTTCAAAACCACAAATGTTCTGTTAACGACTTCTGACACATTTGAAAAGAACATTTTCTCCGTCTCCAAAATGCAGTTACAAGCTTGCAAACTCTTACCTAGAAATGAGTCTACCTACTATGTGTGTGTCTCGACCTCAAATGCCCTCTGTCTCACCTCGCCAACTAAACTCATGACCTCTTACCAGACAGAAGCCACTCTCATATGTGTAACAACCTAACTGAAACTATATACGGAATATATTGAATAAATGCTTTAATCAAATGCCACTACTCAAAGCTTAATAAAAAGGATATAAACGAATAAAAGATAATAATGAATAACATGGCATGTATGTTTTGTAAGCGTGTCCTTCCGTAGCTCTAAGTCACTTACACAATAGATCGTCTGGACCTAGCGCCGGACGAAGCTTCTGACCTTCAATTAACTGACTGAGCTTCAACTCTTTAAGAAGCACAAACTGCAGGGTGTGTATAACTGCACCTGGAATAAAGGTTAATATGGCGCCTGTATGTCTAAACATCTTAATGCCGTCTTAAAGCCATCTGTTATACTGTTAATGCAATGTTAATGCTGTAGATTATATTGTAACAGTAAAATAATTTGTTCAATTCCACAAGCTGAAAACAAAGGGTGACATCACAGTGGCTACATCCAGGTTCAGCAGAAGGTAAAGAAGGATTATTTTTAATAGTGACTCATGCAAAGCTGCTCTAGACTGAAACAATAAAAATATGAAATGATCTAAATGGGTCGATCTCAAGTTCACTTAAGGAAGCACAGGATCATTTCAGGCAGTGTTTTTAGTTTTACTTCAGTCGAGTAAAATATATTTGAAGACCTAGTTTCAGTTTACTGTGATTGTGAGAGCTCACTGCTGTATTTCACGTCCGACTGCGACCTGCAGTGAAACGCTGCAGAACAGATTTTGGAGAGAGTTTCTCATTTAGAAAACAAAAAGTCAAGGACAGAACGCTGGATAGAAGACAGCTGCAGATCACAATGTTCTACAGATAAGAAAAGCAGTGATGGCTCGGTGAGTCTGGATCCTGCTCAGCTGCAGCTCCTGAACGTGCTCGTCGTCAGATTTCTAAATCTTTCATTGTTGTAGTTTTGGTTTAAACTGGAAACTGAATTTCTGCTTTGCACCATAATCAGAAATCTTTTACACTTTTTGATGTTTTAAATTCTTTTGATAGCTGACTCTGACTTTTGATGTTTTCTTTTTTGTCGTATCCTATTATTTCATATTTTTTGTCTCATTATTTCTCCTTCTTAACTTTGATTATTATATTGAATGACTGGTGCCCTTGTCTGAGTTAGACTGTGTTATCGTCTGATTATTATGAGGCTTTTGCTTATGGATGGTGTATTGTACTTTTAATCTGCACTGAAGATTTAATTACATGTATGCTCACATTTTTCATTTGCAATAAAATGACTGAAAAGGCTGGCTGTTTTACCTCGTTCACATTCATTCATGTAGCAAAATATAAAATCCACACATTTAAAATCTGTTTTTATGCAAATGTTTATTATGTTGAAGTTTTATCCACTGCTGGAGGAGACTTATTGTGAAAATCATCCACCACACTTCTAGCAATTTTCATTTGACGAAGAATCTACTTCTTTTAGAGTTTTATTCAAGGAAAGTAAAATTTCAGAATATTTCTAGACTATAATGAGAAAAATAAGTATTTATTGGTTTATAATTTTTTTAAAAAAGGAAGTGTTAGTGATACATGTGAAAATTCCAGTTACGTATATTAAAATTAATTATTTAAAATATTTGCAAAACATAAAACTAGTAAAGCCAATATTCTTTTAAAATACAGAAATATATATAATATAGAAATGATTAATTATTTATATACTGTGTTACTAATAAATTATAAACTACTAAAATTTACTAAACGTAATATTTCTAATTTTTTAAGACCCGTGAACAGTAGAAATATTTTACTCTCTGCAGTCACGTGTTTTTTTTATTTATATTAATTTATCTGTAAAATATTCTAATAAAGTTTCCTTGTGTTTTCATCGTGGTTTATTAAACACGCTGCTGCCTTCTGCCTTTCGTTTTGAACACCGCGTTTCCATTTTACGACAGCGGCTGCGTGTGGACGGCAGCCGGTTACTATAATATCCCTCCAGCATCATGGCAGCGGCGGCGGATTGTCCCGGCACTGATGCGGCTTTCCCGGAGACCCGGGGCAGTTCGGCGACGGCAGGTGGCAGCGGGGTCCCGGGAGCTGCTGCCGGGGACAAACCCGTGTGTCTCATCGTGCTCGGCATGGCGGGCTCCGGGAAAACCACCTTCGTCCAGGTGAGTCCCGGTCCCTTAGCGGCTAACGCAGCTAGCCGCATGAGTTAGCTTCTTCAGAGAGAGCGAAAGGTAAATAAACGAGCAGCGACAGGTACCGGTGTGTGAGCAGGTTTACATCAGAGGAGGAGGGAGAGCTTTTTTAATTATTTAATTCAGCTAAAACTCAGGTACCAACCAGCTTTCTGTGGCACACCGAGGAAGCCCCCAAAACGCGCACAAACCCATTAGCATCAAAGAAAATCAGTTTGATTTCAGTCAGGTAGGAGAGGCAGCAGGTTAGTTATCCTACAACAGCCTTTAATAAAATAACTTAGAGAAAGCATAAAAGCTCAATAGAATATAAGTTAGGTCAGCAAGGTATGGATTACATAGTCTCAGCACGTTTAAGTAGAAAACAATAGAATATAGAGTAGAGTCAAACTTTACTAAATTGTATATAACCCAATAAATGTTAAAATAGCTTAATAAAGTCCCTAAATTAAACCAATGACACCCTGTGACTGATGTTTGCTGCTCCTTCAGTCTGAGCTCAGAGATGAAGATTTTTTTTAAGCAGCTGATGTTAACATCTTCAGCTTCCCCCCTCTTCCTCAGAACATTTCCTCCATATGAACAGTGTTTCCTGTTTGTCTGCCTGTTGTGAAGTGAGCCGCAGTCTCGAGTAATCTGAGTACTTTTGTTTCCTGCAGAGGCTGACGGCTCACCTGCATTCCCTCAAAGCTCCTCCATATGTCATCAACCTGGACCCCGCCGTCCACGAGGTCCCTTTCCCTGCAAACATCGGTAAGGATCCATGTGTTTGCTGGACCCTACTCATTCAAACCAAACTGAACTTAAAACTTGATGTGCGATGCTGGATTTGCAGAAGTGCATTTAATATTTGCATTACACATCACAGCGAAAGCAAATAAACCTTCACGTGTTTTTGTGACTCAAACGGAGCCGGAAAGACTTTTAGCTCCACGTCATCTTCAGCGTCTGTTAGTTTTCTCTGTCTGTCCTCCTGCTTTCAGACATCAGGGACACGGTGAACTACAAGGAGGTGATGAAGCAGTACGGCCTCGGACCCAACGGCGGCATCGTGACGTCACTCAACTTGTTCGCCACCCGTTTTGATCAGGTGACTCACAAATCTCAACATCCCGCGGTACGAATGTTCACACCAGACAAACAGTTCGGATGCTGACTTTGTGTTTGTTTTCTTCAGGTGATGCAGTTCATCGAGAAGAAGCGACAGAATCACCGGTCAGTATGTAGCTGCTTATTTGCAGCTAAATGTTTTAAGGATTGTGAGGGATGCCAGCGGCATCCTGTGTGTGGTTGTGATGCACAACACTCCAAAATATTAAAGGAACACCTTAAAGCACAGCAGATCTCACTGAGGGTAATAGGTTAGGGGTAATGGAAATTGAAATGATGCGCCTACACAGGGCTAAATTCAAAGGCGCCCCAAAATCAAAGTAAAAAAATCGATGCAGGCCCGTTTTGTTCAGATTTCGTTGCAGGAGTTCAGAAATGATTCTCGGGAGTTTGAATCCCCCCACGTGTTTGCATGAATGCCTGACGGCGCCGGGGTGATGTCCTGATGAGAAACGTAACATCGCAGAGGAGTTCTACTGATTTAGGTCGGGCGATGCGGGGCAGTGCATGGATCAGTTCCTTCATCCTCTAGGGACGGCCTGCATAGTCTCGAGATAAGAGGCTGCACCAGCATAGGCTCCGACAACGCCCCCCGTCTGTGTCTGATTGGTTGGACATTCGCAGCGGTGTCTCATTGGAGGCCTCTTTGTAGTTCTGGTCGTGCTCATCCTGTTCCTCCTGTTACTAGGAGTGCTGCCCTCCTAGAGTAACAGCCTGTTTCCTGGAATCTCCTCCATGCTCTTGAGACTTTGCTGGGAGACACGGCAAACCTTCAGTAGCACTTATGGATGTGCCATCCTGCAGGAGTCGGACTATCTGTGTAAAGATGTGCAGGTCGGGCCTGATGCTGACCACAGCCAAATGCAAAAATCCTGAAAAACAGTAAAAGGGGAAAAATGTCCTCCAGTAAAACCAGTCCTGTTCAGGGTTGTCTCAGTGTTGTTTCACCTGTTGTTCATTTCATTCACAGCGAAGCAGCTGATCCTGATTAAAGTTTCCTTTAATGTTTTTGAGCAGCGTATAAACATCATACTGAACAACAGCATGAATGAGCAGGTGTCTCTCTGGCTCCAGGTACGTCCTGATTGACACTCCAGGTCAGATCGAAGTCTTCACCTGGTCGGCGTCTGGAACCATCATCACCGAAGCTCTGGTGGGTCTGCTCGTCTGCTTTTATGTCTAAGTTATGAATAAAGACGAGTCGTTTAGAGCGTCTGCGTGCATTTGTAGGCGTCATCCTTCCCCTGTGTGGTGATCTACGTCATGGACACGTCCCGCAGCGTCAACCCCGTCACCTTCATGTCCAACATGCTGTACGCCTGCAGGTACCGAACACCAACCACATCAGATTCATTTTAATGTTTTCTGTGAGACGTGATGACTCTGCGGTCTGATTTACAGCAGCTGCTCCTCCCGTTAGTCTCTCACCTTGGAGTCGGACTCCAGCTCCACTTTCTAAGACCGCCGCTGGTCACCATAGTTCTGGTAGCAGCAAATGGGCGTGTCCTCCCCCATCTCCAGTCCAAGTCGGTGGAGCTGGAGTCCAGCTGCAGGCTGCAGAGATACTTCAGAAGCCCTCGATCATCCTGCCGTTTGGGATACACGACAGCAGCTAGACTTTCAAAATAAGAGCCAGGGGATTGTGGAGGCCTTGTTCTTACCTGAAATGAGTCACTAAATATACCTGAGCATCCCATCAGGACAGTCAGCAGAGTTTTTGTTTAAGTCCTCTGATTCTTTGTGTTTCAGTATCCTCTACAAGACGAAGCTGCCCTTCATCGTGGTCATGAACAAGGTGAGGACGCTCGGCGTGCTGCCGGCTCATTGCTGAACTCGTTGTTTCTGATGACGGGGTTTCCTCTCGTGGTTTTCTTTTTCAGACCGACATCATTGACCACAGCTTTGCGGTGGAGTGGATGCAGGACTTTGAGGCTTTCCAGGACGCTTTGAACCAGGAAACCTCGTATGTGAGCAACCTGACGCGCTCCATGAGCCTCGTGCTGGACGAGTTCTACACCAACCTGAGGGTGAGAGGGACCGCCGAAAAACTGGACCCTTAGCAAATCCTTAAACCCCAAAGTTTTAACTTTGTGTGACGCACACAGGGAGAGGCTATGCTGACGGTTTACCTGCTTACAGGGTTTTAAATAGACTGTATGTAAAGGATGGATGTAGCCACACTACCTCACGCACTGATGGGTCAGAGCAAGTTAGAGAAAAGGATAAAGCGATAAAGTCTCTGCACCTGCAGGTGGTGGGCGTGTCTGCGGTGACAGGAAGTGGATTAGACGAGCTGTTTATGCAGGTGGAGGACGCGGCCAAGGAGTACGAGAGGTGAGTCAGACACACTGGTGATATGATGCATGATCATTAGCATGAGGAGTTCCCAGTGAGCTGATCTGACTCTATACAGCTGTTTTAAAACATTCAGGCACTTTTTGACCAGAGGGGAAAAACACGAGGTTATCTTTGTTTGCTCAAAGCGTCAGAATAAAACCTCAAACCTGACATGATTTAAGTAGTTAAACAACAACAACACTGAATGAAACACGTGTAAAATCTTTGTTTTAATTTTTTTGTGAAGTTCTCCTCCAACAGTAGCAAACTTGATTAGGAAACTGGCGGCTAGCAGCTATGTTGGGTCTGTCTAGCACAGGCCCACCGCTGGAACGAGACAATTTAACTACACAGCAAAAGCACTGAACACCAAGTAGGCAAAGTTCTTCGTGTTACTCATGCAGAGACCTGCCTGGAGCCAAGTGTCGTTCCACCCACTTGACCACAGACTCTCAGCCAGGTTCCCCATAGCACTCCTTTTATTCACATGAATATACATAGGTTCATTAACATATGACGTCTACATACACACAGAGTACTGTGTGTGTGCAAGTGCAAGATGTGACCCTGTGAAGACTCCCTAAAGCTGGTGCCAGGAGTCTAGCGGTCCATCTAAACAAAAGGCACTTAGCCTAAAACTGACATAGCCACGTTTATCCTACCATAAAACAATAAGAGCAGGTACGACCTCTCCCACGCTCCCAGGATGTGAATGCCAGAACACTCTGGAATGCACACCAAGCCTTTGCAGACTATTAAGGATCAAACCTCTACCAACATGACATTGATTATACAACTCTAAGCATATATGAGTAGATATTTCTAAGCATAAATGACAATCAGCAGTACAAATCTAACAAGCTACACCTGTATCGCGAGGCCACACCCGTCATATTGAAAACTTTAATAATAATAATGGATTGCATTTATATAGCTCTTTACAATTCCACTCACATTCACACACTGGTGGAGGCAGCTACAGTTGCAGCCACAGCTGCCCTGGGGCAGACTGACAGAAGCCAGGCTGCCATATCGCGCCATCGGCCCCTCTGGCCAACACCAGTAGGCGGCAGGTGAAGTGTCTTGCCCAAGGACACAACGACCAGGACCGAGAGCCCGGGGATCGAACCGGCGACCTTCCGGTTCCCAACCCCCTGAGCCACAGTCGCCCTTAACCTTTAATACAGTTTTAATAGGCGAGTTATAAAAACATTTGGTCCTCATAAAGCTGAGAGGTTTTTAATTTGTATTTTATTTTTTACCTGAAGTGTTTTTTTTGAAGTCCTATAAGTTATGAGTCTATTAAAGATGAAGAATAGTAAAGAGATTAAATGTCCTTTGTGTCTGCAATATGAGGACGCTGCGTGTGGTGTCAGCCACTAGAGGGCGCCAAATACCCATAAATAATCCCAGAAAGTTGATTGTGGGAAACGTAGTTTTTACAAGGCCTTTCAAAGGTTTGCTGCAGTTTTGTAAAGTCATGTGTGACTTTAAAGCCTCCCAGAAACTGTACAGAAAGCCATAAACTTAAATCACACTTTTGTATGAATTAGTTTATTTTGATGTTTTTTTTGCATGTTGTGCACAAAAATATTTTGTTTTTCCTGCACTTTAGGAAAATTAGTGTCAAAAATTAAACTATGAAGACACTCAGAATAGATTCTCTGTAGTTGGAAAGTATGTTGCGCAACTTTTTGCATTTAAAGTTTTGAGGGATAAACCTAGAAATATTTTGTGGGCGACCGTGGTTCAGGGGGTTGGGAAGCTCATCTTGTAACCAGTTCGATCCCCAGCTCTGTCCTGGTCGTTGTGTCCTTGGGCAAGACACTTCTGCACTGCAGCAGGTAAAAATATAAAGATAAGCTGTAGCGGACTTGGTTCTGTGGTGGGCTTTAAAGGGTTAATCAGTGATTTCCTGACCTGGATGACTGAGCGTGCATCACGAAACCATAAATAATGACTTTGAATTAATGACCACAGGACTCTGTTTGCTGCAGTATCCATATAACCACATAAGCAGTATACAGTCTGTAAAACATGGTGTGGTGGTTAGCAACAGTAACAGTTATTTTATTTAACTCAAAAATAAAAACTAGACTTTTGAGTCGTGGAGCTCGACGCTGAGCGTTGGGTTCTTTTTTTCTTTTTCTTTTTTTTTTTTTCATGGAGGAAACAAATTGTTGTGACGAACTGAAGTCTTCCTCCTGCTTCCTCAGGGACTACCGACCCGAGTACGAACGACTCCGCAAAGAGCTGGTGAGTGCTCTGTTTTGTTTCTCCCTGTTGCTCCGCCCTCACGTCGTCCTGTCTGAACCGACTTCCTGTCCTGCAGACCGACGCTCAGAGCAAGAAGCAGCAGGAGCAGCTCGAGCGGCTCCGGAAGGACCTGGGAGCCGTCGACATGAGGAACACGCCATCCACAGGTAGAGCCGGCGCCATGAAGCTAAACTGTTATTATGCTACGTTTTTGTAGTTCTAACTGACCGATTGACTTCCTGCCAGCAGATGAAGCCGACATCGCCGGGCCCAGTGACCTCATTATGACACGCGGTAATCCTGACGAGGAGGCGGTGGACAGCGACACAGACGACATCGACCACGCCGGTGAGGAAAGAGTTGGCGTGGATTAAGCTTCCTGATTTTCTTAGAAGCCTGAAATTATTTCATAAACATTCGGACGTATGATGTTTGATTTTTCAGTGACGGAGGAGAGCAAGGAGACCGAAGCCTTCGGAAACTTCCTGAAGGAGAGGATGGAAGTGGTTCAGGTCCGAAACAGGAAGTGTATGATGCCCGAGGATCCCTGACCTCAGAGGTTTCCCTCTGCAGGACACAGACTATTACCTGGAGCAGATCTTCCACTGCTGACGCATCTCGTCACAGGTTCAGACACGACGAAGCGAGGGCTGAACTTCCTGTATGATCAGGTGACCTGATTGGCTGCTCCTTCCCAAAATGAGAGAGAGAACTATATTTTTATATCTTCTGTTCCATTACTGTTGGCTTTGTTTGTGAAAGTACTGAAAGGATTTATGGCATGTAAAATAAAATGAGCTCTGATATCAGAACTGGGTTTAAGCCTTCGACTCGACCTCGTGATTCCAGAAGCTCCGTCTTTGTTCAGACGTCAGGAAACAAACTCCACGCTTACGGAACAATAACAGGTCACTGAGTGCTGATTGATCGATAGTGATGTAAATAGGGCTGCCACGATTAGTCGACTAGTCACGATTACGTCGACTATTAAAATCGTCGACGACTGATTTAATAGTCGACGTGTCGTTTGAAGCTTTGTAAGATCTCAAAAGACGCAGGAATAAGTAGCAGGATTTAAGAGTGTAATAACGGACTTAAACAGAAGATGGCAGCACTGCATGTACAAGGATGCCAGCTGCCGTTAAACCCCGAAGAAGAAGAAGCTGTGTCCCAGAATTCATAGCGCAGCCCTGCTCAGTTTCCAACAATGGCGGCAGCTGGTTAGTTTTAATATTATTCTTATTATTCTTTCTGGGTCACAAAATAAACGTTTAACATATTTTCAGGCGAGAATGTAGCTGTGTAAACCTCAAATATCTGCTCAGTTTATCAAGACTAGGGATGGGTACCGGTGTCCGGTGCCATGATGGCACCGGTTCTGACATAAACGGTAGTAACCAGACCGAAAAGCAGCGCACATTTCGGTGCTTTATTTCGGTGCTTTTTTTTTCCTGAGCTGTGATACACTTTAGATTCTAGCCAATCATTTTACGTTTCCGAGGATAGTAGGCGGGGCCAGGTACGTACGTTCTGTTAGAGCAGAGCTACAGATTAAAAATGTCCAAGGCGAAGCGGTCAAAAGTCTGGCTGTACTTCATAGCAAAATATGCAAACTCAGCAGCAACAAGTGCTTTAAGCTGATACTGTGATACTGTCAAAGGAGGTAACACCTCAAATCCGATGAAACACCTGGCGACGCATAGCGTTTTTTTTAAAAGCCCAGAAATGCGCCGTATTTGATAGCTTGCTGCGAGACCTCACACCGAGCACATCTACTGCGGGTGGGTTGCCTGTTATGCAACATCCCCCAAAAACACGAAGAGGAGAGTCCTGGCCCCTAACCCTGCCAGTGTAGCAGAAATGATGAGGATGATGATGCAGCAGCAGCCGTTCTTCTCTGCGTGAGTAGCTTAATGTTGTTCGTGTGTAATTTACGTTGAGTAGGCTAACCACGTTATTACATTAATGCATGTAAGGTGAACTAGCAAACATCATCATAGCTACATGCGGCTGTCCTCTTGTTTGATGGCAGATGCTCCCTTCACCCTGGCCAAAAAGGCTAAAATGACCAAAGAAAAAGTGGAAAACAGTTAAACATGAGAGGTTTAGGACAAAGTTTGTGTTTTTTCCATTGTTTAAGCACTGCTTCCAGCCAAGAGTGATGCCATATATGCCCCATAGCTGCAGAAAAGGCTAACATTGTTATATTTTTACAAAAAACAGCTGAACATGAGAGGTTTTTGGACCAATTTTGTGTTCTCCATTCTTTAAGCACCGGTTTGAGCACCGTTTGAGCACCGGCACCGTTTCAAAAGTACCGATTTGGCACCGGTATCGGATAAAACCTAAACGATACCCATCCCTAATCAAGACACCACATATTTTCAAAAGCGCTCCGACGTTTTCGGAGACGTCTGTTACCCACTAGCTCGATAGCTAGCCGGGGGCTAGGCTCACTAGAGCCGTGAGAACACCGGACTCCCGGCAGATCGTTTTCAAACCCACCGCCGTCTTTCGCTACTCAGGTTAAACATGATATATGAGTCACTTAGATAACTTCAAAATGTTATTGTTTGGCTTTTTTAAGTATTTTATTTGTTCCTGAGTAAATCGGTTTACTCAACTCCACCGAAACAATCTGCAAATTTCATTAAAATTTAATAAACTATCATCTTGTCTTTATTTTTAGTTAGCACAGACCTGAAACACTTAAAGCTGTAAGCTAATGATAGTTATATAAGAGCAGATGCTGCTGGTGCAATAAGCTGTACGTTTTACGTTCAATGGATGATGATCTGATTAGTCGACTATCAAAATAATCGTGTGTGGCAGCCCTAGATGTAAACCAGCCGAAGTCTGCCGTGTCTCTCTCAGACACTTTCTACACTGGAGTCCGTGAGCTCCTAAACAACGACGCTATAAAGCGTCCAGGTTCTTTGAAATGTTCTCAGAGAACATAGACGATGTTCTTGTGATGGTCACAAATGTCCAGAGAAATAACGGAGAACTGCACTTCCTGAGACGGGCACCATCAAGGGAGGACGTCCTGTCCTAAACCGACCAGTCGGCACGCATTAGCAGGATGCTAGTGTTTAGTGGGCAAAATGAGCTCTGTGAGAAACTAAAGGACAGACGAGTCAAACTAAGTCCGATGTCGGCTGTTTGTCCTAAATAAATGATGGGATGACATGTGGCTGCAGGATGCTGTGGTTCAGTGTGCCCCATCACACCTCCTGCCCCATGCTTCGTGGTGGGAACCATGCATGTAGAGACCGTCGTTCACCTTTTCTGTGTGGCACAAAGACACAGTGGGTGAACCAAAGGTCTCAAATTTGGACTCATCAGACCAAAGCACAGATGTGCACTGGTCTCATGTCCACTCCTTGCTCCTGCTTGCTGCTTTTCCTTTGTCCTGACCATAAAGACCTGATTCACAGTCTCCTCTGAACAGCTGATGTAGAGATGTGTCTGATCTGAGGTGCTGTTACCTTGCCATTTCTGAGGCTGGTGACTCGGATGAATTTATCCTCAGCAGCAGAGGTGACTCTTGGTCTTCCTTTCCTCATGGGAGCCAGTGTCCTTGTAGAGCTTGATGATTTTTGGGACTGCACTTGGGGACACATTCAGAGGTTTTCAGGACTGACTGGCCTTCAGTTCTTAAAGTGATGATTCCGATGAGCTCTGCGTCAGCTGATGGAGAATCCAAACTGTGCTGATTCAAACAGCATTGAAGACTTCGCCACGATGACCCGTGGTACCGCTCCAGCGTGAAACCCCATCATTTCCTCCATCAGCGGGTCAGGATTCTGCTTCACGTTTCGTTGTGATTTTGTGAAAGTGTCTCAGGGCAAGCAGGCTCATAGAGTCGCCTGCAACGCAAAAACAAACGTTAGTGTCAAAGGTCAAAAGGGCCTTAATCTGACAGCGCGGTTGTGGTTATCGATGACGTCATTCCACAGCAGGACATTTCAACGCTCACCGTTTTGCTTTGCGTCTGGTAAACAGCTGGTAACCACCAGATGTGGATTCTTTTCTGCTGTTTACTGTTCAGAAAGACTTAGATTCTGTTTAATTTATTAAGAGGTGCTGAAAAGTGTGCAAAGGTTTTTCCTCTGGAGGAGACGGCATGTTCCCAACAAACTGTGCTTGTAAAATAAAGGATGTGAAAGGATGAATGGAGGAAAGAAAACCTCCCACTTGACAGCAGTTCTCTGGTGTTTCTGGAGGTACTGGATTGTGTGTTGTGTATGTGCTTGTCTTCATTCATGTCTGAGCTCTGTGAATGGATTCAGGTCGTCCGCCCGCCGACCATCTGCCACTAAGCTGCCAACACGCCGCTCGCTTCTGTCGCCTACGCGCTCGTTGAAATCCGGCAGCGTGGTCGGACTGAAGAGCGTCTGACTCATCTCTCCACTCACTTCAGCTTTCAAAAGGACAAAGCACGAAGCCGCAGAGAAGACGGCACGCCTGCACGAAACACTGACAGCTTCAAACAAGTTTAGCTTGTTTTCTTTCAGCTCGGCGACGCCGTTCACTCCAACACACAGATATGAGGCGCTCGTGTCCAGAGTGGGGGCCTGAATCTGTCAGGTTTTCATGTAAACCTGGAAAGTTAAGTTAGTTACTCATTTAAAACTTTGTCTAACGTGGATAATCAGCTGACGGCAGGTGTTCAGAACTGCGAGTGTTCAGAAGTATGTGGACTGATAATGAGACTGAAGGGGACTCGCTGTGAGGTCACCAAGAGCTAAAATTCATTTTAAAACTTTAAAAATCACAAACCCTGCTGCAACCAGTTTCATCTTCACCGAGCTTCACCTGCCTGCACAATGCAGACTGTATATAAAAGATGTACACTGCCTCTGTTACCCATGGGTTCTGAAGATGCAAAGTTAGCATTTTGGTCAGAGTCATGCTAGCTTTTGGGGGGGGGGGGGGGCTACTGTCACCACGTGGAAGTAATTTTAGTGTTTCACCCCGTGTGCTCCACATGGATGTTATATCAAACTTTGGGACACAAAAAAAAAATAGATTGTTTTATAAACATGCTATTTTTCTTCGATTTTATTTATCAGATGTTTAAATTGGGTCATTTTCAGTTTCATGAAAAATAAAAATACACTGCTGGAGGAAGAGTGGAATCTTGGAGAGCACGCACACATTCACCAAACTGCAACAACACTACATCTAGACTTGAATATGTCATCGTGTGCACAATGCCATCAAAATAACCTGGAGAAGTCTCTGTGTACAGGAACAAACCTGCAGGCCTGTGATCTTCAGACCCTCGGACAGCAAAGCATTAAGCACAGGCGTGATTCTGTGATGGAGATCAGTCCATGCACCTCCAGGACTCGCTGCCTGTCACGACCCGTCTGATGAAAAGCTCTGTTATCAGATCGGGTCTTAAGGAGCCAGAGCTGGGAAATCCAGGGCAGCAAGAAGTTAGGGGTGCCAGAGGGGATCGGTAGGGTTCCCAGGGTTAGGAGAATGTCAGGTGAGTGCTGTGTGGAAGGTGAAGGTGATTGGATGATGCAGAGGTCGATGTTCTGCCACACCTGAAACTGCTCCTGAACTATGACTGAGGTTAAGAAGAGAGGGAGGCTGGAGCAGGCCTGGCAGTGACGTCCACACCTGCAGGTTAAAGGTCATTCATACAGAGAGGAAACGCCGTGTTCTCTGCGCGACTGAGGCAACTTGAGAAACCGATCTGAGGTCAGATGGACCCATAGGTGAAATTCTTTGACTCCTCCGGGCTAAAGAGGAGAGGGATGCTCTGAGGAGCCCCATGAGACGTGTGCCACGCTGTTCCTTTATATTATATATATATTATTATATATATTATTATATATATTATATATATAATAATATATATATATATATATATATATATATATATATATATATATATATATAGTCTGCAGCTGATGTCTCCGTGTGTGTCTCACCTGCAGCTGAGCCCAAAGGCAGAATCTGAGGATTTGATTTTAGTCTGAAAATTCCCTCAAACTGTGAAAAATGATCCGACACAAAGTGAAAGTCACGGCGGTGAACCCAGGTGAGTTTCTGGAAGTCTCGTCCTGCAGCGTTTACTCGCCTCCGCTGATATTCAGCCCACGCAGCTCTCTCTCCTCAGCCTGAAGCTCGCCCCTCCCTCACTCTCCTCCTCCTCTTCCTCAGTGGGCTGCGGTCACGATGCCTCGCCGACACATCGCTCCAGCTCGTTTCATTCAGGGCCGAGCGAGTGTTTCGTGGCACAAAGAAATCATCGGTGCCTGTCGATGAATTTAACACGTTTGTTTAATCTGAATCCTGCAGCATTCAAACTTTATTCAAAAACACAGCAGCAGCTTAGACCCACACCCCACAGTTTCAGTCGGTCACATGGTGATCATGTGTAAGTGCTGAGGAGTTCTCATGCATTATGAGACAGAGGCAGAGACTGTATATAAAAGATGGCGTCACCTCATCCCATTGTGAAGCGTTTTGACCAAAATACTTTTAAAACTGATTGTGAGAAACTGAATGATGCTGATGAGCCTGAATTATTCTTATTTTCTGACTGCAGTGGGGCCAAAATTACTTTCACGTTTTATTCAATAAGGCTTGAAACCAGCAACTCAGATCATCTTTTTCTCATAGTCAGACTTGTAGCCAGAGCTGGTCTGTGTTCTCGCCACACTCTTCCACTGGAGATTTCAATTTGGCTGTGGGCACGTGTACTGGCCACCTGTGCAGGTTGTACTTCACCCAGTGAAGCCTTCAGGGCCCCGCCTCCTCCACACAGTGAACACCCCACTGTACCACAAGCAGCTGCTCAGCAGGGAGTCAGCATCAGTACCTTTGTCCAACCCTCTAAATCTAACCTTACACAAACGTTTTCTCAACGTTACTCTGAGCTCAACCTAACCTGATTAAAACCTTAATCTTAGTCTAACGTGACCCTTACCTAATTCTGTTTGTGTAACACTGCAGGTTATGTCCTCACAGCACGAGTAAAAGATGCGCTAATGTGTTTGTCCAGTCTCACCTCAGCTGCATGACTCATCCACTTTACTTTCTTGCTTTTACTCAGTCCCATTATGATGACATCACTCCGAATCCATTTCATTGCAATGACCTCATTGTTGGTGACATCATCTTACGGCCTCAGAGGTGATGTCACCTCTTCTAGTTATTCTGCTGCTGTTTGTCCTCAAAAGCATCCTGCAGAACTGGCCAGAGCCCCGCCTCCTCTGTTCCCGTCACATCTATTCTATTCTATTCTATTCTATTGCACTGCTGCAAACAGCCTCATTTCTGTTCTGCAGCAACACCTTAGTGCTCAAATAAAAGCACAATGTGTTATTGTTTCTGCTGAATCCATAACCCGATTTTACATCAGACACACACACACACACACACACACACACACACACACACACACACACACACACACACACACACACAGAAGGTGTGGCTCTGAGCACTCTCAGCTGATTGGCTGCAGATGACATCATCAGTTGGGATGTGGAGGTTTCTCCTTCTCCTTGTTGCTGCAGCCTCTGGCTCACCTTGTCTCCACACACACACACACACATACACACACACACTGCAGATGCATTACATCATCTGGTTCAGAGTTGGGGGCAGCTCGTGAGAACATTATGTTCTGCTGCAGTGCATCATGGGAGCTGGAGTTCAGTCCTTCAGTGGTCACTCCCAGGTCATTTTCTGTGTTTTATTGAACCACTCTCATGTGACTAAGATTAAGAGATTAGATTAGTAACCTCGCCCACGGTTTTTGGGCTCTTTAGTCTTTATTCAGACAGGACAGCGGAGCGCGCTCGGGGGAAGACACAGTAAATGCCCTCAGGAATCAAACTTGGCTTCTGTCGAGCGTTTGGGTCACATGCTCCACCCTGTTCGTGATGCTGGCATCACTCTTGACTGACGCTGGGTCCGTTTATGCGTTTCTTTTCTGCGTTTGTCTTGGCCCGTCGGGAACCCATGGATATTTTTGGATGCTTGGGAATTCTCAGTGTGACGTTGAGAATTCCCAAGCATCCAAAATCATCCAAAAGCATCTCAATACAAGCAGTGCCCCCTAGTGGTGAAAGTTTAACTTGGCTTCTGCAGCGGGTAGCTGCTAAAATGACCTTTCAAAGCTGACGGTGCAGCTTACGCTCCTGCTGCTCGCCTGCTATCCACAAATATTTCCATCTGAAGCAGGTGCTTTCCTGCCGCGTGCCACATGTCTGTGTGAAATATCCTCACGTGCCTCCCCCCAAATTGCACCTTGTTCGGACTTGGCCCAAAGCATGACTGATCGATCAGAACTGTCTGCAGCCTAATCGATGCTGAAAGCGGTTCGAGACGTGGATGTGCGAGCTGTCTTCTCTGAACTCCATCGCTGTGGGTTTGTCCTGCGAGCGGAGAGCGGCAGACTGTTTGGCTGCGAAGCTCGGTGACAGATGGAGGCGTTGAGCTCAAGCACAGATTTGTGTTTGTGTGCCGAGGATGAGTAACGCTTCTTTGTCAGCCGGTAAATTTAGCGCTGACATTTCCTCAGAAGCACGCCGACCCAGCAAACTGGATCAGACCGGATCAAAGCAGAGCCGGCTCACCTTACACTTCATCTCCACATGTTCTCTCGTTAATTCGCCCAGCAGCACATGTATGTGGGAGGATTTTCATCCTGAGGCCTGGAGTGTGCCTTCATGCTTTTTCTGCATAAAGAATCATCCCTCTGCAGCTCGCTACCAAGGGTCAAAGGTCATGTGATGTTAACAAGCTGCTGAAAAGTTGTTGAAAATAAATCCAGAGTTTGTAATGTTTAGGTGTTTCCAGCATTTTCTGCAGGAAAACCAATATTTGTTCCCAAACTGCATTCAGACTGCAGTCTGTCAAAGTTTGAAGAAAACGTTAGCCACCTGTCCATCAGGGAGGCCACGCCCCTGATAATGCAAAGCCACAGGTGGGCCCCTCAGGGGCCGGTGTCCTGCAGGTTTTAGATCTCACCCTGGGTCAGCGCCCCTGAATTTAATGATTAGTTCATTCCCAGGCCTCTGGAGAACTTCAACACATGTTGAGGAGGTCATTTAGACATTGAAATCAGCTGTGCTGGATCAAGGACACGTCTAAAAGCTGCAGGACTCCGGCCCTCGAGGCCTGGAGTTCCTCCACCCTGCTTTAACCCTCAATACAGTTTAAACAGGTGAGTCATAAAAACATCCTTCCCCCCACCGCCGGAGCCTCGTGACCTCAGAAGTACTTCTGACTTGGTAGAGCTGTTTAAGTTAGAATCAAATGACCTTTGACCTTGCAGAACTCTGTCGCCTCATGGTGCATGCAGCACATGCAGATACAGATCTTATTTTAATAAACACGGTGACTGAAGGCTCACCTCTGTCCTGCTCCTGTGGACAGAGGATGTCCCTTTCACATTAAAAGCATTAATATTTTTGCTTGTTTCACGTCTTTTTTTTTTTTTACATTTTTGCCTCTTAGAAGAAAGATTTTATCTTTTTAAAACCACCTGAATGTTTTCTGTGTTGTTGTCGGGACTCGGCCTCTCGGCCTGTGCTGCTGCTTCCATGAAGCCCTTGTTGGTGCTGCACACATGAAATCCCAGGAAAGTTGATCGCTGCTTAATTTCAGTTGATTTTTCATCTTTAACACATTAATGTTTCTTTCAGTAAGTGACAAAGTTTGTCCTCCTGATTCTGATGAAGAGCTTTCAGTTACTGGTCAGGAGGTTTCCTCTGAAATAACCCAACACCACCTCCTCCTCCTCTCCTTCTCCTCCTCTGCCCTGCTGGACCAATCACGGCCCAGCATCCCTGCTGGCCAATCAGAGGGCTGGTGGGTGATGTCATGTATTGGGCTGCTGTGTGGTGGTGCTGATGCTGCTGAGCTGCAGATCTTCAGTGTGAACAGAGAAGAGCTGGAGCGAGCATCGCTGCAGGGTGAGTGACAGATCCACTCGTTCACCCCACACTGATTATTTCTATTATTATTTTTTTTACATTTTCTGCAGCTCAGAGCAGAAAGATGAGGCGATAAAAGCAGATTTCTCGGCTGTGACTCGATTTCTTTGTTCCTGCATTTGTTCCTCTGCAGTTTCTCTTCATCTCTTCCTCCTTTCTCGCTCTCATGCATCCTCTCCTGCGTATTTTCTCTCCATTTTCTTCTTCAGTTTTTGTTTCGTTCGGTTTGCTGTTTGAGTTCAGCTCCTTCATCTCTGCAGAAGGCGATGCGCTTTCTGGCAACAATGACATCATCGCTGAGAGCATGCACACACACACACTTACACATGCACGCAGTGACACACACACACACACACACACAAAGTTAGGACGTTGTGTTTGCGTTTGCATTTAAATTTTGCAACAAATTCATGTTTTTAATCAATTTCTGCAGAAAAAAGCAAATGTAAACATAAATATGCCTCCTCATTTACAAAGTAGAGCTTTGCTGCTTTTCTCCGTTTACTCTCTCAATCTTTTTGCCTTCTTATGTTTAGAATTAGAAATGCAGTTTGTGGAGATAAATGTTGGTATTTTCTTCATTTTCTGGGCTGCAGACGTGAAATGATCAAATGCAAATAGCTTAAAAGATGAACTTGTAGTGAAAGATGAATCTTAAGCAGGCTTGGATAACAGCTGGAGTTGACTTTGAAATTCAAATGATTTTCATGCAGTTTGTAATTTGCTGCAGTGACTGAGTAACATCGTGTTTACCAGGCTTTCAGAACAGATCAGAGTTTATCTGCAGGAAAGTTCAGATAACATCGTGTTTGCTGTGGTTTCATAACAGATGCAGACAAAACTACAAATACAACCATAGTCTGCTTTTAAATCTTTACATTTCTTAGAACTGTGGAGGTCAGTGTGAATCCGAGACAGATCTGTAGAATCTCTCTGTAAAGCCTTACACTGAAGAAAGTGATGATGTTCCTGCACATGTGATCTGAATGATCTCTGATGAGGGAACAGCAGAAAAAGCTGCTGAGTTTTTGTTTCTGGGGCACACTGAGGGTTTCTCTCTGCAACGGCGGCTTCGCTTCGGAGGCCAAAGCCCGAGCGGCTCCTCGTGTCTCTGCTGCTGATTCATTCGTCACACTGAGTGGATTATTTTAAGCTCCCGAAGCAAATCAGTGGCAGGTGTCGAATCTTCTCGTGTGAATGACTCACACGAGCCGAGAAAAGCTGCATCGTGAGCAAAAGCTCACCTTTAAATTGAATCGATGGCAGAGATATTCTTAGTGTGTGAACCAGAGAAAGCAAAATGACACTGAATCACAGCGGACGAGCGAGCAGCGGATGAAACAGCAAGAGCAAAGATGCGGCTCGTGCAGGGTTTGATGTTTGTGTTGCTGCCTGAGAGGCATTGTTGTTCATCGGCTTCCACTGATTAGATGTGTCTCTCTGCAGGAACAGACTCTACCTCACCACAGTGTCTTTGACTGAGAACAGCAGCAGCAGCAGCAGGATGACTCTAGCAGGTAAACGACTTTTCTTTTTGCTTTTATCTCTCAGTCCTGTCTGCAGCTTTTCTTTATATCTTTTCCCTCTGAATGTTCCAGCTTACAGGGAGAAGATGCGAGACCTCCCCCTGGTGTCTCTCTTCTGCTCCTGCATCCTTCCCGAGCCCAGAGAGCCGGCGGCCGACAAGAAGGAAGGTCAGTAGCACAAAGTCACCTTTGTCCCGCAAGACAGGAAGTAATGGTCTCCTGCTAAAAACAGTCAAAATGTCTGCAGTGAAAAAGGACTACAGATTCAGGCTCAACCTGTCTATGAGCTACAGCAGGAAAGACGATGCTGAGGCTGCTTTTAGTTGGTCATACCAGTAAATGAAACCAGAGAATGATATGAAATGTAAATAACACAAAATATTTACCCAAAAAGCTGCAGGCTGAACTTTTCGAGGCTGAGCTTTCTCTGAATGGAAACACGTTTATATTCAGTGTTGAATAAATCATCAAATTTTGCGATGTACAGTTTATCAACCAGCCCATTAATGAGTCATAAAAATCTGAATCTCATGCACTGGGAGCTCTGGTCAGAGCACCTGTGAAAACCAATTTTTTAAAAGTTGCAGAGCTCAATCGGTCCATGTTCGAGGAAGATGTACAAAACAGTAGTTTAGCGTAAATCCCAACAACGAAGTCAGCCAAATGAAACCATAAAACCACGGCTTCTTTTCATCTCACCGCCTCATCCTCTCTCTGCAACTGCAGGCGTGGTGGACTTGAACCTCTGCAACATCCGGGACATGGAGGTGATCGAACTGAGCAAGCGAGCGAGTGGCCAGGCCTTCGAGGTCATTCTGAAGCCACCCACCTTCGACGGCGCCCCCGAGCTCAGGGCCACGACACCGCCTCGCCAGAAACCATCGCTGGCGGAGATCCAGAAGAAACTGGATGCTGCTCAGGAAAGGAGGAAGGTGTGTATGTGTGTCAAAGTAGTAGGTGACCTAAAAGTGTTTAAGGTCATAAATTTGACGTTTTATTTAAAAACATTTAAATATTTTTAATGTGTGTAACATTAATTTATTGATGTTTAACAGTTTTGCTCGTATTGCCTCTTGGACAAATTAAAATGTTGACCTGATTTGGTCTCACTGCGATAAACAAGTTAGTACAGTTCACGCTAAGGAGAACAAACATATATGAAATGCACAATTTATGGAAATTCTTCAAAGAGTTTAAGAGAAATGTCAATAAAAACAGAGATGTGAGGCTCATAGAGTCAGTAGTCAGACAGCTTCATCCTCAAGTCACCATGAATGTCTGTGCAGTTTTAAATTGCAGTCCATCCAGATGTTACTACAAAAATTAGGGGCCCTAAAATCGAACTCTGAGGAACGCCACAAGTTCTTTCAAATTGTTCTACGTGTCTGTTCAGACAAATGCATTTCAAGATTTTTGAGAACCCGGCATCAGTGTAAAGGGATGAAACTCAGTAACAATCTTCCCTCTGACTCGCTCTAGTGTCAGGAGGCGGAGCTGCTGAAGCACCTGGCCGAGAGGAGGGAGCACGAGCGGGAAGTCGCTCAGAAAGCTTTGGCCAAAGAGTGTCAGGAGCATCGCGCCACCGCCAACATGGAGCAGCGGCAGATGCACCTGAACGCCTCACAGGAGAGGCTCCACGAGGAGGTGAGGACCACGGTTTTACACTGCGAGATGTTACCTTCATTTACTGAAAATAAAATCGGAACTCTGGAAATAAATCACTAAAAGGAGCCTGTGTGGTTTCTGTTTGTGTCTTTCAGGACAAGCACAGTGTGGAGGTGAGCACGGCTGAAAAAAGAGCGAATCTGGGTAGAAACTGTGAGACAAAAGTTTTTATTTTAATCTCTGTTGCTTCTTCTGGGAGAAAAACCAACTACAGAAACACTATAGACTCAAATAACACAGTTTGCAGTAGCAAACATGCAGTCAAACCAAGGCTCCGTCCACACGTACACGGGTATTTTTGAAAACGGAGATTTTTCGTTTTAAAAAATAATCTCGTCCACACGTAAACGCAAAAATGAAGGAAAACACTGCTATGAACATGCCAAAGCAACAGGTGGCGATATATTCCTACCCGTGTAGAAATGTTGGCCAATCAGAAGTCTAGAAGCCTCGTGGGAAAGAGTAAACAAAGCTGGGGCATAGAAGCAGAACCGAGTCGTATGTGTGGAGGGACAGTAACTGTGTGTATATGTAAGCATTTAAACACTGCAGAGAGTAGAATTAACAGTATTGTAGAAATTCATTTCACCGAAACAATAACGTGGCGCACAGTGTGACGTCAAAAAAGGCGCACACCTTTGACGTTTTCTCCGTTTTTCTCGTCCACATGTAAACGCAAAAACTGAGTTTTCGAAAATCTCCACCCTGGCAGGCGTTTTTAAACATCTCAGTTTTCAGTGACCAAAAACGCCGTTTACGTGTGGACGAAAGGTGCAAACGCATAGAAAAATCTCAGTTTTCCAAAAATACCCGGGTACGTGTGGACGTAGCCCAAATCACTGACAGTTCACGTTTATAAGCTACCAAAACTGCAGCATGGTGATAAAAATTCTCGTAAAAGATGGAAAAACATGACCAAGATTGGTCTGAGTAAAAACTCTAACAAGGCAAAGGTGAAGTCAAAACATCAAAGTCAAGACTCAAAGATAGAAGTAAACAACTCGTCAAACTTGAGACTCGTCAAAACACCCGGCACTGTGATACAGACAGACGCAGTTCACGAGGAAGGAACGTTCTGTAACAAGGAGGAGTAACCTATTAGTTACTGAAATGAGTTAACAGGTAGAGGTTATTTAGTTAGAAATGTCAAAATTCTTCTAATAGCACAGGGTTGGGAAGGAGCTGGGTTTGGGATACTCAGAGAGAAACTGAGGCAACATGAATATCTGATGGTCATTGTTGGGATATTGTGGTTGAGGTGAAACCTTTCAAAACACAAGCGGTGGCCCTAAAACCATGAATTATTTTACAACAATAACTTTTTAAAGACTGAAACAATGATCTCTTAGCCTTATTTCTGATTGCAGTGGGTAACAGTGTGATGCTGTGATCCAATTTTAACATAACAGCCGCCTGAGTAAGAGAGACAAGCTTAAAGGAACTTTTGGGGGGTTCTGATAGCATAGAGTTAGCGATGAGTGGGTCCCTGTTATAGCAGTCCATTTAATAGCTACTATTGTAGAGTCTTTACCTGGCCTTGAGGCGACTGCTGTTGTGATTTGATGCTATAACAATAAAATTGAATAGAAATTGAATAGTTGTTGGATCTCTGAAGAACGCCAGAACAACTTTCAGACAGGTTTCTCATTGTGATTGTCAGAGCTGCCATTTTTGACCAACCACGGTGAGACTGTGACATTTTGTCTCTTAACATCCACCGGGTCACCGATCACTCGTTCAGCGTTTGATTTGGGTTCTGTTTGAGTCACGTGCTAAAAAGCAATGATGTAACCTTTCCAAAAAAGCCTTGTTCAGTTATTTTGGCATGAAAGGTTTTCAATGTGGCATTTCCAGACTGTTCTAAACACTGAATGAGTGTTTGGACAGTAACCAAAGTCAAAGCCTTAGATTCACATGTAACAGGTTACCTGGAGGATGTGAAGAGGAGAGAGCAAAACTAACAAAATAATTGCAATTTGCAGATATAAAGCAGTTTTACTTTTACTGGATCAAAAGGTTCTAGACCAGGGGTCTCAAACTCCAGGCCTCGAGGGCCGGTGTCCTGCAGGTTTTAGACATCACCCTGGGTCAACACACCTGAATCAAATGATTAGTTCGTTACCAGGCCTCTGGAGAACTTCGAGACATGTTGAGGAGGTCATTTAGCCATTTGAATCAGCTGTGTTAGATCAAGGACACATCTAAAACCTGCAGGACACCGGCCCTCGAGGCCTGGAGTTCGAGACCCCTGGTCTAGACCAAACCAGAAAAAGGTGCCAGAGGTACAGAAATGTGTTTAGTGAGAGCCTGTAGCTCATATCCCTGCAGGTTTTAAGCTTTTTAATATCTTCACCACCTCCTCTTTTAAATGTGAGTGTTTGTGGTAACAACAACCTCCTGTTCTCCGCTCCCAGGTGTCTTGATGGCCTGATCACAACACAAGCTGAACCTTATTTGGAAGCCATTTTGGAGGGCTGATGAGCTGATATTTGATGTGCCGGGATGCTGGTGCTACTCCGGCGCAGAGACTGACAGGAAGTAGCTCTGAAAAGAGTAAGAGAAGAAGACGATGAGGAGGGCAGAGGGCAAGACCGACTGCACAACAACTCCTCTGTACAACCAGGACTCTCTTTAACAAGACGAACTCTTTATAACGAGATGGACGCTGCAGATTCAGTCGTCATTAGATGGTTTGAAGGGGTTTTACTGTGCTTTGTTTCCATGCCAACGGTGCCAATGTGCTCGTGTGTGTGAATGTGTGGGCCTATCAACCTAACATCAACCAGATCCATCCCCTATGACTAAAAGGAAACCTTCCTCTCGGACTTTGAACGTTAAAATTAACCGAAATGAAGGATGCGTGGAATTACAGCTGATCTCAATCAAACAGCGCCATCTGCAGGATTGTTTAAATCATTGCATGTGGCTCTTTAGCGACATCTAGTGGCATCTGTAGGTATAAAATAAGCAGCAAGCAGATCCATTTTGACCTTTAGGATCAGAGTCAAGATCACTGAAAGTGAGTCCAAGACGAGTTAGTGTTTCTGAGGTCAATTTAAGACAAACATCAGCAAAAATAGAGCTGAACTTAGTCGTAGAGGTGAGATTACCAACAATGAAATCACCGCTACACAGGAAGTCAAACGACACCCTAAAATCCCCAAACCAAAACAGCGCTGCCCTCCAGGGCAGCTCGTTTCACCCGCTCTTTTCCTACTTTTAAAGGCAGAAGTTCTAGGCGCTGTGCAGGGGTGGAGACATCACATCTTTGCTGTTTCACAGATGATGTGGTTTGGATCGCTCAGACTCGGTGTCTCTGGATATTTGTCATTAGTGAGGGAAGCGTGGCGCAGGAGAGATTGACTCCCAGGTTCTGTTGTGATGATGAGAGAGAGCTGAGCGTCGAGGCGAAGCCGTCAGTCAGTCTACGCTCCTGCACTCACCGATGGCCCCGAGCGGAGTGTGGTGACCGAAAGAGATGAGGGGGTGAGGACCTCAGAGTAGACTCACCCCAAAAAGAGTCAGTTGAGGTGGTTGAGCATCTGACCAGGATGCCTAATGGGCGTTTCCTAGATGACCTGTTTCCTCCTGGGCGTGTCCTACAGGGAGGAGACCGTCTGCGTGTTTGGAAACACCTCAGTGTCCCCCCAGAAGAGCCGGAGCTAGCCGGGAAGAGTGAGCGCAACCAAAAGATTAAGACAAATCCAACCGAAGTGCAGGTTTTTCTGTTTCAAACTCTGCCTTTAGGTTTGTTTCCCACCAGTTACGCATCTCTTTGTCTTTCCTGTGTGAAATGGACGCGACACAACGCTTCTGAGACATCGGTGGTGTTTGCTGCACCCTGCTGCATCGAATGAGTGACCGGACCGACGTGTGTACAGTGTTTACAGCTGCTTATCACTGCAACATCATTGTAAAGGATTATGATATGATGATGATAATGTACAGAAATCACATTATATTTTAAATTCAACAATAAAACAGTCACACTTTACTACTTGGTTCAGGTTTTTTATTGAGTCAGATTCTGGATTATAAATACATTAAGAGTCAATAAATATCTACTGAAGAGCACAAAATACTTAAATAAAACAAAATTAAATTACTTTAAACCATAAATAACAGAAAGAATATGAAATAAATCTCTGCTTTTAAATCTCAGCTACAGTGTGCGTTTGGTTGTGTAGTTTCTCCCATTTTCTATTTCTGGAGTAAATGTGAGCTGTTTAATATTAATAATAATAATAATAATATTCGCTGGAAATATACATAAAACAAAAAGATGGCAGGTTTAATGCTAAGCAGCATTTCACTAAGTCACTGAGATGAAACAGCAGACTGAAGTCAGTCTGTTGGTCATCAGCTCGTCATTCAATTAAATAAACGTACTCTGACAGATATAATTATTTAAATTAGATATTATCAGATTTTTGTCGGATTTTCGTATTTACATGCAGGTAATTCTGTATTTTACATGTATGGACCCCTAATTTAGTTTTCTCTCGACATTCCCGGTCTTCCGTACATGAGCCCGTTTTGCTGGTCCTCATTGCTGGATTCGGACCACAGGCTTGACACAGGTGCAGCCCACCGAGATGAGGCGGGACTCCAGGCGGTAGTGGTAGTCTGCCGACCCTTCTGGCCTGATGCGCCGCAGCAGCAGCACCTGGTGCATGATGGGTCTGGACTCCAGGTTCCGGTCTTCCTGGCCCTGTAAGTTCAGGCAGCCCTGCAGCAGGCAGTGAGCCTCCGACAGGAAGGGAGGGAACAGAGTGTCGTCGGTGGTGACGCTGAGGATGGAGAAAGCGAGGGGACAAAAGATGATTAAAAGAGCTCTGTAAGCCCCGTGATTAAAGGGCCATGCCACAGTTTGTCACTCACTTGTACGTCCATGGCGAGATGGAGGCGTTGTTCAGCAGCCTGGTGTGTCTGTGGGTTTCCAGAGTTTTGGCGTCCAGCTGCAGGGAGACTGTTTCAAGCGTTGCACCATGCTTGTGTGTCCTTCCTGTCTTCGGCATGGCCGCTGCCTCTGTGATCATCATCATCATCATTATTGCCACGACACAGGCGGCCTGAGGAAGAGAAGCCACAAAACGTTTATGGTCCCCATTTTCAGATAACGTCACTGTAAAAACTTTTTCTCAGTTTTCAACGAGATACTGCAAGATACAATTTCAAAATCCAGGGTTATCTTTAGATGACACTTTATATTGTAAGCCTGCAATATCAGCGATAAAACCAGAGTGACCGGAGACTGTGGTGAGGAAGAACGTCATTTTAGCAGGAAGAGGCATTTGGCAGCAATGGAGAATTATTTTTTTTCATAAAATCAACACGTTTGTAAAACTTGTTCTTATGATGACGTAACAGAGGACTTCCAGACAATGTTGTTTTTTAAGTGAATAAAATGTAAAATAAAAGAAGAATAAGGGACCAGTTGTTGTTTTTATGGCACCGTTGCATTACATGAGTGCCGAATGGAAGTTTCTTGTGTTAATTTATCAGTAACCCCCTGAGATTGTGAAAAATAATCATGACAAACCATTTCAACATTTGCAAGTTGTATAGCTACGTAATCATTTAATTTGGAGCTTCGATAAAGCTTTTAGTGGCGTCTCTAACAGCTAACACAGGCAAGCGTTTTCTTACCGTCACTTTGTTTGTCGCTGAAAACATGCTGCCGGGTTTCTCTGTTCGTTCTTCGGTCGGATGTTCTGGTTGTTTCGTTTTTGGGGTTTTTTCAGGTCGAGAAGATATTGGGTGTTTTTTTTTAACCCTGGGGCTCTGCTGGAGGTTCAGGCTCTGCTGGAGGTTCAGGCTCTGCTGGAGTTTCACGCTCTGCTGGCTCTTGTCAGAAAGCGGAGGGTCAGGCTATGGTGTCGTCTTCCTTCTTGTTTCGTGGTGTTCTGTGTGACTGCAACTCGGAGCTGCTCAGATTTTTATGGTGAATGACACCTCCTCTCATGATGTCACCTTCTTTTCTCTCTCCCTCTTCTTTGATCTTCATCTCTAAACCACACAGAATACATGACGAGGCTTGAACGTCGACCCACTTTCGCGTTCGATCTCGAGGTTAAAGTTTTTTGGCACACAAAGAAAATTTGATGCAGATTTTTTTAGGTCAGCTCATCCTCTGGCGTCTCAGGTCTTCACCTTAGCACACGATATGATAATTCTTCATACAATTAAAGTGCATCTGTTTAAACGCTTCAAGACAGCTGAACTTTCGGTGCTCTGTGCTAAAGGCCTGAATCGCCCACACAGTTCTCTACGCCACAATTGTTTAATGTAGTAAATAATCCTTTATTATTTACAGTGAAAGAGCCCAAAGCAACACGTGTTACTGTCTAAATACTGTACATGTACATTCAGTGGCATTATTCCTCCTGATATGTTGTCAGCATCTGATTCCTTCAGTAAATATTTTACATTTATCTCTAAACTGAGTTTCAGATCGTCCATCTGCAGTCGGCTTATCAGCCATCATCTGCGGTCGCCAGTCTTTACTATCAAAGAGCCCAGAAAGATCTTCATTTTGTGTTTTATATAATGTGGTAACAAGCAAAATCCAGCCCTTCAACAGTCCTTATCATGATTGTAGATGATGTTATCACACGTGACTCCTTTGGAGTGGCTTTTTTCGATTATTTGGTTCTTTACATTTGTATATTTGTTACAATACGGCGTCTGTGTTGTGTTTGTGACATCGTGGAGCTAAATTTACAGAGAATGTTCTTGTTTTCATTATCAACAAAGAAGCTCGGTTAACACTTTGCAGACCAGTCTGAGTCCTACTCGTGTTTATGCAAAGGAAGTTTTGCTCTTCATTTTTGTTTCATTGTCAGTTTTAAAATTTCATGTTGTGTCAGAAATCTGAGTTCATAAAGAACCTGAAGATGATTCCTTTCTGTGTTCCTTGAGGCCCAACGTCAGGATCTGCAGATCTTCTAAGATGGTAGTTTCCTTCAAACTCCAAAGCTTGTTTCTGCCGCAGCACCCAGTGTGGTCTTCTGCTGCGTCAGCATTGACATGTCGTGCTTTCAGAGACCCTCCTATGCATATCTCAGTTTTAAGGAGTGATTATCAGAGTTGCTGTTGCCTTCCCTTTGGCTCAAAGCAGGGTGGCTATTCTCCTCCAGCATCAACAAGCATGTTCACTCAGAGAACTGCTGCTCGCTGGATATTTGCCCTTTTCTGGACCACTCTCTGCAAATTGTAGAGAAGCTTGTGCAGGAAAATTCCAGCAGTTTCTGAAATACTCAGATCATAAACAAAAGAGAAGTGGACGGAGAGCAGAACCCTGTGGAACACCACTTTTAATGTCTCGGAAGGATGATTTTAACAAAACCGAAACTTTGAAGGATTTCATGTCAGTTTAGAAACTCAACATGTCTTTGTTTCTTTAAATCAAACGTATCAAATCAAGCGAGAAGAGGTTAATTGTTAAATCTGAGTGTTAATCCAGTCTGACACACTTTGTTGCATCACAGCCTCCATAATGTTCCAGTATGACTCATGCAACAGTCCAGTGTGACATCACCTCATCCTGAGACCCCGTGAATCGTCTTCCTGCCTCTCCTCCGCCGGAGTTTTGAGATGTGTGTTTTGTTGCGTTGTCAGAGCTGCAGCATCAGCCATGATTGCAGGATGCGAGCGCGCTTCAATCTCTGACCTGATTTGCAGTCGTGTTGTGACTCAGGCTGGTCTAAAGTGCAGCATCATCACTGTTTTCTTCTGTTTTCTTGCAGCCTACAGTATGTGACCTGGTTTGATTGAAAGCTTGATGTTTATCAGTAATTTTCTGCTTTCTGCATCACTTCACAGCCTCGGGATGCTCATTATCATCTTAACTTTGTTCTACATCTGTCAATGAAATGTTCACACGCCATTTAAGGTAAGAAAAGGGTCACCGCATTCGAAACTCGTATTTAAAAATCAACCGCACAACTCTTTCGTTTTTATTTTACCCACAAAATGTAATTACTGTAAAAGAACATGGCCGGAGTAAATAGAAATAACACAACATGAATAAAATTAAAAATGAAGCTATAAACTACATGCTACTACCATGCAACGCTATCTGGATTTAATATTATCTGTTTGCACCATTTAGACAGGCCTTATTCCTCTGGGGGAGGTGCTCTTTGTAACAATTACAGCTGATGCTGGGAAATCAGGAGCACACCATTATAAATATATAATGTACGTACATGCATCAATTTATCTGAAGGTGCATGTCTGTCATGCACTGCCTTTAAAAGTGCATGAAACAAACATTATGTGTTCAGGCTGTAACACATCGCACTTGACTTTTGCAGTTTCTGCTCTTGCACATCTCTTTAAGTCTCACAGCAGCTGTTTCACCAGTATGAACATTATGTCTCGAAAGCTGTGTGGGAAATTTCATGAAAAAGATCTCAGCATAGATAGCGTAGCTTCCCTGCACGATGCAGACTAACGTTTGCGATCTGTCACTTTTGGATTTGGCCTGAATCAGAGAAACTTGTGCTCTGGCTTCATGTTTCAGCTGTTGCATGGATTCAAACTTATAACAGAAATAAACTCTCATGCTAATGAAGTGCACCGGCTTCTCTTCGCACTCATCAAAGGCGTAGGCGACTCAGCCTCCATCTGCTCTGAAATCGTCTGCCTTCAATATCAACTTTCCGTCACCAAACAACACGTAGGAGGCCAAAATTCATTAGGACCCTCAAGTGACGTCTGTGGGTCGGATTTAAATCACATTTAGATTGGATTTAAATCAGATTTAAATCAGATTTGTCGCGTCACATCTTTTCTGCCACTGCGGTGTCCGTGTCGAGTGCCTCGTATGGAAACGTGTGATAAAAAACAATTTGCACATCAATTAGCATCCGTCCCCTCTTTCTTTCAGCTTTTATGTGTATGCGTTGAGCAGCATAGTATAGCGCCCCACTATGTTGGAGCTGGTTTATGCTCATCACTACCATTGTTTTCCTTAAATGGAGTTCAGGTTTCAATGTGTTAGATTTCACAAAAACGTGTAAATATTTCCACATGCAACAATTTTTTTCTGTCTTCATGAACACAGAAGATATTCAACTGATTGAGCTGATCTGTGTGAGTAAGCCTAGAGGTTTCTTCCTGTTAAAAGTTCTTCATCCCCACCTTCACCAAGTGCTGCTAACAGTGTTGGGGAGTAACAGAATACATGTACCGCCGTTACGTATTTAAAATATAAAATATGAGTAACTGTATTCTGTTACAGTTACCGTTTATAAAGGGAGAATGGACCGCCATACCCGTGATGTGTCTGTGAGCGAGGGAGGGAGAGAAAGGAAAAGCACGAGCTGTCACGGAGCAGAAACGGGAGCTGGAAACATGTAAATATAATAATAACCACTGCAGCCAAGAAGAGAGCCTGACGAGCCCAGCTGTAAGTAAGCTATTAAGACTCGACTGTACACCGTGTTCGTGTTTTCCTCTGAAACAATAAGTCCCGTTGGAGCAGCCTTTCAACACCTCTCGCTAGCAAAGTTGACCCAGACAACAAAGCAAAGCTAGTTTTCAGCTACGAGCCCGACACGAACCCGACGTATTAGCCAGAGGTCCCTTTACTGCGGTTCGGAGCCGCGGACCTGTTTTATATACGCGAGGAATAGTTTTCTACACGAGATCGCTGCAAAAAGTGCAGCCTTACCTAATGTCCACCTACTGTTACTCATTCATATTAAGATTTAAACATCTAGTTGGTGTTGGTGTGGAGAGTAACCTTCAGTAAAACTAATAAATCACACAGCAGTAGTACATTCATGTAGTTGTAAAAAGCTTAATAATATATTAAGTAATCCAAAGTATTCAGAATACGTTACTCTCATTGAGTAATGTAATGGAATACGTTACAGAATACATTTTGTGGCATGTAATCTGTAATCTGTAGTGACTACAGATTACAGTGCAGTGGAAACACACTGGCTGCAATATGGGAACACTGGATTCTAAAATGTTTGATCTCATTGGGCTTCAGAACTCCTTGAATTTTAATCTCAAACAAGATTTTGGCTGTTCATGAATAAATGAGCGTGACTGAGTGATAGTGAAATGCTGCACCGATAGAACTCAAAGCAAAAAGCAAATCAGGTGCTCCCTCCATCAGCTGCATGCCTAATGAGCCAGCCCAGTTTATTGTGGTCTTGGTCAGTTTACTCAGTGTTTTTGAGTTTTTTACTCTTTCATGTTTCATGTATTGAAATATTCAGTATTTCTATTGTTTCGTGTATTTAGTCTGGGTCTTCGTCCTGAGTGGTTCTGGCATTTAATTCCTCTTTCAGTGTTGTGTTAAGTCTCCTGTATGAAGTTCATGCCTGTGAGTTTGTGTTCTTAATCATCTCGTGTCCTGCTTTGAAAGTTAGCGATCCTCATGTTTTGCTTTTAGCTTTGCTTTCGTTGTCGCATCTTCTGTGATTTAGTTCAGCTACGCCTTTTTCTCTCCAGCTGTCTCCACTTCCCCAAACTGCTTTCCTGTGCCTTCATTCAATTCATTTCAATCTACAGCTCGTGTCTCAGGGGGTTGGGAAGCGCATCTGTAACCTGAAGGTCGCCGGTTTGAACCCCGGGCTCTCTGTCTGTCCTGGTCTTTGTGTCCTTGGGCAAGACACTTCACCTACCGCCTACTAGTGATGGCCAGAGAGGCTGATGGTGCGATATGGCAGCCTGGCTTCTGTCAGCCTGCCCCAGGGCAGCTGTGGCTACAACTGTAGCTGCCTCCACCAGTGTGTGAATGTGAGAGTGAATGAATAGTGGCATTGTAAAGCGCTATATAAATCCAATCCATTATCATTACTTCAATTTTATTCATAACCAAAATCACAACAATAGTACAGAGAACCCCCAATAATTAGACAGCTCCCTACAAGCAAACACTTTGGCGACAGTGGGAAGGAAAAACTCCCTTTTGACAGGAAGAAACCTCCAGCAGCACCAGGCACCGGGAGGGGCGGGGCCATCTGCTGTGATAAGCTGGGGTGAGGGGAGGAAGACAGGACGAAGACCGCCTGTAGAAGAGAGCTATTAATAATAACTCATAATTAAATGCAGAGAGGTGTATAAACACAATATATAGTCGCTGCCTCCCCTCGTGCTTTGTCAGAGTGTCTGTTCACCTTGTTCCAGAGGTTTCCAGCCCAGGGTTCAGGTTCAGGTTTGTTTTCTGTTTCACCTTTTTGGATTTTTGTAACAGTCAATAAATGTCTCACTGCAAGTTCACCTCTGGCTTTGGTCCTCATGTCCACACGTACAACAAAGTGCTACACTAACAGACAAATATACAAAAAATGCGAATAATCCAGAGGAAGGTGAAGAGCTTCTCCCTCAGAGTGGACCATCCATCGTCTAGAAATACTTTCAATTTAGGTCAACACATTTTAACCCCGAGAAAACAGAGAGGATCTCACACCTGTCAAGGATTCTGCTGTGAATTTTATTTACATCCACCTTTTTCTACATTACGTAGAAAAAGGTTACGTAACAGTTACGTAACAGGAGGAACTATGTAAAGGTCGAAGACGTGCAGTTTATGCATTTTAATTTACTTCAGCGTGATGGAGAGAATTCATGTGAACAATGAAGAGCAAATTTTATTTTGCTACAAAAATAAGTTCAGTAATCTCTATTATGATAGTAGAGAGAGGACAGGGAGGATTCACAGCCGGGCCTGAACAACATCCAGGTCAACTCAGTGAGAGCTCAGGTTATTAACCTGAGTTTGCCATGTATGCACTTTTTTTTGTTCAGATATTTCGTAAGCATAATACGGTGATATTTTGTTTCTTAGGCTGTTTCCACAAACTGTTTACCTCCCACTCTCACCAAAAGCAAGAAGAAATTAAAAATTGGGTCACAGTAATTCAGAAGTTTCAGCACAAAGAGATGAGGTAGGTGTTTGAGTTTTCGATGGACGTGATCCTCGCAGTGTGGCGTGTTTGACGAGCGAGCTGCTGCGTGTTGAGAGCTGTGCTGCTGCGGTGACTGGAAACAAAGTCAGAGTAGTGACGGGAGGGGGGGTTTCTGAGCTAACCAGAGCCTCTGCTGTGGTTTGGGGAACCACAGAGTTTGTGACATCTAGGAATATTTTATTCATTCAGAACTGCCTCTTAAGGTTCCCATTCATTCATGGCTCAGTCATTCCCTCTTTCCCTGCCTGGAAATTAAGCTTATGATCTCTACAGTCAAAGTGCAATGTGTCTTTATTTTTTGTCAAATTAGTCATTACATGTCTACTTAGGAAAATGAAGAAAGGTTAATTGTATTTGGGTAAGTGCAAGAACTGTGATTACAACCAAAAAACAAAGCACATGCCAAAACTTTAAACTGAATTTCCAAACGTATATTTCTCTGTCTCTGTAATAATTCTGTTGACCTTTTACATAAAATAAAACTGATATAAAACATATTTGAGGAGCTAGAACTGATTTGATTAAGTTTGCCTCACAAAACACAGAAACTACCTGCCGGCTGAATTCAGTTTTACTGTATAAGTAAATTGTTTTAAGGTATTGCGTGTAAATGTGAAACTGTTCTTTATTATATTGCATACAGCAATATTACATAGTAAATTTTACTATTATGCGTTACATGCTATAAAAAGTGAAACAATAAGTTTAAACACAAAGCCCTGTTTCTATGACAACAACTTGTAAAAAGACCTAATTACCTAAAGAAGATGAAGCTGTTCAACTTCTTATTGGCTGAGCGTGGGTCAGACCGTCTCTATGCAGACAGCATCGGTTGTCAGATGGAGGCAGTGTCCAAATAACGTGGTACAGCTGGTCTGTGGCTGCTCCTCCATCAGCCAGCTGCAGAGAAGAGCAAAATTATAACATATGAAGATTTAAAAGAAAATCAAGTTGTAAAAACAATAAAAGTGTGATTTGCAGCCACCGTCTGTGATTTTCATGCTGTTTTTTAATCCTTGATGTTTCGTCACACTTCTCCCGTTCCTGGAAAACTCTGCTGTCGCTCCCTTTTCCGGCCCAGAACAGGCTGCTGGGTTTTTGGAGGAGTGCATGGTTGGTTCCATTTATGTTGGAAAGCTAGCTAACGAGATAGCTAAAGCTAGGCTTTAAGTTCTGTGTACGTGAGAGACACTACGAGGTCTGAAAATACCTCCCAGTTTTTCTGCGATGACGTTTACAAAGCTGAGCCTGTTTAATATTTGGATGAAAAAATAAACTTGTATGCAGATGATGCAGCACTTTTAAATGTTCCTGTGACCCCTCAGTTACTTCCAGTGACTACTTTGAGGAAAGAGAGGCCAGTTTATCTGCATTTATCCTTCAGTAGTTTACAACAGCTCACTGAGATTAAGAACAAGAAAAAAAAATTTATCTGACGTCTCGATCACTGGTTTCGTTTTGCTGCTGCCTTAGATCTTAGTTCAAGCATAAAACTGCATGGATTCTGTTTTTTGATATAAAATGATTGTGTCTTAAGTCTAGTCTTTTTAAGTCTTTTTCAATCTGTACAGCTCTTGTGCCACATATTATAATAAATGACAATAGTAAAATGCAAGTTGTCTAAGGAGCTTGGGGAAAAAAGCGTCTGGACTTCTTTAAGTTGCAACTTAAAGAAGTCCAGACGCTTTTTTTCCCAAGCTCCTTAGACTGCGATGACCTGGATGACTGAGAACCTTCACAGACATAAAATGCAAGTTATAACATTTTTAATAGACACAAAACATTGTATGGCTGGTGTCTCTTTTCCTTGAAAATGAGAGTTTCTAACGTTTTTACTGTTACATTGCTCCCTTCCACTGAGCCTTTACAGGATGAAGTAACTTTGTTACTTTGTTTCTGGCCGTGGAGGCCAATAACGGTTGGCTGTCCTCTCCTTTAGCGCCACCCTCAGGTCAGACATTTTTATCTCACTACAGACAACGCTACAGCTAAGGCATCACCTTGTCTCCATCGCATTTGCAGGTGTCGCTGGTGAGGCTGCACAGGTTACCTTGAAACTTGATCGACACACAGCTGTGTGAAAACTCCTGACAGCCCTGCCAGTAACCAGCAGTGGTTGAATACTTAGTGATTTATCAGATAAATCCTCGTTTTGTCGGGTTTCCTGTGTCAAACCAGGTCAAAGGAAATATGCTGACAGCTCTGATAGAAATTCTCTCAGCTCAAACCTCAGGGTAGACCACAATCAAAGCTACACCAAACAGCTCCGCTGTGATGTCACTGCAGGGGGTGGAGCCACGGCAGGAGCTTCTGTGAGAACCTAATATGGAAAAAGGAAACATACAATACTGAAACATGGGGGCTAACTGAACTATGAATGCATTCAAACCTGCAGCTCTTTCCATGCTAGACACAGATGAAATGCATTGTTCTGATTGGCTGATTACACACATGCAGCTGTTTCTGTTTCTTACTGGTGGATTTTCTTTATTTGACACTTTAAGAATATGTCACTGGTTTCATTAGATTGGGATCCATGAATATGTAAGATTTCCCCTCATTTTTTTTCTCTGTAATGGAAAATCTCTCTTTTTTTACCTTCACAGAGAAAGTGAAACATTACGTTAAAACTCTGTGTTCTACCTCCACCATACAACGTTTTGACATCTCCTATGAAATAGTAGACATGTCTATCTAATAGTCTCTAATTTGTTCATGTAAATGGAGAGTCCTCGTCATATTTTTATATTTATTTCCCCATACCTCTACACAATCAGTTAAATACAATACTGAGAATTATGATCTAGAACCTGTTTGATTTTGTTCATGATTGAGAGGTTAACTGAAGTGATAAGAGCTAGCTTTTGAACACTTGAGTTTGTACACAACTGGTTTAATTGTCACGTATTAGTCCTAATAATTTAGTCTCCTTTACTATTTTAGTTTGTTCATTTTCTACCTGTGTTTGTATCCCATCATTCACTTTATACTCACCAAATATCATTGCTTTTATTCCCAGAAAGAATATATTAGTACCATTTCAGCAAATAATATTAAATTTGATCATTTAGAAATCTTGAACATCTCATTAATATATGTTCACACCAAGGGCGTAGATTTGGTTGTGGCATTGATGGGGACGGATGATTCAACCATCGAACCCTGCCCCGTTTCTTATTTTTTCCTGTTTGTTTTTGCTTCTTGATAAAAAAGGAGAAATATACTTGCCTACATGTGCTATTCTACATGCTTTTAAACCGTTTAAAATTACAATTCATAGTTTTATATGTGAATTATATAATGTTAAATTACTATTAAACAAATGACTGACTAAGTATTTCAGGCTTTAGTTTACTTCAGCCATATTACATATCAATCAGGTATCATACAAAAGTAAAAATAGCTTCAAATACAGTCATGACAATAAAAGAATATGACTTTAAGGACTTAACAACATTACTTCAGTTACACCAACATCTCTGACACATTAGCACTAAGGAAACACTGAATGACCTGCTGGTTTTTGTCCATAAAACTACTCGTCTAAGATGACCACAAAGTAACAGATCTCTTAGCAACATTATGCAACATTTTAGGCACTGTTGCCCTGATCAAGTCAGTGAGCTGGGATGTTTTACTCTAAACATGAATTACTGTTACAGCAACAGACATGGACTATACGTCAGCTTGATAATCTGTTGTTAGAATTTATTTAATATTACTTTCTACACCAGGATCCTTTTCCACGCAGCTGACGCTGGTAACTGTGCAGGGGCGGATCTAGGAAAGTTTAGCCAGGGGGGCCGATAGAGCATGAACAGGGAAAAGGCGGCACAAAGACATACTTTTCTTTCTTGTTCTCATTTAAAATGTCTAGCTTTAAATAAATAATTATCTGAATCTTACAACCAAAGTTTTAATTTGATGTAAAATGTATAGAAGTCCATTACTGTATATAGTAACTGTTAAGTCTGATATACCCTAGTAAGCTATAGTACTTTTTCCTTTGGGAAGATACCATCTGTGCAGTCTGCAGTTCTGTAGAAGAAAGATGTTGAATCTATTTAATTATTCTTGAAAAATAATTTATTTCTGTGCATTTTTTTCACACTGCATCAAATTAAAGTTGATTACGTCGATTAAGCATCATGAGGTGGGGGGTGGTTCCCTTTTTTTTTTTCACTGGGAGTTTTAGAGCCCTATTAGTTAGGTTGCTTAATATTTCTGCTAAGTACTCTTTAAAATACCAGAATAGGGAGGATGGAGTAGGTTTAAGTTTATTAGATTGATCAGTGTTGCTGAACTATGAAATATTTTGGGTGCAGTGTATTTTTACATACATGTATAACAGAATAGCGTTAGTGGGGGGTTTTTTTTAACTTGAGTATGAACCTATACAAAAAGCAGCAAGATATTTTAAAAAAAACAGTTTTATTGATTAAAAAACACTATATCGGATTCATATCGGTATCTCACATAAAAAAAAGTGGTATCGTGCCATCTCTAATATATATGTATGTAAGTATATATACACATACACACACATATATACATATACACATACATATTCCATCACTGAAAAAAGGAAATTGGGTGGTTGTTACATTTACAAAAGCCTAGCTTGTTTGCAAAACATGTTTCTATGGTGAACGTAGTGAAATCATCTAAGGTCTGAATGAAATTCAACAGATTAATTTGTTCTTGTTGAGATGACATGAAACAATCCTGTCAGAGAGATTACTTGACTGGACTCACAAAGTTCATAAGATCACACAAGATTTCAAAGCACAGGAAATGCACGAGTCAGAAGAAGCATAAAAGCATACGCACACCACGTGTAGGCTGTTGCAATATATTGTGGTTTAACCTGTCAAGGACAAAAAAATGTAAAGAAAATTCTGCATCAAGCCTTGTAATCATAGCTTTCCTACTTTTGTGAGGTCTGTATCGACAGCTCAGTGGTGCATTGGTTAGCATTGTTACATCACAGCAAGAAGGTCGTTGGTTCAAGTCCGCAGTCTGGTTAGTTTGCAGTGGGTTCTCTCTGGTTTCCTCCCACAGTTTAAAGTGTTGCATTTATTAGGCCTAGGTTAACTGGTAATTATAAGTGAACATTATGTAATATGAAGACAACATGCAGTATTTAAGTGACCAAGTAGTACTGGGGTAAAAAGGTATTTAATCAATCTGGAGAAAATCATAATATTCAAAGAGCTCAACTTACTTCATCTAAACATGTTTAATCACATTTTATCAACACAAAATTCACACGTTTATTGAATATGAATAAGTTGTGTTGATTTAACTCAGTTGTTTAAGTTGCTGCCAACGTGACTTAAACAACACTTTTTTCAGTATACCCAATTCTCCAAACTTCACAAACTGTTGTTCTTGATAAATGTATTTATTCACTTCCTTAAATGGACGACTGTAATTCATTATTATCAGGAAGTCCTAAAAACCCCTGAAAAGCCTTCAGCTAATCCAAAATGCTGCAGCAAGAGTCCTGACAGGGACTAGAAAGAGAGAGCAGATTTCTCCTGTTTTGGCTTCCTGTTAAATCCAGAATTCAAAATCCTGCTCCTCACATACAAGGTCTTAAATAATCAGGCCCCATCTTATCTTAATGACCTTGTAGTACCATATCACCCTATTAGAGCACTTCGCTCTCGCTCTGCAGGCCTACTTGTTGTTCCTAGAGTATTTAAAAGTAGAATGGGAGGCAGAGCCTTTGTACTGTAAAACTGTCTGTTTCGATAAAGCTTTTTCTTAGAGCTGAACAGCCATTAGTTATGTTGCAAAAGAGTGTTTCTTCTCCAGTCTTGTGTTCCCACTTCCCGCATTAGATTTGTGGAAGCGTGGATTTGGCACACTACTTTAAAGTGGGAGAAAAGCATTTCAACAAAAGCTCCTGTTTGACATTCACGGGGAGATATTTGACTATTTTTGCACAGGTGATTTCTCTCAAATGACTGTACAGTTGTGGCAGATGTTACTTGGTTGAAGTTGGTTGAATTGGCAGCCTAAATGGCAGCACTGAGGATTAAAATACCACAGCAGCAGTTTCATGTGCGTTGATCTCTATGGTTAGGTCAGCAGTGTTACTATGGAGATGAAACCACTTTCATAACAGAGAAACACGAAGTTAAACCTGAAGTTTCCTCCAGAAGCTGAAAGTCCTCAGGACTGCGGTACCCTTGTGGTTAACCTGTGTTACTGCAGCGTCTGCGGTTTCTGCTGATTTCTTCGATCTTCTCTCACCGTAGATTCACGTTGCTGTGTTTTTACCATAACAGATGCATTTGGTCACCAGAACAAGGAGAGGCATCACTGTTTGTTTGAGTCAATTTCAGACTAATGAATGACTCATTTAATTGTTGCGTGGGAGGTGCTACAGTCATTTAATCAAAGATTAATGGTCATGTAGGTGTGATTGTGGACGTCATACTGGTGCTGGTTTGTTTTATCTCTTCTGCAGAGCGTGCAGAGCATCTGTTTATTATCCTGTTTAAATATCAGGTGAACTGAAGTAGCAGCATGTCACTGAGAAACGCCGCCCGGCAGCTTTTCACTCATCGCAAAGCGATTTTATGGAAAATCTAACGATTATGACTTTGCTGCAGTTTTTCAGAGGGTTGAATTTGATGAGCTGGTCCTCCTTGGTGAAAACATGGTTCATGTGTTAAACATAAAACATCTGGCACAGCTGTGCCGGCCTGCACAGTCAATCATGATGAGAGTTTTTAAGAGGACCCAAATGCAGGACACCAGGACATGGAGTGAAATATATTATTGCTATTATGATTATGTTTATGATTGTTATTATCATTGTTGTTGTTGTTATTAATGAAAAACATAAAACCGACAAGTTTACAAAATAAGAAGAAAAAAAATGAAAACGACACACAAAAAAAATTCCACTCGTACTGATCAGCAAATTTTCAGCAGATGAGTTTTTTTCTGCAGTAATTTAATAATTCAGGTTACACCACAAACATTTAGCCCAGATTCTCTAAGGAAGTCGGTCAGTACATCAGCCCCCTCGCCAATAACATCAAATCAAAAGACTTTGGTATCATTTTTGATCAGCACCTGAAACTCGCATCAAAGGTTACCCAGTCTTTTTTCCTTCATCCGAGAAATATTGAAAAAATCAAACCTTTACTGTCAGTTAACCTCTTAAATTTTAGTCCAATCCTTGCATCCCGTCACTGACTTCCAGTGAGATTAGAAGATTAGATTAGAATTCTGTTCTTAACATGTGAGGCTCTGCATGGACAGGCCCTGCTCACACTGCAGAGCTCCTAACCTTCTGTGATTTTGGAGGTTGTTACGTCCAAACTGTGGAACAGCCTTCCTCGGTCAATCAGGTAGGCTTTATTTGTTATTTGCTATTTGCTGAAAAAGTCATTTTTAGCCATAGTTTGAAACCATGCATGTGTGTGTGTGCGTGCGTGCGTGTAATGAATTATGTGTGTCTTTATTTGAACTGCGAAGTGCTTTTCAACTCTGTGTTTGGAAAAGTGCCATAAAAATAAGTTATTATTGGTTAATATTATCATTTTTGGTTTGGAGCTGTGGAAGGACAAAAGCTTCAAGCCTTTAAAGAACATCTGTCAACATCAGTACAGGTTAAATAATCATTGGGCCACTTTTAAATACCAAGCTTTTAAATCAAATTAAAAACATGAAGGTGTGTATTTTTTATGAACATCAGGGTTTACAAAAGATATAAAAAAAATTTTTTAAATCCTCCAATTTTAATCGTTAAGTTTTTCTCTTTATCTTGACCAATGTACAGAATTTTAATTAATTAATTATGAAGGACAAATGCACATTTCACATATGAGCGTATCCACATTCAAATTGGATGAAGAGTTTAAGAGTTTCAGGTCGTTAACATGTGCCACACTCTTTCTATAGGGACCAAAAGTAATTGGACGATTAACTCAAAGGGTGTTTCATGGGCAATTCCTTTGTTATGTCATTATCAAAGGCCTGGAGTTGATTTGAGGTGTGGTTGCATCTGGGAGATTTTGTATGAACAGATGACATGTGGTCAGAGGAGCTCTCCATGCAGGTGAAACAAGCCAACCTGCAAAAACAGACAAAAACATCTGAGAAATGGCCACAATATTAGGAGTGGCAAAACCTACAGTTTGGTACATCCTGAGAAAGAAAGAAAGTACTGGTGACCTAAAAAGACCTGGATAATAATGTCATGGGCGCAAACCTCCCTCGTTGCTTTGATGCTGGTTGTAGAATGAGTTAGTGTCAGCAGGCGTCTGAGGTCAAAGTGGCACCATCACAAAGCTGCTTTTAACAATCACTCAAACCTCAAACCGAAAAAGGTCACTGTGCCCTTCAGCCGAATTCTACTGACATACTTCTGTGCCACCGAGTAAATGAAATCATACAATTTAACACCCACACTCACAGTAAGGCAGTGCAGCAACAGCCATGCTAACAATTCAGCTACTGTGCATCTGCAGGCATGAAGGTAACTGGGCAGCTGACAGCTACTGACATCCACCAAATGACTTTAGAGCATTTGGACCTCCACAGGTCAGAATTTGAGAAGTAGCCTTCATGGCTCTAAAGAGGTTCTTCATCAGCATGGGCAGCCATGGGTGCAAAGCACGGTCTGAGCTGAGAAAGCCGAGTTTTCATTTAGCTGAGATCTTAGACTCAAGTCGGTGACTCAGCTGTCTTAGTGTGTGGTGAGTTTATTAATCCACTCGAGTAACGTCAGATAATATCTCTCTAGCTTTGCCTGCCGTGCTGTCGAAGACACTGTTGGCGCGGTGAATTTCTCTCGCTGGCTGTAATCATCAGTTACTGATATGGTTTAAAGGTGACTCCTCATATCGGGGTTTCTGCTACAGTGGCCCACCAGTTCTGTCCAAACATTTCTTCCTGTTAAAAGAGAGTTTTTCCTTCCCACTGTGGCCAAGTGACTTCTCATAGGAGGTCATCTGATAGAAAGACATGTTTTTCTGGTAGTAAATATTGCTATGTTTGTTTCCACATTATTACCTCTCAGCCATTTTCTACCGAAGGTCCATCCATCCATTTTCTTCGACTTATCCGGGGTCGGGTCGTGGCGGCAGCAGCCCAAGCAGAGAAGCCCAGACCTCCCTCTCCTCAGCCAGCTCTGTCACGGTCCCCGTGTCTCTCTGGTTGGCCCACGCTGGCTACAGGTTTTGTTGTTGTTAGTTTTGGTTTTTTGTCTCTCCTCCTCCTCTCTGCCTGGGTGGAGCTCATTACGGGCTCTCGCTCTTGGCCCACGCACCCGTGTGATGGTGTCCACCTGCGGCTGATCTGGCTGATTTCCCCAGCTGCTATTTAAGGCAGTGGCACAGAGCAGCTCACCACTGGAACGTTGAACCACCTGAGTTTGTGCTCGCGGCATATTCAAAGAAGAATCGCTTACATGTGTTTTTTTTGTTGTGGAACTAACCTTGACCTTCTGTCTGTAGATTCTGGACCGAATCACCGGACCTGTCCAAGTGGGGCAGTGTGTGGAGTGTTGGAGCGAGTGCGGCTGAAGAGGAGTGCGTGTGTGCGGAGGAGCGGTGGCGGTGACTGAGTGGAGGAGGAAGCGTGTGTGTGGATCCCCCCCCCCTTCTCTCCCTGGAGCCCTGGACCCCCTCCCAACTCACTGTACATATATTTTGCACTAAGGTGATCCCTATTGTAAATAAATCCCCTTTTGTTTCCTTGAAAGAACTGTCTGCGCGTGAGTCCGTTCAGTAGCCATGACAACCTCCTCCAACTTATCCGGGGGAACACCAAGGTGTTCCCAGGCTAGCCGAGAGATATAATCTCTCCAGCGTGTCCTGGGTCTGCCCCGGGGCCTCCTTCCTGTGGGACATGCCCAGAAAACCTCGCCCAGGAGGCGCCCAGGAGGCATCCTTGTCGGATGCCCGAACCACCTCCACTGACTCCTTTCGATGTGGAGGAGCAGCGGCTATACTCTGAGCCCCTCCCGAATGAACGAACTTATCACCCTACCTCTGAGGGAGAGGCCAGCCACCCTTCGGAGGAAGCTAATTTCTGCCGCTCTTTCGGTCACTACCCACAGCTCGTGGCCATACAGAAGGTAGTCTACTAAATCACAAGGCTGGTGGTTTGATCCTTCAGGGCTCCAGTCTACATGCCAAAGTATCCTTGATCAAGATACTTAACCCCGGGGTGCTCCCGCTACGTTCATCAGATTAAAATCGAATCAAAATGCAAGAGAAAGTGATGGATTTCCTTTGATTTATTTTGATTCAAGCAATAATCAGAATCAGAATCAGAATCAGAATCAGAATACTTTATTGATCCCTGGGGGAAATTATTTTTTGTTACAGTGCTCCATTTTAAACCAACATTAAGACAAGACAGACAATACGCTAACTAAGAATAGTACAATATATACATATATATACATACATACATACATACATACATACATAAGTCACTTATAAATAAATATTTGGAAAAGAAACATGTGTAGCTGTAGCAGCAAACAGTGTGTTAAGTGGATGCGTTGTACAGGGACATGGCCACAGGCAGGAATGATTTCCTGTGTCGTTCAGTGGTGCTTTTCGGTAATCTCAGTCTCTCACTGAACGAGCTCCTGTGACTGACCAACATGTCATGGAGTGGGTGGGAGGTGTTATCCAACATTGTCTTTATCTTGGACAGCATCCGCCTCTCCGACACCACCTTGAGGGAGTCCAGCTCCATCCCCACAACATTGCTGGCCTTACGGATCAGTTTATTAAGTCTGTTGGCATCTGCGACCCTCAGCCTGCTCCCCCAGCATGCAACAGCATAGAGGATCGCACTGGCCACCACAGACTCATAGAAAATCCTCAGCATTTTCTGGCAGATGTTGAAGGACCTCAGTCGCCTCAAAAAATAGAGACGACTCTGGCCCTTCCTGTAAAGTGCTGTGGTGTTTTTAGCCCAGTCCAGTTTATTGTCTGTGTACTCCAAGGTATTTATAGTCCTCCACAATGTCAACACTGACCCCCTGGATTGAAACAGGGGTCAAGTGTTTCCTGGTCTTCCTGAAGTCCACGATCAGTTCCTTGGTCTTTGCCACGTTGAGCTGCAGATGATTCTGCTCACACCACGTGACAAAGGAGTCGACCACAGCCCGGTACTCTGTCTCATCATCCCTGCTGATGCATCCAACCACCGCAGAGTCATCAGAAAACTTCTGAAGATGGCAGGTCTCTGTGCAGTGGCTGAAGTCTGTGGTGTAGAGGGTGAAGAGGAAGGGGGAGAGGACAGTCCCCTGTGGTGCCCCTGTGTTGCTGATCACCTTGTCAGACACACACTGTGGGAGACGTACATATTGTGGTCTTCCTGTCAGGTAATCAACAATCCAGGACACCAGAGAAGCATCCACCTGCATCGCTGCTAACTTATCACCCAGGAGGGTCGGCCTGATGGTGTTGAAAGCACTGGAAAAGTCAAAAAACATGACCCTCACAGTGCTCGCCGGCTGGTCCAGATGGGTGTAGACACGATTGAGCAGGTAGATGATGGCGTCCTCTGTTCCGAGACGAGGCTGATAAGCGAACTGAAGGGGATCCAGATGTGGTCTTACTATGGGTCGCAGCTGGTCCAGGATGAGCCTTTCCAGGGTCTTCATGATGTGGGAGGTCAGTGCCACGGGCCTGTAATCCTGGGGGCCACTGGGACGAGGCGTCTTTGGTACAGGGACGAGGCATGATGTCTTCCACATCACCGGGACCCTCTGCAGACTCAGACTCAGCATAAACAGTTTATGAAAGACTCCACACAGCTGGGGGGCACAGGCCTTGAGGACAAGGGGACTCACTCCGTCTGGTCCAGCAGACTTGCCTGAGTGAAGTCTCCTCATTTGCATCTCAACCTGGTATTGAGTGAAGGTGATGGGTGGGGGAGGGGTGTCAGGAATCTCACAGGAGGCAACATGTGAAGAGAGAGGCTGGCACAGTGGTGTGGCTCTGGATTCCAGGCTGACTGCAGGTGAGGTTGTGGGGGTGGGAGCAGACACTGTGGTGTCGAATCTATTGAAAAACAGATTCAACTCGTCGGCTCTATTCTCACCTCCCTCAGCTCCCCTGCTGTTGGTTGGCCTGAATCCAGTGATGGTCTTCATGCCCCTCCACACCTCTCTCATGCTGTTCTGCTGGAGTTTCCACTCCAGCTTCCTCCTGTAATTGTCCTTAGCCTCTCTGATCTTGTCCTTTAGTAACACCTGGACCTTCCTCACCTCCTCTTTGTTGCCCCCTCTGAAAGCCCTCTTCTTGTTGTTGAGGAGGGCTTTGATGTCCTTAGTCACCCACGGCTTGTTATTTGGGTAACAATGAACAGTCTGAGCTGGAACAATGGAGTCGGTGCAGAAAGTTATGTAGTCTGTGATACACTCAGTAAGCCCATTGATGTCCTCGGCGTGAGGCTCACAGAGTGTTTCCCAGTCGGTCACCTCGAAACAGCCCTGTAGTTCCGCTATTGCCTCCTCTGACCACCTCCTAACAGTCCTGGTGGTCACAGGTTCCCTCAATAACACATAGTATTGGCTATAAATTACTAAAGCTACCCAGCCATACACAAAGAGTTAAGGCCAGTGTGTGACCACTGGAACACAATTCAATACAAGCACAGGAAAGGTCTGAGTGAAGAGTAATATCACAAACTAACCACCTCCTATTACCAGTGTTAATACACTTTTATATACAGAATAATATGATATACAGAAGTTACAAGATGGACTTGATGTTTTATTCAGTGCAACCCTGAATGAGTCACTGAGGCCATGAAAGAGTCTGCAGAGGGTGGTTTTCCCATAGACTTCACATGGACTATTCACAAGCACAGCTAATGACCCCTGGTGGCCATTAGAAGAAATGCAAGTTTATGGGACTTCCATATTGCCTTCACGTTTCAGAGCCTGATGCAACATCCATCTTTAATACTATGTTTAAATAATAGGGGGTGCTGTCTGCGTACAGTTTACAGTTACAGTCAGAGACTCCAGCAACAGCTGGATTTACAGCCAAAACCCTAGCCACACTCCTGGCTAAAGAAACAGGCCAACCTGGCATCTCGGCCTCTGTAAGAAAACACTGTTACGACCCAGGGTTGCCTAATCCAGCCGTAAGCACGTTGGTAGGAAGGGTGTTACCATCACACGAAGGCAACATCAGACCAAACAGAGCTGCTGTCAGAAGAATAGCCGTTTTTATTTTTATCTTATTTTTATTATTGCAAACAAATTTCAGAAAAATACCAGAATACCAAAAACATAATAGAGGCCCAAAGCATCACAGCTGCTGCAGACACAGTGCATATTACCTGCCAAGGATTTCCCTCTGATCTACGTGTTCCTCCCTCTGCTAGGTTACATTCACCCCCAATAGGGATAGACATGGACACCCCCATCCCCAAATTTTTATCTTTGAAACAGATCAAACTGTTTTCCATCTCTGAGCTCTTCTCTAATTGTTCTGTAATGTGCGCCCTCCTCTTGCCCTCTAACTAAGCAACTTAGGACTCAGCAGCTCACTCTGCACCTGGATACACTCTGGCGACAGTGAGAAGGAAAAACTCCCTTTTAACAGGAAGAAACCTCCAGCAGAACCAGGCTCAGGGAGGGGCGGGGCCATCTGCTGTGATTGGTTGGGGTGAGACAAGGAAGACAGGATAAAGACATGCTGTGGAAGAGAGACAGAGATTAATAACAGATATGATTTAATGCAGAGAGGTCTGTTAACACATAGTGAGTGAGAAAGGTGACTGGAAAGGAAAAACTCAATGCATCATGGGAATCCCCGGCAGCCTACGTCTATTGCAGCATAACTAAGGGAGGATCTAGGGTCACCTGGTCCAGCCCTAACTATATGCTTTAGCAAAAAGGAAAGTTTTATGCCTAATCTTAAAAGTAGCTAGGACAGCCAGTGATGTTTCTTCATTAGTGACAGTTTTCTTGCGTCCACATTTTGGCAAATCCAACACTGAACCAGTTTCACGAAACTTAGCAAGCAGTTTGCTAACTGTAGCATGGAGATGGGTGGTCTCGTAGGGTGTCTTGCATTGAAATCTGCTGCAATGACCCGGTTACTGCGTTCACCAGATATCAACACAATTTCGATCCGCTCCTCACGTGTTAACCTCTTCGACATGTCAATGGCTGTGAACAAATAGAAACTTGTAAATAACAACTTGTATCCAAGATGGCCGACTTCTAAATGGCCACCATGGTCACCACCCATCTTGAGGAGTTTGCCCCCTCACATATACTAATGTGCCACAAACAGGACTTTAATATCACCAACCATTCCCATGTTGTTACGGTGTATCCATATAAATGGCCCACCCTGTATATTTTATCCCTGCACAGTTGGTGTGGAGCACCCACAATTACGTCGTGCATGTACAAGAACAATAAAGCGCTATTCTACTCTGTTCTACTCTTCCTCTATTAGCTCCAAACATCAGTGCAGGTTTATGCTTTCTGTAGATCCACAAAGACACAGAGTGAAGCTCTTTCTGACCTTCTCTATACTCCACCAAACATGCAGACATCAGTAATAATAATATTCATACTCTAACAGTGGCGTATGGCACCACCCTGTTCAGGTGTAGAACAATAACACGTTTTGAAAGTGCACAAGAAACGAGAAAAAAGCAGGAAGAATGCAGTTTTTTTTAATATGATCCGTGTTTCCTGGTCGATCATTAGAGGAAGACGAGCACTTTGATCAGTCTTTACTAATCTGACCTCGTGCTACTGACGCACTGAGGCTCCACGACGTCTTCCGGGAATGGGGACAGTATTTTCAGTAGGCAGCAGTTTCATGTGCGTTGATCTCTATGGTTAGGTCAGCAGTGTTACTATGGAGATGAAACCACTTTCATAACAGAGAAACACGAAGTTAAACCTGAAGTTTCCTCCAGAAGCTGAAAGTCCTCAGGACTGCGGTACCCTTGTGGTTAACCTGTGTTACTGCAGCGTCTGCGGTTTCTGCTGATTTCTTCGATCTTCTCTCACCGTAGATTCACGTTGCTGTGTTTTTACCATAACAGATGCATTTGGTCACCAGAACAAGGAGAGGCATCACTGTTTGTTTGAGTCAATTTCAGACTAATGAATGACTCATTTAATTGTTGCGTGGGAGGTGCTACAGTCATTTAATCAAAGATTAATGGTCATGTAGGTGTGATTGTGGACGTCATACTGGTGCTGGTTTGTTTTATCTCTTCTGCAGAGCGTGCAGAGCATCTGTTTATTATCCTGTTTAAATATCAGGTGAACTGAAGTAGCAGCATGTCACTGAGAAACGCCGCCCGGCAGCTTTTCACTCATCGCAAAGCGATTTTATGGAAAATCTAACGATTATGACTTTGCTGCAGTTTTTCAGAGGGTTGAATTTGATGAGCTGGTCCTCCTTGGTGAAAACATGGTTCATGTGTTAAACATAAAACATCTGGCACAGCTGTGCCGGCCTGCACAGTCAATCATGATGAGAGTTTTTAAGAGGACCCAAATGCAGGACACCAGGACATGGAGTGAAATATATTATTGCTATTATGATTATGTTTATGATTGTTATTATCATTGTTGTTGTTGTTATTAATGAAAAACATAAAACCGACAAGTTTACAAAATAAGAAGAAAAAAAATGAAAACGACACACAAAAAAAATTCCACTCGTACTGATCAGCAAATTTTCAGCAGATGAGTTTTTTTCTGCAGTAATTTAATAATTCAGGTTACACCACAAACATTTAGCCCAGATTCTCTAAGGAAGTCGGTCAGTACATCAGCCCCCTCGCCAATAACATCAAATCAAAAGACTTTGGTATCATTTTTGATCAGCACCTGAAACTCGCATCAAAGGTTACCCAGTCTTTTTTCCTTCATCCGAGAAATATTGAAAAAATCAAACCTTTACTGTCAGTTAACCTCTTAAATTTTAGTCCAATCCTTGCATCCCGTCACTGACTTCCAGTGAGATTAGAAGATTAGATTAGAATTCTGTTCTTAACATGTGAGGCTCTGCATGGACAGGCCCTGCTCACACTGCAGAGCTCCTAACCTTCTGTGATTTTGGAGGTTGTTACGTCCAAACTGTGGAACAGCCTTCCTCGGTCAATCAGGTAGGCTTTATTTGTTATTTGCTATTTGCTGAAAAAGTCATTTTTAGCCATAGTTTGAAACCATGCATGTGTGTGTGTGCGTGCGTGCGTGTAATGAATTATGTGTGTCTTTATTTGAACTGCGAAGTGCTTTTCAACTCTGTGTTTGGAAAAGTGCCATAAAAATAAGTTATTATTGGTTAATATTATCATTTTTGGTTTGGAGCTGTGGAAGGACAAAAGCTTCAAGCCTTTAAAGAACATCTGTCAACATCAGTACAGGTTAAATAATCATTGGGCCACTTTTAAATACCAAGCTTTTAAATCAAATTAAAAACATGAAGGTGTGTATTTTTTATGAACATCAGGGTTTACAAAAGATATAAAAAAATTTTTTTAAATCCTCCAATTTTAATCGTTAAGTTTTTCTCTTTATCTTGACCAATGTACAGAATTTTAATTAATTAATTATGAAGGACAAATGCACATTTCACATATGAGCGTATCCACATTCAAATTGGATGAAGAGTTTAAGAGTTTCAGGTCGTTAACATGTGCCACACTCTTTCTATAGGGACCAAAAGTAATTGGACGATTAACTCAAAGGGTGTTTCATGGGCAATTCCTTTGTTATGTCATTATCAAAGGCCTGGAGTTGATTTGAGGTGTGGTTGCATCTGGGAGATTTTGTATGAACAGATGACATGTGGTCAGAGGAGCTCTCCATGCAGGTGAAACAAGCCAACCTGCAAAAACAGACAAAAACATCTGAGAAATGGCCACAATATTAGGAGTGGCAAAACCTACAGTTTGGTACATCCTGAGAAAGAAAGAAAGTACTGGTGACCTAAAAAGACCTGGATGACCACAGAAGACAACAGTGGTGGATGATCGCAGAATCATTTCCATGCTACAGAAGGCAGCTCATGACCCCAAAGCACATCACATCATCTGTAAAACACGGCACAGGCAGTGTGATGGCTTGGGCGTGCAAAGCTGCCAGTGACACTGGGACACTAGTGTTTATGATATTGTGACACAGGACAGAATGAAGTCTGAGGTGTTCAGAGACAAACTGTCAAATACAGTCAAATTGGGCAGTTTCATAAAACTGATGAACAATGACGCAGAACATACAGCCAAAGCAACCCAGGAGTTTATTAAAGCAAAGAAGTTGAATATTCACAAATGGCCAAGTCAGTTACCTGATCTTGATCTGAACACGCATTTCACTTGTTGAAGACTGAGCTTCAGACAGAAAGGCCCACAAACAGACGGTTGCAGTAAAGGCCTGGCAGAGCGTTAAAAAGGAGGAAACCAGCATGTGGCGATGTCCACGAGTTTAAGACTTCAGGTTGTCATTACCAGCAAAGAGTTTGCAACCAAGTATTAGAAATGAACGTTTCATTTTCAGTTATTTAATTTGTCCAATTGCTTTTGGGCCCTGAAACGAAGTGATTTACTTTAGCTCCCTCACATTTTTTATTTCAACCCACCAAATTAAAGCTAAGAGTCTGCATTTCAGCTACATCTGAGTTGTTCCGCTGGGGTACTGTACGGAACCAAAATTAGAAAAAAGTCTCTGTCCAAATGCTTATGGACCTTACTGTATCTTATCTTATATACTGAAATAATCAGAGCCTTTTTTCCCACCGCGATGATTAAACACCCAACTTTAGCTTTACAGAATAAACAGATACGGTGATTATCAAAGAGGAAACAGATATTTAGATCAGATGTTTTGCTGATGTGCTGACAGTAAAAGATGCAGATAAAGACGAGATAAACTGGAATGATCCCACGCGGGGAGCTGAATTCTCACGGTAGATGATGGATCGAACAGATAAGAAACTACTAACGAAACAACATCGTAAAATTCAGGGCAGCGTGCACTTTGAAGACACTTTTGGGGGGATTTTATGCCTTTTATTTCAGAGGAAAGAGTCAGCAGGAGATAAAGAACAAAGGACTCCTGAATGACACCACAGGACTGCAGACCTCGACACAAAGCCAACCAAGTCTTCTACGTATCTGTAAAGCAAACCTTCTTCCAAACTTTCTTTGTCGGCCAACCTCTGGAAGCACGATGAGAAGCAGCGCGAATGTGGAAAAGCAGCTTCTGAACGACATTGCTTCTTATTTTTTATTACAAATCAGAAGTTCAGAAAGCACATCGCAGCCTCGCACAAGTTTTATGTCCACGGACACAACTTTCCCAGTTTTCTAACCTTCCTGAACACCATTTGTCATCTCTCCGTTCTCACATGTGATGATTTCATTATTTAACGAGGACCAGAAACACTTCTGGAAGCTGGAGGGACCTTATCAAATAGAATAAACTTGGTTAGATTTAGGTTAGATAAATGTTGCAGATATGAAACCTGCTTCCTGTTGAGATACATCAGTTGCAAAAGCAGTGCATGAACACAATCAGATAATTTTTTTTGATCAATTTCAATCGATCAGGATAAAGATAAGTGTGCTGGAGCAGAGCGGCGTGTTGGTCAGGGTTGGAAGCTCTGAACCTTCTGCTTGCAGCTCTGCAGGTTTCACCTCGCGCTCTAAAGACATGCTCACTAACGATCGTAAACTGGCTGTAGGTGCGTCTGTCTCCAGGTGTTTGAGATCTTTTGCTCTCTGTCAGCTGGGAGAACTTTCCCCACCACCATGATCGTAGGTGAGGAAAATGGATGGAGCTGTTGTCCAAACAAATTACTTCAGGACGTCTCTGATCGCGAATGCTTCTTAAAATTGAACATATGTAGTTTCTGCTCAGGTAGACAGCATGGAGAACACCTACATTCTTAGCAGGAAGACCAGAGTTTGCTGTGCCTGAAGGAAATGACCAAATAAAGAAATCAGTGATGATCTCAGATCATCAGAGAGAAGCTGAGCGTACACTTATTAACACATTTAATGCAAACCGTGGACACTATATTACAGAAAATAAAAAAAGTAGAATCTGTTGTCATTAAAACAAATTCTGTTCTTTAAATTAATGCGACCAAACCTGCCACACTGAAAATAAAATTCAGCTTCTGCTGTTTTACACGTTTTTCCTGTTTTTCTGTCATAGATGTTATCAGTGCAGCAAACGTGTTCTTTTCATCTGACAGACCGCCTGTCAGGCTTTCATCGTGTGATTCAGATGGTCTGCAGAGATAACAGGAATCTCCCGTTTTGTTTCTTGAGCTGTTATCATCTCAGAGATCAGGCGTGATCACATCTGATCAGCATAAATTGTGCTGATCTGAGAGCAGTCGCACACAGACGCTGGACAGGACCAGAGCAACATCATGAAGCTGCTGAGGCACGGCGTCTACACTCTGCTGGTGAGCATCGGCTTTGTTCACTCTGATCATCTGTTTACTGCGACTGAAAGATGAAAAGCCAGATTATATTAGTCTGCTGGAAATTACATGCAAGAAATTACTCACGGCTGATAGTCGCAAAGGTTAGATTGGGGATGACTGGTGAGAAGTTCCAGCGCAAAGCAAATTTAGCAGTTTGACTGTGAAATTGATCAGACTGGAAGAACCAGCAGCGGCTGAAAGGTTTTACTGGGTTCATTTAATGGATGGACATGAAAAGTGTCGCAAACAGAAACTAGTTCCAAGCAGTCTTTTAGAGATGTCGTTAGCTGGCCTAGAAGAGTCAGGTGTGCAGCGCAGGTGTCAAGCTTTCCAGAACTGGACCCAGCGCGGGTCTTTAGGCAGGTGAGTAAATTTAAACTGGTCAGAAAACGCTTTTAATAAAGTAATGTTTTACTTCACGTTTCCAGATAATCTCCTGTACGGCTCACCGGGTTTATAATAATTATAATCTGTGTGGCTAACATAATATTTAATCAACTATAACAGTTTTTGGTATTTTTACCAAATAGTTACACAGTCGTGACGCGTAATAGTTCATCCCGTCCTAAAACTCTCCGTGAAATCGTCCTCCTGCAGACACTCTGTGTTTATTTATATTTAAAACTGAGTTTTGTGTCGGCTGCTGCTGTTTAATGGACTATCATGTCTTTTTTTGTGCTTATCATGGTTCTTATTCGACCCTGTAGATTTGAAATTTAAACCCTGTTAAAACAGCGTTTAGAGTGATGAAGTTTGTCGTTGCTTAAATTGTCATCATCTCACTAAAAAGTATAATAAAATAACCTTTAAGGAACGGTTATAGACTCTCAGCAGCGCGCTCAGGTTAACAGATGCTGATGGAGGCTCGAAGCATGTCAGGTTTGGGATTTGATTTCCAGCTTTTTCTGAAGAGTCCACAGAATCTCCTTTAAAACAGTCCAACCCAGCATTTCCATCCAGCTTCAGGGTGACGCTCCTCTGGGCAACACCATGGATTAAATCCGCATAGACTTAATTAAAAAGAGCTTGTTTGTGTTGATAGTACATCTATAATTGTTGTTCTCACATTTTCACTCTGGATTTGAACTTTGTTCTCTGTGTGAGTCTATCGGTCTGTCTCATCACTGCCGAGCAGTTTTGGTCCACTCTCGGTAACAGCGTTGCTTCAGTTCATCGAGGTTTGCACCATTCGTTCATGCACAGCTCTCTGGACTCTGCACCACTGCAGCAGCTTGATTCTTTTCTTTTTCAGCCATGCATCTTCATGGAGCTCTTGGGTTTGAGCTCAGGGTGAATTTGCTGGTATGTCTGCTCCTGGGGAGATTGTGGCATTGAGTGTGTTAACATATACACCTGTATATAGAAGTGGTCCCTCGGGTCATTAATCGGTTAATGAAGGGCATTTGATTGGCTGATACTTACCCTCCGCTTCACGTGGAAGCAGTGAGAGAGGACTGTCTTTTTCACACGTATGGACTTTGAGGAATAAACGCTCTAACAGTCTTTAAAAGGCAGAGTTTAAAACTGTGAAACTAATAATTCTAGTTTTAGTATTTTAAGCTTCTAGTACAGACTAAAAACTTACTGAGAAACTTGCACAGATGAGCTTCACTAAGAGTTTCTAAGAGGTTCGTACTCTTCATACTAGATTAAAAGTTGAAACCACTGAACGATGTTTCAAACAGGCTGAGGATGCTCAGAAAGCTCTGGAATACATATATGTATGCAGAAAAAATGTAAAAATGGTTGAAATAGTTGCATTTAGTAAAACCCAAGATTGTAACTTGTTGGTAATCTTGTATATTCAGGTATGTTGCAGTGCATTGTGGGTCGCTCACTCCGAGGTTGAAACTGAATCTGCAGCTGAATGTGACACCATGCTGACGTTCTCCTCTGAGATCACCAGCTTGACTGAAGGAAACGGGGACATCCACAGCAGATCTCTGTCTCCGTGGAACTGGACGTGAGTAAACTCATGAATGAATTTGTGAATAAATGACTGAATGAGTAAAAACAGAAGCAACTCTGATAAATGTCTAATTTCACTTGTTGCTGTGTTTGTTGACTCAGGCCAAACACGGACAGAAACCGAATCCCCAGGACGCTCTGGGAGGCCGAGTGCAGTACCAGCTTTTGTTCCAGTCCCATCCCAGGACAGAAGGACCAACACAACCTGAACTCAGTCCCCGTCTACCAGGACATTCTGGTCCTGACCTCACACAATGGACGGCGCTGCTACAAAGCATCGTTCCGCTCTGTGGCGGTCGGCTGCACCTGTGTTCGAGCCGAGACCGATCAGAAGTGAAGCCCAGGAAACAGAAATGTTTCGAAATAAAAGGAGCTAAAAAATAAGTTAATTGAAACCTGGTCATTTCATTCTTGCTGTTGTATTTATTTAAAAACTGCACAGTGCGTGTTAACATCAGATGTGCCAGATTTGAATCAGCTCTTCATTTTTATCTATAATCTCTGTGCAGGTAACATAAAAAACACACAAACAAATAAAAACTACGTGGAGTAAAAAATGATGACAAGTCTGGTTTGCTTGAGATCAGCTTTCATTGTATGTGCAGCGTCGATCTGAGAAGTGCCAAAATAGTTACTCCCCTTTACTGACCTCACATTTTACTCACATTTGGTTCGCCTATCAGGCCCCTCGCTGTCTACTCTAGCAGCAGCTCTAACACCAATCCCCCTAATAAATCAACTGAAAGTATTGGGGAAAGTCTATATAAAACTTTATACATAAAACTGCCATGTTTTTTAAATGATCGAAGCTTAAGAGATTGCCTTTATCGATTTTTTTCCCGGAAATGGCCTGATGTGCTTAGATTTGTGTAAATTAAATTTTAAATTGTTGTTGAAATTTTCAGTCATACTGTTACACCCGAGCCCAAAGTGAGTCAAAGTTAACTGAACTTGTTTACAGCGTCATTAGTTGTTTCATAAACATCACACTGTAACGTCGGGTTGTGTTTAGTGGTTGAGAGGAAGGGGCAAAACACTTAGCAGGATAGTCGAAAGAATACACACTCACGCTGGCTTTGGGAATTCCACAGCATGTTCTTTAATACACGTTCCCTTCGTCAACCATATAAGCCCGGTTGAACGGCTGCAGCTTAACAAACAGAGTAGTGGCGCATACGGATGACAACATTAACCCTCGACTTGGGTTGTCTTAAAGAGACACCACACCATTGTGACTGTTACAACACGGATGATCTGATATCGTCGTGTTGGTGTTGTTCCCAGATCATCATGAAAATGTTGTTCCAGGTTCAACACTGCAAGTGACCAATCACATTGTTGTGACGTTATTCTTTTGCGCGCCAAGCCATACGTGCATTTATGAAATTCCAATGTTGCAAGGACAATATCAGTTCTGCTTACCGTTTATTAAAGGGTTAGGGTTAGTGTTAGGGTCAGGGTCCGTTGATCGGCGGACAGAGGCGGTTTCTCGCAGCTTAAGTACAGTTTTTTGTTTTTTTCCCGAAGTCGCAAAAGTATGACATCACAACATTCTGATTGGTCACTTGCAATGTTGATCCTGGAACAACATTTAGTATGATGATCTGGGAACAACACCAACACGACGATATCAGATCGTGCGTTACAACACACTGTTCAATAATTAGTCAAATTAATGATTTTGAAGTCACTCTTGAACCTGAGTCAGTGCCTCTGTAAGACATAAGAATGTGTGATTTTGAGCGTGTCATTGTGTGAAGACTACTGCATCATCTGCGTACATTGGAATATTAATATTTAGATACATGTTAATATGAAGTGCAAAGAAAAGTAGTCCGAGCAAAGAGCCTTGTGGAATCCCTGCAGAGTGAATATATGCACATTGCGTTCTCTGTGATAGAGAAATCCACAGAACAGCTTCAGTTCAGATAAAACTCGGTGTTTGATTGTGTGAAATGCTGTTTTCAAGTCTGGGTTTGGATGATTACTCGTTTTTGTTCAAGCACAAAATAACATTTTAATGTATTTTGTACAGTGAAAGACATGACTTCATTTGACAGTAACATTACAGGAACAGTCTTGATCTCTGAATGATGGCGTGTGAATATAACCAAACAAATCAAACACAAAACAAATTAAACATGTAGTTGTGGACTTGCAGTTCTCTCACCATCCACCAGTGGGCGTAGCAGAACTGCTTTTCTCCTCTTTTTAAAACATAATTCTTCTACAAAGCTTGTTACCTTTTACAGTTTTGTTTTGGCCAACATTCTTAAATATTTTATCATCTTACATTTTTATTATTTTAGAAGAGAATAAAATAGAATAGAATAGTTTTCATTTAGAATTTGGAAATATACCGGTAACTAAAATAACAAGAGAAAAACAAAACTTGAAGTTTACAGTTTTGCTTTGCTTTGTCTCTTTATTTTTTTTTTGTTGAATTAGTCTCCAAATTTACCATCATGTGCACTGGACGAATTAGAAAAGTTCCTAATCTTTCCTTTTATTAATCTGACGTATTTAGAGAATAAATGTGACGTTACTGTGTAGAGGATTTGGTGGTGTATTGGCATGCACGCTGCAGCGAAGTGTGCATTACTGCTGAGTCTCATGATGTCTGAAATCCTCTGCAGAGAAAAACTTGTTCAGACTGAAATCAGCTCTAATTAGCTGAAAACAAGAACACATTGTGGAGTGTGTGTGTGTGTGTGTGTGTGTGTGTGTGTGTGTGTGTGTGTGTGTGTGTGTGTGTGTGTGTGTGTGTGTGTGTATGTATGTGTGTGTGTGTGTGTGTGTGTGATTTGAACACTGACAGCAGGCCCAAAGACCCGAACAGAAAACAATAGAGGTGAGTAGAAAATAAGTTGTGGAGCGTAGCAGCGAGCAGCTCACATCCAGGAGACGCTCAGGTAGGTTTGATTTCCTTCTTGTCCTTCAGATTCTGTGACCTCTGACCTTTGTACAGAGATGATTGAAGCTTAAGTGTTTCCAAAGAAAAAAGGCATTTGAAGCATCTTTAAGCCAAAGTTTGTTGAAGCTGAACAAGCTTCAATCAAAGCTGTTGGACTGCTTTTAACTCAATCTATTTGCCACCTATCTGTACATTTATTTCCCTCTCATGCACAGCGGGGTAAAATAAGTACTGAATACCAATACCAATACCAATTCTCAAAGTAAATAAATTTTTAAGCTGCTATTGATGTGAAACAATGCAGTACACAGATGCAAAGAATTCAAACTTTCTAATGGTGTATTAATTAGAAAAACATAGGGAAAAAGTATTGAACACGTTTACTGAAATGTATTTAATACTTCGTGCAAAAGCCTGTATTGGTGATGACAGCTTCAAAACAACTCCTGCACAGAGAAACTAGTCTCACGCATTGCTCAGGTGTGATTTTGGTCCATTGTTCCACACAAACAGTCTTCAAATCCTGAAGGTTCTGTCGACCCCGTTATGAACTTTAGATCTCTCCATAGGTTTTCATTTGGATTCAGGTCAGCTGATTGGCTGGTTCATTCTAACAGGTTTATTTTCTTTCTCTGAAAGCAGCTGAGAGAATCCTTGGCTGTGGGATCATCCTGGCAGATGGCAGCAGATTTTTATCCTGAATGTCTCTGTACATCTTTCCATTCATCCTTCCTTCATTTATATGAAGTACCGTATTTACTGCACTATAAGGCGCACTTAAAATCCTTCAATTTTCTCAAAAATCAACAGTGCACCTTATAATCCGGTGCACCTTATGTATGAACTGGTTGTGCTTATTGACCTCAAACTGATTTTATGTGCTACACGGCGCTCAAAAATCTGTCAAAAAATGATTTAGTGCGACTTTGTTAAGCTACGAAGCTGCTAAGCTTAATGGATTGTTGGAGCATTACGGTACTGTAGTCAGGAGCCTCGCGGAGTAATCGGGGTCCAAAACTCCGTCCACTTCAGGTACCAAAGTCAAACGAACACTGAGAGTTAAAAACGGTCTAAATTCTTTCTTCTTTAATAAAATGATCAGTGTTGCTGCTTTACCAGGTGTAACAATTAAGTTTAACATCCAGGCATCCATAAAAACAGGATTTATTAAATGTAACGGAGTTAGTTAGGAGTTAGCAGGAAGTTAGCTCGCTAGCTTCCACCTAAACTTGATATAGCATGTTCTGACTGAGAGATTTCTGAAACAATTCAAACGTACAGCTCTGCTATCACTTCCAACATAAATGAAAACAGAAAACTAAACAGCAGTGATGTTTGTAGGGTTACTGAAGTTGGGCTAGCTGGTATATAATGATGTGCTACATGATTGCTAGCGACACAGCTATGTTAGCATAACATAAACGCAGTGAAGCTGGAGGATGAACGCTAATTTTTTTCCACCTGATAAAAATTAACGTGAGGGTTCCCGATGGTTAGGGACAAATGCCAAACTTCAGTCAGGAGAACAACTGAGATAATCCATCCACAATACGAGGTTAGTCATTAATATACTGCAACAACATGGGAATAGAGCAGCTGTGAGAGAATTCAACATTAATGAATCAATGTTACGGAAGTGGAGGAAGCAAGAAGAATGAGTTGAGTAAAGTTTGACTTAGTTTTGTTTGGATTAATGTGCTTTGTGCTCCAAAAAATATATTATGCTGAAAAACAGCCCTGCGCCACAATGTTTCCACTTCCAGACTTGACTGTTGGTGTTTTTGGGGTGATATGCTGTGCTTATTGTTCTCCAAACATGGTGTTTTGATGTATTTTGGCATCCAAAGAGTTCCATTTCGGTCTCAGCTAATCAGACTATATTCTCCCTCTGTTTCACAGGCTTGTCTAAATGTTGTTCAGCAACCCTTAAACGCTCTTCAACACGCTTTTTCTTTAGCAATGGACTCTTGCATGGTGAACGTCCATACAGGCCATGGTAGTTAAGTGCATAACTTGTTTTCTTTGAAACAACTGAACTTGTTGATTCCAGGTCTTTCTGTAGCTCTCCACAAGTGCCAAGTATCCAATGCCATCAGTATGTTTTACAAAAATACGGTTGTGAAAGTGTTGAGAGAGCTCACTGGTTTTATCCATCACGAGATGTTTACTTGTGTGACACCTAGGTGATGAGACACCATTTTTATAGGCCATCAGTTGGGACTGAACCAGCTGATATTAATTTGCAGTAATTACTGATTTTCTGAAGCTGATGCCATTTCCATGCCTTTTTGAACCTCCTTTTCTTCATGTGTTCAATACTTTTTCCCTGGGCGATCGTGGCTCAAGAGTTGGGAGTTCGCCTTGTAATCGGAAGGTTGCCGGTTCGAGCCCCGGCTTGGACAGTCTCGGTCGTTGTGTCCTTGGGCACTTCACCCGTTGCCTACTGGTGGCGCCAGTGTCCGGCAGCCTTGCCTCTGTCAGTGCGCCCCAGGGCGGCTGTGGCTACAATGTAGCTGCCATCACCAATGGGTGGACGACTGGATATGTAAAGCGCTTTGGGGTCCTTAGGGACTAGTAAAGCGCTTTACAAATACAGGCCATTTTGCATTATTACACATAAATTAGTTTATGGACATCTGTGGTTTGATTTATTTGTATGTGTGCATTGGATGGGTTGTTACCTACATCTGGTGTGAATTTCATGTTAACATCACCTTTAGAAATGTATTTATTTAGAAAATTAGAGTTTTAAAATAAATTACTTCAGAGCATTTTACTGGTATATTCATGGTAGAAATTTGTTTGATAAAGTACAAATATTTGACATTTTAATAACAAATATCTCTGCTGAATTACAGTCATTTCCCAGCATTAAACTTTTATTTTACATTTTATAATCTGGAATTCCCAACAGATAAAAGCATAACAAGGATATAAGCTTTACAGCTAATACTCTCAGCTTTTTGGCTTCCAAATAAATTTATAATTTAATTTACTGAAGTGTGATTTTCATTTTGTAGGGGTAATCAAATCAAACAGAACAGAATCTTCTTATCATTTCCTCCTCATCCAGCTGGGTCATCTCCCATCATGCCTCAGGTGTCGTTTGCCCATCCCTCGCTCTGTCTTAACTTCCTCCCTCTACTGCACCGCCTCCTCCCATCCAACCCCCCTACCGTCCGAGACGTGGATGTTCCCCCTCTGTTTCGGGAGCGCTTCATCCTGACGGGGTACCGTCCCACGGGCATGTCGTGGCGGTGTTACGCCCTCAGCCTGTTCCAGATCCACAATGAGACGCTGAATGTGTGGAGCCACCTGCTGGCTGCCGCCTTCGTGGTGCTCAGGTTCATGGTGTTCGCCATCATGCGAGGAGGGGTAGGATATTTACAGATGCTCTGATCTTCTGCTGCATGATGACATTCTGTTTGACTTCCTGTTGTCTGACCTTTGACCTATTAAGGGAATCCTGGGTTTCCGACTGCAGGGTCCTGAAGGTGAAGGTTTTTCTGTGGATGCCTCCTCTCTACCTCTGGTCCTCTATGTTCTTTCTGCAGTCACATACCTCAGCTGCAGGTGAGTGATTCATTCTTTAGTCACCAACGATAACAAAGTCTTCCTATATATTTGATTTGGGAATGATGTTTGAAGTTTAATGTAAACATTTTAAATATTGCAGCTTTAACTAACATCGTGTTACCTCCTGCAGTGCTGCCGCTCACCTGCTGCAGTCCCACTCAGAGCAGGCGCATTACTCACTATTCTTCCTGGACTATGTGGGCGTGGCCGTCTATCAGTATGGCTGCGCTCTGGCTCTCTGCCTGTACAGCTCCAACACTGCCTGGAGACAAAGCATGCTGGGACAGGTTTGTTTACAGATATTGAACTATGGTAATATTTGATGGCTGATTGTTGGACGTCTGCAATGTTGGTTGATTTTTTGGACGGCCTGGTAGTTTTCTGGTAAGGTAGTGGAAATTTAGTCTTGACTGACTGACTGGATGGAGGCAGGAGGTTGGACAGTTGGATGTTACATGTTGGATAGTCTGACAGTGTTATGTTTGGGTATTTTCACTGAATGATAGATGGCTGGATTCTGTGATGGTTGGGTGGTTGCGTGAGTGTCTGCTGTTTTGATGTGTTTCTCCATGCTGGCTCTGGTTCTCCAGTATCTGCCCATGAGGGCAGAGGCTCATTTCCACATGCATCATCCAGCAGTGATCCATCAGTGGCAATCAGCAGGCTGGCATTTAAGACCAGCTCACCCTTTGTCTCATTGCCAGTCCGTCAGCTACGGCTGTAACTTGGCTCTTCCATCTCTTGTTATTTGCCTCGTTGAATTCTAACTGCTGTTTCCTTGTGTGTCCAGTTTGTTTTTGCCGTTCCTGGAACTAAACTCCGCTGCAGCTTTCTTTACTTGTCACTTTCTTCAACCGTTAACAAGACAATTGGAAGATTTTTGCACAACTTTCGGAGCCAACTGGAAACTTTCATGGACTGAATATACTTATAACTCACTTCTCTCTTCTGCTATAGGTCTCTTGCCTTTTGAAGCCTCTCTAGGGTACCAACCCCCTCTTTTTCTACAGATGGAGCCTGATCTTGCGGTGCCCTCAGTTTGCTCCAGTCCACTGTGCCCGTCTGCTAGTAACTGCTAGTCTATTGTCCCTTGAGTCTGCTTTCATGTCCACTTCCACATATCAGCCTTTCACCCCCTGACAGTTAGATGACTGTATTGTATATGGATAGTTGGATGGTTTGATAGTATAACCATTGGATGTTTGGATACTGTGATTGTTGGACAGTTGGATTGTTGTATTTTGGATAGATGGATTGTAGGACAGTGTAATACCTTAATGGTCTGAAAGCTGGATGTTTGGATATTGATATGGTTGTATTTTTGGGGAGCAGGCTGACTGGCTAGTTGGATACATGGACTGCAAGATGGTGTGATGGTCAAACAGTTAGACGAGTTGATACTAGGTAGTTGGATGTTGAATACTGGTATGTTTGTATGGTTGGAGAACTTGATGGTTGGATAGTTGGGTAGTTAGAATTTTAATAGTGTGAAAGTTGCACAGTTTAGTGATTCGATGTTGGATGACTGGATGGTTGGATAGTTTAATAAATGGAGTCCTGGACGGTTTAATGGTTGGGAATTTGGTTCATTTGATTGTTGGATGTTGCATTATTGAATCACTGGATATTGTTATGGCTGTATATCCAGTGATGCAACTGGATATACCTCCCAACTGGAGCTAGGAGGTTGAATAGTTTGACTCATGGACTGTTAAATAGTGTGATGAGTGGACAGTTTAGTGACTGGGTGTTGGATGACTGGATGGTTTGTAAATGATATTGGTAAACAATTTGATAATTGGATATTGGATTGTTGGACGGGTATAGCTGTATGGTTGGAGATCTGGGTGGTTGGACAGTTTAATGATTGGATGTTGGACAGCTGAATACTGTGACTGTTGGATATTGGAAAGTGGGGTGATTAGATGACTGAATAGTGTGAATGTTGGACTGATGAACCCAGTGCAGGCTGGACAGGTTTGTTCATGGATGGACAATTTGGATGTTTTGTAGTTGGCTTATTTAATGGTTTGATGATTACTTTGTGGACAGTTGGATTTCTTATTGCAATGATGCCTGGATGTTCAGATGGAAGGGAAAACATGGTTAGAAAGGTTTGTGTTTGAGTCTTCCGTCCCATCGGTATGTTCAGATGTCCTGATCAGGTTTTTGGATTTCAGGTCTTCCTCCCAGCAGCTGCCCTCCTTGCGTGGCTCTCGTGCACCGCCTGCTGCTATGCAAAACTTCGTTTCCGCCGTCCATACCCCCTTCACAGGAAGCTCTGCCAGCTGATCCCAATGGGTGTGGCCTACCTAGTGGACATCAGCCCTGTTGCCCACCGTCTTGCCACCCACAGCTGGACAGGCAGCCCTGCACTACCATTGCACTTCTTGCAGGTAGTTCCTTTTACTTATTTCTTTAGTCATGGATTTATTAGACCTAACAGTTATATTTATTACTAGTTAGTAATTTTGGGTAAAAATATTGCACAAATTGTTCTTATTTGTATATTTTTGTGCTACTGTCAAAAAGCTTTCTGTCATTTTTCCACCAGGTGGTGCTGTTTATGCTGTCCGCCTTCTTCTTCTCTTGCCCCGTTCCTGAGCGCTTCTACCCCGGCCGCTTTGACATCGTCGGCCACGGACACCAGCTCTTCCACATCTTGCTGTCACTCTGCACACTGGCCCAGCAGGAAGCGCTGTTCCACGACTTCCTATGGCGGCGGCCGGCGATGGTCAGAGAGTTTGGAGAGGAGCGCCTCCTGCTGGCTTGCGCCTCCTTTCCCTGCCTGACGTTGTGTTGCGCCTTGACAGCCCTCGCCATGAGGAGGCAGGCTCAGGCACAGCTGATGAAAGAGCAACAATAGAAGAGGAAAAAGTTTGTGTACAGGAAGTCTCTTCTTCTTCTGAGGGACTGACTCTGCAGTGGAAGCATTTCTTTACTTTTGTTGGTTTGGGTTGTTTGTTAGCATCAGATGATAGTGATGCAGACCATCATATTCCTACACCGAACTTCTGGTTCTTCTGGTTTCTCTTTTTTACATTTTACTAAACAACGACTAAAATCAAGTGACCATTTAACATTATGGGACCAGTTTTTAATTTCTGTTTGCATATTCAATAAAGTAATATTGTCTATAGTTTGTACGTTTATCTGTTAGCTGAACACTGTTGCCTCACTGAGCTCCAGGTTGGGGCCTTGATTGAAAATAAATCTAAAACCTGTATTTAATAAGATAAGATAACCTTTATTAGTCCCACATGTGGGAAATTTGTTTTGTTACAGCAGAAAGTAATAATAATAATGGATTGCATTTATGTAGCGCTTTTCGGGACCCCTCAAAGCGCTTTACAATTCCACTATTCATTCACTCTCACACACTAGTGGAAGCTATAGTTGTAGCCACAGCTGCCCTGGGGCAGACTGACAGAGGCGAGGCTGCCATATCGCGCCATCGGCCCCTCTGGCCATCACCAGTAGGCGGTAGGGAAGTGTGTTGCCCGAGGACACAACGACCGAGGCTGAGCCGGGGCTCGAACCGGCAACCTTCCGATTACAAGACGAACTCCCAAATCTTGAGCCACGATCGCCCTTCAAAGTGGACAGTGCAAAGTTATATAGCAAAAATTAGAAACACTGGAATAGAATAAGAATAAGATACTATATACAATAGATTAAAATAATAAGATAATAAAATACTAAGATAACCGTTGACTGTTCTTCCTTTAACAACAGTCTGTAAGCATTTGGGAACCAAGGGTTTACATTTCTGTAGTTTTGTTGTAGTTTTTGCCAAAGGATTCTCATTCTTGCTTGTTTTAGGACTTGAGCCACATGTTTTTAGTGGTTGATGGTCTGGAGAACTTTCAGTTTAGCAGGCAGATTTTTTTTTCCTGCATACCCGTGCAGTTTGTGTCGGCGTAAAGGACGGTGATAGGTTTGTAGCATAAACCTATTTGCTGGAACGTTAAGGACAATTTAATTACACAGCAAAGCAAGACACGAGTAGGCAAAGTTCTTTATGGTTCTCATGCACGGGAGAGAACTGGACAAACGCCGTTCCTTCGCTTGACCCCAGGTGCTCTCATCCGCTCCCCCGTAACACTGCTCTTTTATTGAGGTTACATGAATATACATAGGTTCATTAACATATGACGTCTACATACACACAAAGAGTACCTTACCTGTGCGTTGTGTAAGTGTGTGTGTGGTCAGAGTGTGACCCCATAAATGACTTCCCTAACCCTGCTGGTTTGGAAGTCCAACAGTTCGTCTAAACAAAAGGCACTTAGCCTAAAACAGATATAGACATGTTTATCCTTCCATAAAACAATAAGAGAAGGTACGACCTCTCCCATGCTCCCAGGATGTGGGTGTGAATGCCAGAACACTCTGGAATGCACACCAAGCCTTTGCAGACTATTAAGGATCACACATCCTATCACTACACAATCGATTATGCACCTCTAAGCATATATAGTTAAAAATTTCTAAGCATAAATGACAATAAACAATACAAATCTTAACAGACGGTTTCTGTAGTACCTCTAAAATTTACAGCCTGTCGATTTGTATGAACAATCATTGAACAACCTACAACCAACTTGTAGGTTGGTTTTTAATATATCTGTTATTAAAAACCAACCTACCAACACCCCATATTTTACTAAAGCTGATTCTCCCTTTATCTATCAAAATGAAATTTTAGCTGACATTTTACAGTAACTACAGGGTTTCTATGGACTTTAACACCACAATGCACGTATGACAACATCCAGACAGGAAGCTGAATGCAGACTGCGATAGAGAAAAAATAATGTGAATTCACTTTATGTGTCCTTTAACAGCAAGGCTGCTGTTATCTGCCTCTCACAGTCCTCAAAGGGCCTCACTCTGCCAGTCAAGCAGAAAGTGTCAGTTGCACAGTTCGGGTGGAGCTGCTCTTGGTGCTCCAGTTTCAGTTTGATCTCGGCTTTATGGAGCTTATCAGTCGCAGCTGCCTGTGGTTAGAAAGACGCCATAAAATGTAAAACACACCCCCCGTTCAGCTATCAGGAGAGAATATCATTCTCGGTTTGAACACTAAAATTATGAAACAAAGCCACTTCTGAAAGCATTTGTGGCTGTATTATTGACAGCACAGAGTAAATGTTCAACACAGTGATTATAACAGATGTGTGAGGAACCACATGGACAGGTGAGGAACATCCTGTTCACATACACTTGTACCGTAGAGCAGGTCAAAGTTCATCAGTAAATCAGCAGTGAAACAGCAAATACGCAGAGGGTGTTAAAAATAAAAAAGCAGAGATATGAAAACATTAAAGCAGAAAAAGAGGCAGCAAGTGAGCTGCTAGCCTGTAGCTCTGTGAAAATAGAGGTTTCAAACAGGTTGATTTGCTTTACAGCAAATCTTTAACAAGACAGTCTGTGATGCCACGTTCCAGTTTTAGTTACTCACAGTGATCTCTGATGGGTCTAAAATGTGTCAGAGCCTCATTATTAATGTGGACTAATGTTTTTGACATAAATCCCCATGACTGTCAGCACTCTGCCTAAAATTAATATACACACAGTAGGTTTAGTGCCCATTAAACTATGATCATGCTGAAGCCTCTGTTGGATATTAGAGGAACTGCAGTCTTTCTGCACATTTCTGAATAATTACCGATTTTTGTTAGCATTAATAATCACACATTTTTAGATTTAAGCAAAGACTGCAACATTTTGAATATGTGCACATGCAGTCTTTGTGCTTAGCTAAGCTAAGCAGGTCTCAGTTCCTGTGGGGGAATCCGGAGTCCTGTGCAGTGTTTGTGCAGTGTGTCTTTAAGCAGCTCTCACAGCAGAGTGTTTGTTCAGTCTGTCAATGAGTAAACGTGCAGCAGGAACAAACCCTCATAGCACCACTGAACCTGAACACACAGCTGTCTGCACACAGGTACGTCCACACTGCTTCTTAAACTTTAGCGCTCATACATTAAGAAAGTAAACTGAACTGTTGGAACACTCAGAGCTGCACTCGTACTCTGGAGCTGCCTGCAGTTATTCAACTGACATGAATGTAGATGAGAAAGTTGATGTGTTTTAATTCACAGACATACAGTCATAATGTCAGTTGTAAAGGAAATTAATGTGCAAACACTAATTATCCTAATATTAATGTGTCAAGAGATATCATAAAGTAACTATTTTACCAAGTTTCACATCTGAGGTTCTGTTATCTGTTACTTTTCTGAGCTGTCTTATGTGATAGCAGCAGCATCAGTGTGTTCTTGATTTTCACGTTTGACGTGAAAAATATTCTCATAGTAGCACTTTTAAGACCAGGAAACAGGTTAAAAGACAGACTGGCATCGTTTGGTATTCACACCAGAAAACCAGAGACAGATGATGAGGCAGCGGGCCCCCAGCTGCAGACCCCACCCTGTTCTATGAGTTACAGGCTGAAACAAAGGGCTGTAATTTGGGGTAATTTGAGGCCAACTGTTGTGACTTCATTGTCTTTTATCAATACAATGTTGCTGTTTTGCACTTTGTCAGAACTATTTAGAGTCTCTTTATGGACTCTTAATGTCTCTTTTACTTGTTTTACGCCTCTTCGTGGCTTTTTTTTCTTTTTTGACTTGTTTGGCATTTTTCTGGGACCTCACCGTGCTCGTGCATACAAAGATGGAGCGGGTGGAGCGACAGCACCACCTCCTCGTACAGAACAGAGGAGGCTTCGCTGGAAGGCAAAGGGGCTTGCAAATGTGCAGAAACTGTGGCCCGGCAGGATAAAGCAGCTTAAATTGCTCACCCATCAGGATGTGGACAAGGGTGTTGCCTGAGCCATCAGGTGATGTGGGCTGACCTTGAGATCAGGTGACCTGCTGGGACTGCGGCTCGCTTTTGTGGACGCTATAGGCTCGCTTTCTTTGCAAAAACAAAAAGAAAATAAACAGAAAGGCAGTCGTCTCCTTCATACGTGGAACTCCGTCTCCAAACAACTGAGAAAAGAGAAGAAATCTTAAAAAGAGCAGCCCCGCCCAAACCTTTCACCGCAGCTCTGATCATCATCGCACATGGTGATGATGTTTCCTGTTTTCATTCATTTATTCTAATCTCTTCATGGTTCGCCTGCTCTGTGGCCTTACTTCACTTTAAGTTCAGTCTCAAGTTCGATGGACTACGATGTGTCTGCGTATTTGAGTCGCAGCTCTGGAGACAGGCATTGGAGACAACAGGAAGTTCCCCCTGCGCAGAATAAAAAACAGCCCCAGCTGTTGAAACATTTAACTGATGTTTTGTCACTGCAACATTTAACAGAAGAGATGTGGCGTGATAATCAGTGAGGTGGATACGTGTTAGCTTGGCTGTTTGCGCCTCGTTTCCTTTATTACAGTGAAATAACTGCGCTAAATGCAGTTTTTTCTAATCTGAACATGGCGTTCTCGCACCGCGACCCACCTCCGGCATCTGCTTCACTGTTTGTGTAACAGGAGTTGGTCAGGATGATTCAATCGCCGCTGAGCTGAAAGAACGAGTACACACCCGACGACAGACCGGCCTTAAAGCACACACAGGGTCACGTTTGATCCACGAGTGTGTTGCTTTGTGCGTTCATGACTCAGGGCTTTAGCACACAATGATATCAGTAAATTTGAGCTCATATTTGCTCAGTTATGTTTGAAGAGCGCATTTAAAGCATTCCTTTGATATGAAAACAGATCAGGTGGAATTTATGTTTCAGAATAGGTCAGAATAAAGTTTCTGACCTTTGACCTCTGCTGATTGTTAGACCTGTTAATGATCAGAGAAACTGAGGATAATTTACATCTGATGCTAATTAAAGTTCTTTACAAAACACTAAAATGCAAAGTGAGTTTCTTGGAGGTCATAAAGTCTCCAGGTCGTCCTCACTCATCTGCGTTTTCTCTCCTCTCAGGGATCATGGCAACCGGACCAGACGCCATCGAGCTGTGGCTCCTGCCATCAGGAGTGGTTAGCTTCTTCATCCTCCTCCTCATCCTCTCCATCTTCCTCACGGGTCTCTGCAGCGACTGCGGCAGGTCAGCAGTCTTTCTACATCACAGAATGATGAAATGAATGAAAATGAAAAGTTTAACGTGATTATCAGAGTCAATCTTAAACAATCCAGTAACATCTGAAATGATCAGTGAATCATTAAAACCTGATCTGACGCTGTTGTTTGTTGTTTTTCAGACATTCGTTTGAGCTTCAGGATCTGGAGGTGAACAGAACCCCGTCAACGCTCATCAGCGTGGTAAGAGACGAGTTTAACGACCTAAAACCTCTGATGGGACGGGGCGTGGCTTAACTTGTAGTCTAAGGAGCTTGAGAAAGGAAAGCTTCTGGACTTCTTTAAGTTGCTTGAAGACGTTTCACATCTCATCCAAGAAGCTTCTTCAGTTCTAGGGTCAAATGGTGGAGAGTCCCAGGCTACGTCCACACTGGCCCGGATAGATTTGAAAACGGCATTTTTGTCTGAAAACGCTCCGCGTCCACACTAGCGTTTTCAGTCATTTTCACAGAGTTGTGCGTCCACATTGAAACAGCCGAAAACACTTACGTTCTAGTCCTGTGCATGTGTGAAACGCAAGAAGATTCGACCTGCCTCATTTCTGTCTGCTGCTTATTTACTTTCCGGCTCTTTGAAACGTTGCGGCAAAATGTCGAGGAAAAGCAGCGAGTTTTTAAAATGGACTAACAATGAGGTGGAGTTGTTGCTGCGAGTAACACAAAAGTACAAAGTTGCAAAAGCGAGAGAGAATTACAGAATTTGAAGAAAAGCTCTCTGGAGGATGTGCAGACTGATATTAATCTTTAATAGGGCCGTCAAACAAAACAACTGCTGCATAATGCCCTCCGCTATCTTAGTATAATTGGTCACATGACTGCATCATATGACTAACATGCGTCATCGTTTTAGAAAGTCTCTGTTTTCGCCGTCCACACTGCCACGCCCAAGCACCATTTTGAAATGTATGTGTTTTTGAGAGCGTTTTGAAAACGCTGTATTTGCCGAAACAGAGAGAAAACGATGCATTTTTAAACTAATATGCATTAGTGTGGACGTAGCCCCAGATTTAAGCCCTGTGGGAGTGTCCACCCCAGGAGGGACAATGGACCCCCTAATGGTCCTCTACCTAATCACACGAGCCATTGTGAAACCTGGCCCCACCCTATCATGTGATTTCCTGAGGTCAGATTGCCCAGGATGTGAGTGGGCGTTAAGGCGTCTGGGAAGCATCTCAAAACTGGATTATAGATGGCAGAGAGTTGGTGTCGTAAGCCCCGCCCTCTTTTCAAAGATGGCCATTCACAGTGGACATAGATGCTTCTTTCACTCCTCTTTCAAACCATCTGTCCTCTCTGTCCAAAATGTGAACATTGGCATCCTCGAACGGTTGACCTTTGACCTTTGGATGCAGATGGACAGCCGAGTCTTGTCCCGTGGAGGTGGCTCTTCTAGGTAGGGGATCATTAGGGGGTCTTTTGTCCCTCTTGGGGGGGGTCACTCCCACAGGGTTTAAATCTGGGACTCTCCACCATTTGACCTTAGAACTGAAGAAGCTTCTCGGATGAGAGGTGAAACGTCTTCAAGCAACTTAAAGAAGTCCAGACGCTTTTCTTTGCAAGCTCCTTGGACTACGATGACCTGGATGACTGAGAACCTTCACAGACATAGTTAACCTGTCGTGTTGATTGACAGGTGAAGCTGGAGGAAGTGAGAGAAAACCCAACGATCAACGAGATCCAGAACGACGAGAAACGTGAGCAGACTTTTCAGCTATACTAAATGAAGTTTTAATGAAGTAGTTTCATCACATTTTCAGGTTCGTGCGACAGAGTTTACTTCAGTTTTATATAAGCAGCACCAAACTGCATGTGGAATGAAGTCAGGGTGGAGGAAGAGCTCACAACACCTCCAGAAAATAAAAGTCTTTGCAGAAAAATGTCTTTTACGCGTGAGTGCACAGAGGTAGACGAGTAATGGCTCTGAACCTGAAGATCGGAGGTGAAATGAATACCTCCTGTGCTGGAAACGATGACCACCAAGGAAAAAATAAGTCAGAATTTACTGCGCTAACAGCTACTGACCGTCAGCGAGAGCCGATTCAGCTCCACAAAGATATCACATCTTTGTGGAGCTGACATGTCAGTTAACCCTGTTAGGGACCCTCCCTGGAGGAGCCACCTGGGGGCGCCACAGACTGAGCAAGGTCCCATCAAACACCAGGCAGACAGCAGACTTTAACTAAAGACATTTAAATTATACGATTCATGAGGTCAAATGAATGATGAGGCTGGGAAGACTGTTTTATAGTTTCAGAAAAAAAATATGAATGACTTCCTGTGTGCATTCCCACCTTTAACATAACTTTATTCTTCCAAAGGAAAAATAAAGAATCACAAAAAAGAAGCTTTCGACCTCGAGCTGAAGGATCTTTTAAATTTATTCTGCATTTAAAGGAGAGGCACGTTTCATCTGTAGTCTCATTTTTCGTGCGCAGAAGCAGGAAGGACGAGATGCTCCGTGATTATCAGCGGAGCTGATTTAACGTGAGGTCTGCAGAAATCATTTCATCAGTGTCCAAATGTAGGAGGAAACAGGAAGTATGACGTTGCACTGATCCCCTGGTGGCGTGGCAAATTTCAACGTGTCGCCATGAAGCACCAAGCTGCTGTAGATCAAATTGTCCAATCAGGGTTGAGCAGCAGCCAGCTGCAGACCCTAATTCGCTGGAGGTTTAATCCTGTTAAAAGGGAGTTTTTCCTTCCCACCGTCACCAAGAATGTCCCATGATGCCTGTGTTTGTGTGTTCAGAGTCACGTCCTGAAGAGGAAGTCTCAGTGCAGTTCACTCCCTGGAGGAGCCACCTGGGGGCGCCACAGAGCCAAGGTTTTATTCTCTGAAGGGAGAGAACGAAGAAACCACAGAAACTACTTTTATTGATCATCGTGATCTGATCATTAGTTCCTAACTGTCGTCTGTCTGTTCACAGATCAAAACGCTGAGCACATCTACCACGCCATCGGAGGACACGGCACCAACCCGGACATATCATCACCAGCAATGCCGGCCAATCACAAGCCAGCCAGAGCACATGACGCCGCTCTGGAGGATTTTAGCAACTACGACGGGGATTCGGTTTATGCTCAAGTCAGCAAGAAGCTGAGCTCCAGTGCTTCACCTCCACCTGTCCATACACCTGCGGAGATACCGGTACAGGAGGAGGAGGAGCCTTCACCTCCGCTGCCCGAGAGGACGGCAGAGATGGAGGGATGATGGATGAAGGACGAGAGACGGTGTGAAGAGACAGAGAACGAAGGACGCCAGGTCCTCCCGCACGCATCATTAACGCCAAAACCTGAAAACGACATCTGCCAATCAGAGTGCTGGAACCCTAACACTCATGACATCACAGCGTCAACATCTCAGCTTCAGCGTCTTGATGTGAGGTTGAATTTCTAATGAAAAGGAGACACGTGTCACACGTGGAGTGACATCAGCGACTCGCTGAATCTGAACACAAGTTCAGAGAAAAAAACACGGAGCACGATTCAGGAACAGCAAAGACGGAGGGAAGTTTCTCTTCCATGGAGGGAAAAATATTTTTCATCTTTATTGTGGTTCAGCAGAGTTTTCAAGCATTTTTATTTTTTATTTTTTCAGAATCAGAAATACTTTATTAATCCCGAAGGAAATGTCCTGATTTTTATGTCCCAATGAGCCTTAAATTTAGATAACTGGCCAAAAAAGTGCCAGAGGCTGTTTCAGAGTAGATGCTAAGTGGCGAGAGTTGTTTCTAGAAGGACTTTGGGGCAGATTCCACTACAAATATATATTTATGTATTTAATTCAAATTCAAATTTTTATTTGTCACGTACACAGTCATACAATTTATAATATACAAACAGTGTGACGGCCTGCAAGAAAACTGCAAAGAAAGCAAAAACACGTCTACATGAAAGGAAAGATGATGAAGGACGGAAACCTTAAATAAAGTTATAGAAAACAATTTTTGAAAGTCTTATGAATGAATTGTTGTTGAGTTGTTTTCAAAGTAGATCCATAAGGTGAAACCTTTACCTACATTAAGGTAGCGCCATTACCATTTTGCCCTTTTTGAGACAGAATTGATCATTTCTATGATCGTGGGGCGATCGTAGCTCAAGAGTTGGGAGTTCGCCTTGTAATCGGAAGGTTGCCGGTTCGAGCCCCGGCTTGGACAGTCTCGGTCGTTGTGTCCTTGGGCGAGACACTTCACCCGTTGCCTACTGGTGGTGGTCAGAGGGCCTGGTGGCGCCAGTGTCATTACAAATGCCCCAACAGCACAAACATGGTCCAGAGGTCCAGTTTAGGGTCAGGTGAAGCCTGGCTAGCAGCTACGGCCACCTGTGTCACCATCCACCTATCAGTCAAAGAGGCCACGCCCCTAATAATGCAAACTAAGCATTAATAAACTTTAAACAGCTGTGATGAGGCAAACCTGTAATTTGTGGCTGTGGCCGTCCAAGTCCACTGACAGGAAGTGTTCTCAGAGAGAGCCCGTCCTCCTCCAACCAGGCCAAACCTTCATGGGGTCTTTGTTTGCGCCACCACTCCCACTGAGCAGCGTTTGAGTGATCTTGCTGGAGTGTAACAGCTCTCAATTGTCTCAGTGAGGGAATAAACTGCAGCATGGCGGTGGGTCACATGACTTGCTGTTTGAGACACAGGAAAGGAACCAGAGTAGATCAGTTTACACGTCACATTTTGCTGCTTCCGTTTATTAAATCTTCCCTCAAAGCCGACATGTTTATGTCGGATTTCACTGCCTCGTGTCCAACATCGTGACATTGGTGTGAAACACTGAAGCTGAGCTTCTCTCACCATGTGCTGTTTGTATATTCCTGTAATCAAACCGTGGCCCCATCCTCGTGGTGACAGGAGGTGATTTCTTCTGAGCTTTATCATCTGACTGTAAGTGAAGTTACAGCATTTAGAAAGTCACGCAGAGTCACAGCGAAACCAGGAGAGGATGCAGTGGCGTCCAAATGACAGCTGAGGCTTTGTTTGGACATGTCTTCGCTTCTGAGACGCTTCTGCTCTGTGATGACGATCTGTCCGGTCCTCGTAAAGACACAATCAGGTCTGAGACTTCACACAAACACAAACACAAAGCTTCTGTGGAAGAACAGGGAACTTTATCAGGAAGTTTTAAATGAAAGAGGAAGTGAGGACAGTTTTGTAAGGAGGGAGGGAATTTCTGAAGCTTTGGGACATTTTTGTAAGGTGGAGATGCCCTGCAGAGCTTTTGTAGGACTTGTCTGACAGAGTTGCACAGATGTCCCACAATTATCACAGATGACACATCACCCTCAGCTTAAGCTGACGACTCCATGGCAAAGCCTGTAGCTGTGTGATGTGAGACGGCTGTGCCTCAGTCAGGGACAGAACTTTAAAGGTTTGAGGTCCAGATCCAGGTTCAGGGATCTGTGAGAGTGCCGAATCAGTGACAGACAAACAGGGTAAACATGTGTGTGTGTGTGTGTGTGTGTGTGTGTGTGTGTGTGTGTGTGTGTGTGTGTGTGTGTGTGTGTGTGTGTGCGTGTGTGCGTCAGATCCTGTCATCGTGTGAGTCAGAGTTAATCAGAAGAGTTCAGCTGATGACTAAAAACAGTGAAACTATCAGCAGGCACGTTTACCACGTCCATCAGCTGCCAGTGGACGTATCCGTGGAAACGAGGAGTCTTCTTCACACACAGACGTTGGTATTGCAACCACAGAGGTGAAGAAAAGAAACGCACCTCCTGACTGACATCATGTTACGCACAGCAGTTATGAATGAGGTGATTTTGGGGTGGGGTTCGGCTATGACTATTTTCTGGAGAACAGAGTCCTGTTTTCTGTCTTCGCTGAGTTTAACATGTCACAGCGGCGGACACTGTTTACATCATACATGCTTCTCTTTGGTAAAATTATTAGCAAACACATTTTTTTTCATTGCTATGGAGATAATAACCTGTCATATTCGACTATTTTTATAGCACCAACTCACCTCGAGGCGCTTTATATAAGAAGGTAAAGTTATTTAAATCACAAATACACGATATTGTGAGAAGTATTCACTCACCCATCCAAACCATTGAATTCGGGTGTTCCAGTCACTTCCACAGGTGTATAAAATCAAGCACCTCAGCATGCACACGGCTTCTACAAACCGTGACAGTTTGCACCTGTGCAACAAGTCCAAATATTTCCTCACTACTAAACCTTTCACGTTCCGCTGTGAGTGGGATTATATCAAAGTGGAAGCGATTGGGAGTAACAATAACCCCGCCATGAAGTGCTAGGCCACGTAAAATCACGGTGTGGGGTCAGCGGATGCTGAGGAGCATAGTGCACAGAGGTCGCAGACTTTCTGCATCCAAACTTCACGTGGCCTTCAGATTAGCTCAAGAGCAGCGCGTAGAGAACTTCATGGGATGGGTTTCCATGGCGACCAGCTACATCCAAGCCTTACATCACCAAGCACATTGTAAATGTGGGATGCAGTGGTGTAAACATGCCGCCACTGGACTCTAGCGCAGCGGAGATCTGTGACCAATCACACTTCTCCATCTGGTGGTGCACGTGTCTGAATCTGGCGGTTGCCAGGACAACGGTACTTGTCTATCCTCATTGTGCCGAGTGTTTTGGTGGAGTGGGGTTATGGGTTGTTTCTCAGGAGTTAGTTCCAGAGAAGGGAACTCCTAATTCAGAATTTATGGTCGAGCGGAGCGAGCGCCTCTGCTGTGGGCTCCACTCCTGCCCGTCGCCTGCAGTGAGCTCTGCTGTCAGATGGAGGCGGTGTACAAAGTATGTGCTGCAACCAGTCTGTGGGCCCCTCTTGCTCATGTTGTTGTTGGTCCGTAAGCCAGCTGCCAAGGAGAGTGAAGTTCTAACACACCGGGCATTAAAAATAATGAAAAGTGTCACTGCAGCCACTCTCTTTATTTTTTTATTTTGCAGTTTTTTCCCGTTTCTCCCTGCTGAACTCTGCTATCGCTCCCTGTTCTATTCCTGCCCACCTATCAACCAGCCAACATTCAGCAGTCACATACGTGGACCGCACGACAGCAAATGTTCCCCCCCTCGGTCCGACCTAGAAAACATTTATGGGATTAATACCCTGTTAATAATTCAGCATACCAAGACTGTTTCATGTTCCCAACTTTGTGGGAACAGTTTGGAGATGACCCCTTCCTGTTCCAACACAATTGCACACAAGGTAGGTTCAAAAAGACGTGAATGAGCCAGTTTGGTGTAGAACAGGGCTGCCCAATCCCAGTCCTCGAGAGCTACTATCTTGCAGCTTTTAGATGCATCCCTACTCCAACACAGCTGAATCAAATGGTTTGATTACCTCTTCAGCATGCCATCGTGTTTGGCAAAGGCCTGATAACAAGCCATTCATTTGATTCGGGTGTGTGGGAACAAGGATGCATCTAAAAGCTGTAGGACGGTAGCTCTCGAGGACCGGGATTGGGCACCCCTGGTGTAGAAGAACTTGACCGGCCTGAACAGAGTCTTGACCTCAAACTGACAGAACACCTTTTCATCCCACCTTGGGATTAATTGGAGATTGTCAGGCCTTCTCGTCCAACATCAGTGTGACCTCCCAAATGTGCTCCTGTAAGAACGGTCAACGATTCCCATAAACGCTCCTAAACCCTGGGAAAGCCTTCCAGTTATAGCTGCAAAGGGTGGGCTGACATTAAATTATGGATATTAAACTATGGATTAATAGTGGGAGTTACAAGTTATTATACATCTGAATGCAGATGTCCAAAATGCTGGGCATCCTCTGCACACGGCCATAAACAACCAGAAGAGTCTGTTCAGTGACAGGTTGCTTCTCCCAAAGACAAGAACTAACAGACTTAAAAACTCCTTTGTCCCACACGCCATCAGACTGTTTAACTCCTCTCTGGAGGGGAGAGGGAGGGGAAACAGGAGGACAAAGGAGGGGGGAACAACTAAGCTGTAGTGCCTCTGCACCTCACTGTACAATACCTTGTGCAATACTTTTTGTAAATAGTCAACAGTGCAATAGACTCAATACTTGAAATGTGCAATTCACTTGTATTTTTATTTTTATTCCTATTTATTCTATTTATCCCCTTCGTATATTTTATTTATATTGTCTCTGTATTTATATATATGTGTGTGTGTGTGTGTGTGTGTGTGTGTGTGTGTGTGTGTGTGTGTGTGTGTGTGTGTGTGTGTGTATATATATATATATATATATAACAATTCTGTAACTGTAACTTTGGTCGTTGCTGTGCTTTTTTTGGAAATCGAATTTCCCAGAGGAACCCACCCGAGGGATTAATAAAGTTCTATCTTATCTTATCTCTTATCTTAAAAGCTTATTGCAATACAGTGAATGTTTTTAAACATAAAGGCTGGATGAACCTAATATTCTTCCTCTAAGTTCAGACAAACTGATGTTATTATATTTGACTTATAAACCTTAGAAACAGGATTTCTAATCACACTGACTCGGACAGCATTAAATAAACTCGGCCATTTTAACATCTTTCTATTCACATACAAAGCCTTGAATAACCATCGTATCATCGCAGCAGAGCACAATCTTTGCTCTCGCTCTCTCATAGTTTCAGTTTTCTTCTCCTCCCTCTTCACTTTCTCCAGTAGGGCTGAGAATCGTCACTGATTTCTAGAATCGATTCGATTCAGACTCACAAGGTCCCGAATCGATTTGAATCGGGGAAATTTTGCCTCAGACAGTCAGAAATATTATAATTCAGATCATGCATCAGTACATTTCCATATTTTTATATCTATAAAAAGGAAGCTGACACTTGTGAGACTTTATCAAAGGTGTGAGCATCACAGTGAGGCTAGCTGCGGATAAAACACAGAAAAACATGAAGGTGATTTTCCTGGCCTGGATTTTATAAAAATATTCTGCAGTAGATCAAAAATGAAAGAAAACCATTAATCAACTTATGAACATTAGCTGATGCTGCTGACGTGAAGCAGAGCAAAGTTACAGACGTTTGATTACAGACACAGCGTTTCGCAATTTTGCATAATTTTAAAAAGTTTAAATTTGTTCAGTATTGAACGGCAGAAATGAGGCTTTCTTGTCAGAAGTAAGTAAAAGGAAACAAACAGCGGCCGACAGCCTGTAAACTACGGTAGACTTGTGCGTAACAAGCAAGCGATTAATGCAGAAAACAGATTTTTAGACGGGAAACTGTTGTTGAAGTACAGAGAGAGAGAGAGAGAGAGAGAGAGAGCTGTGCATGAAGTGTGATTTTATCCTGGTGGAAGCAAAACAGTAAAAGTCAGAGTGAATTCATGACGATGTTTATGTGAAGCGTAGTTTGGATCTTCTTTTGCTGCTGGTTCAGTCAATATTGTTGGGAGAGAGATCAAACCTGCAGCTTCAGAATCAGTGCAAAAAGGGCGTGAACACAAAGCGCGGACCCGCCGAAACATCAGAATCAGCGAGCTGTCGGCTTTCAGCCCCGACCGTGTCCGTGCCGTCAGGTGAGAAAGTCACATCTCACTGATCCTGATGCGTCGGCGGGTCCGAGCTTTGTGTTTACGTCTCTGTGCAGAATCCGTGTTCCTGCTCTCATTTACTGTTTCAGCTGTTTGGTGGTTGTTGAAATTTTGTGAGGTTTAACCTGAGATTCTGGCGTTTCAGGCAAAATAAATTTATATTAAAAAATCGATTCAGGATTTTAATGAATCGATATCACGTTATCCAAGCCAGAATCGATTTTAATCGATATATCGATAATCAAAACACAGCCCTATTCTCCAGCCTGTCACAGCAGATCGCTGCCCCTCCCTTCACATAGTTCTGTTGGGGGTTTCTTCCTGTTAAAAGGGAGTTCTTCCTTTCCGTCCACACGTTTAGAGTCTGAATGTCTAAAACTGATGAGAGAATCAGACTGAGAGTTATTCACCGAGTCATCTGACTGCTTCGGGTCTATCACGCCAGAGTGATGTCATCATCAGCTGATTAAACAACTCTGCATCCTGATGATGAATAGACCTTAAAAATAAGCTCTGCTATGCCCCAGGCATACACAGAAATGTGGCTCCTCAGGATAAAGAGGAGGCCACGTGTGCTGATAATGATGATGATAACTATTGGTTATAAATTTTTGAATATCGAGCCATGTTCAGGTTAACGCCTTTCAGATAAAAGAAAGCAGGGGAACGGGACTAACCCATGAACAGCTGAACTTTGTCAAATAAACAAACTAGTCTCAGGATGGAAAAAGTCTTTACCAGAATCACTCAGACACTTCCTGTTTATTTAATGATGACGAGGGAAGTATTTCAGTATTTCTGTTGCCTTGGCTGGACTGCATCTTCAGATCGCTCCGCGGCTGGTTTCAGGGCTGAATTTCTTCACCGATTTCCTTTCTGTCTTTTTTTTCTTACTTGTTGAATCACCCAACTTCCCCAAAGCTCCGGGTCATGGACTGCTGCCCTCACATCCTGCTGTGAGATTGCTTCACACAGTGCTGAATTCCTTCTTCCATTGCGAGAGTCTGAAATAGCAGAACAGACCCAAACCATGACGCTACCACCGCCATGCTTCACAACTATCAAATCTAGCTCACGGCGTCTGATCCAAAACGCTACGATGGCGACAGCCAAAATATCCTTTGACTCTGCACGACAGCATCTGTACATCGTTGATATACAGTCTATGCGTCACTGAGGATGAACTGGTCCAGTGTCAGACAAAGAAGGATTATTTTCAACTGTGAATCAGGCAAAGCTGCTCTGATAAAATCACTAGGTTTACAGTATACACCCAGGTGCTCTGCAGGGCTCCCCACACTTCCAGGCTTTAAACTATATGCCTCACTGGTGCATATTTATGTGTGTTTGCTTATTTTAGATATTTTCTACTCTGTTGTCCTCGATGAAGCCTCGAGCTGAAACGTGTTGGTCACGTAATGAAGTCTTTCATTACAAGCGTTGCTGTAGCTTTGGCCTCTTCAGGTTTTCTCCTCTTCTTCTACGAGCACTTTTGAAGGAGGCGAGGTTGAACGCTCAGCTCTGTGCCTCGCAGCCACAGTGAGCTTTGATAGGCCGCAGCGACACCTCCTCCTGCCCTGTCCGCCCTGAAAGCCAGCTCTTTGCAGCACGGGTGGATAAGCAGTGGAGAAAATGGATGCATGTTGCACTCCTGGTGTTTTCTGCGCAGGTCTGAAACTCGTAAGTAGATCTTAAACCGAGTAAAACTGAATTTCCTCCATTTGTAGCCATCTTATTTACTTGATCTGCTGAAGGTGAAGCACTTGCTTGTTTATTGGTTGGATGATAATGTCTCCTTATTACTGTCACGTAGTCATCGCACTGATGCTGAAGCAGCAGAAACAGATGTATTAATGTGATCCTTTTGAGGCCTTTATAGGTTGTTTTCAGTGTCTTAGTTCACTAAGTAGTTGTCTAAGTAATATATGTGCACCCAGAAACACGCCATAACTGGGCGTTGTGGAAACACACAGAGCTGCACTCCTCTCCTTTGCAGCGCAGCTCCATGCAGCACTGACACACTGCCACAGATTCCTGCATGCATGTAAATCACAGTGATTAGATGATTCCCAGAGAAGCCGTCTCAGGACACGTGTGACAGACAGCTTTGAAACACGCCTGATCTTAAAAAGCAGGTGACACGGGTACGTTCATCAGATCGCCTCCCGCAGAAAGCCTGAAACGGCCTCAGAGTCTGAAAGCAGACACACACAGAGGAGTGAATCACGTCTGTGTGTGTGTGCTGACTCAGCAGGAGTAAGATTACAGAGAACGGTGTTTAAAAGCACCACAGAGAGCCTTTTGGCTTTACTATTCTTTATATTCTAGGATTTGCTGAATCTGATTTCTGTTTTCCTAAAACAAATAAAAATAAAAAAGAACAGCATTTCCATCTTAAAATGATAAAAACAAAGAGCAAAAATTCCAGAAATTCAGGGAATTATCAGTTTGATGCTGAAAATATCCTGATGTGGGCACCAGGACTTCATGTTTGGCCACCTCGCCTTCACTTCTCCTGCAAATCTGTCCATAAATTCCTGAGCAGCTGCTGAAAACTATCTGAAACAGTCACACGACGCTCTTCATAGAGCTGATAATAAATATCAGGAGGCCTTTAAACAGTTTTGAGTCAGACTGAGAAAATAATTCATTCCTGATTAAAATCTCTCCGCATCTTGTGTCCTGCTGATGTTTTTCTGGCTGTTATTTTTGCTGTGAACTGTCACACAGTGGGAGCTGCGAGCGCAGAGAAAGTGGGTCAAACTGTCGGCGTGACTCATTAACACGGAGCACAAAATAGAGGCGGAATGTTCCTTTAACGGCGGCTCTGCGGGGCCTGCACGTAGCTCACGCAAGCAGCGCAGCGTGTGTGTGTGCGTGTGTGTGTGTGCTACGTGCAGCTCTGTACCCCTGCACACACGCTCCGCCCACAGCCGTCTCTTTGTTATCTCTGCAGGATCACACCGCTGAAACTCCGCAGATGTTCCTGCGCAGTAATCGAGCCTTAGCGCGAAATGCGCAGGCGCAGCAGATGCGTACGCGGTGCTGGTGTGTGTGTCCTGCAGCTTTGCCACAGACGGTCGGTCCGCTCCTGCTCACAATAAACAACAGTCCTCGGTGGGGTGTGTGCCTGCGCTCCAGACCTCCGCCAATCAGAGCTCAGCTCCTCCCCCACGTGGTGAGCTTGTTTACTACGGGGCTCGAGCGGCACCGCGGGTGCTGATGGGAAAACCCGGCGCGGATCGGGGAGCACCAGAGTTCAGAGTTCATGTTTGTTAGTCTTCGATCCTCCGGACTGTGTCACATGACGTTCTATGACGTCATAAACTCAAGGAAAGCGGGTTTTGGAGGCTCGTGCTTCTCTGGTGTACGTGACTCTCACTGGGGATTGTTATCCTTCAGCAGGAACATAGCTGTGGTTTCTTTCATCTCATCGATATCTCTAAAATTAGAATCCACCTGTCTGAGAGTGAAACACTCGTTCATGCATTTATTACTTCCAGGCTGGACGACTGTAACTCATTATTATCAGGATGTCCAAAAAACTCCCTGAAAAGCCTTCAGCTGATCCAAAATGCTGCAGCAAGAGTCCTGACAGGGACCAGAAAGAGAAAGCAGATTTCTCCTGTTTTGGCTTCCTGTTAAATCCAGAATTCAAAATCCTGCTCCTCACATGCAAGGTCTTAAATAATCAGGCCCCATCTTATCTTAATGACCTTGTAGTACCATATCACCCTATTAGAGCACTTCGCTCTCGCTCTGCAGGCCTACTTGTTGTTCCTAGAGTATTTAAAAGTAGAATGGGAGGCAGAGCCTTCAGTTTTCAGGCCCCTCTTCTGTGGAACCAGCTTCCAGTTTGGATTCAGGAGACAGACACTATCTCTACTTTCAAGATTAGGCTTCAAACTTTCCTTTTTGCTAAAGCATATAGTTAGGGCTGGACCAGGTGACCCTGAATCCTCCCTTAGTCATGCTGCAATAGACATACACTGAGACCTCCTGTCTACCCCCCTCCCTGATTCTGGCTCTGTTGGAGGTCTCTTCCTGTGCAAAGCGGGTTCTTCCTTCTCACTGTCACCGTGTGCTGCCCACAGCGGATTGTATGATTTGGAGGGTTTTCTGTAAAGCACCTTGTTGTTTCCTGACACAGTGAGAGCATAGAAAAATGTTCAGAAAGACCAAACAGTATCTGAACCTCTGTGTCTGTGATAATAACAGTGTGAGTGTATTAACTGTAAGAATTGTCAAACTGAACATCAAATTTCAACTTTGAAGCCAAAGTTTGTCACCCAGCAGGACTCAGAGTACGTCTACCTCAGAGCCTCATCAACACTGAGCTTATTATTCCCTCTATTTAAAATCATCTTTATTTGGAGGAATGTGTCATCTCACGTCTGTTTCCCTTCATGCTTGTGCTTTCACTCTGGTATGTGTTTTGTCCTGAGGGGCCACTCTAGTCCAAACTGGTGATTCACCGTTTAGTGGCACAAAGAAAGAAAAAGAAATCCTCCGACATCTGCGAGTCACGACGGTAAAGTTTGTGACTGACTGCATAAAAAAACACAAATAACATAAAGGTGGAGGCAGCAGGTATTCTTCTCACCTCAAATTTAGGATGACGGATTCTTTATCCAAAAAACTCAGAAGATTCCCCTTACAGCAGCAAACACAAACATACAGCAGCTTCATAAATGATATGAGTAAAAAGCTCCGTCTGCGTTTCAGGTTCAAAGTTTGGCTCCACTTCTGAAAACAAATCTGAACTTTTTAAATAACCCTGTAAGCAAACTGAAGCGATCACATGACCGCGCTGACAATAGAAAACTGCGTTTCAATAACAGCAATGTCTGAGTTTATGTATTTCACTTTTACTTAACCAGGAGGAAAAATGCTCTAGAGAGCAAAAACCTCTATTCCAGTCGCATCATCACAGCTGTGATCAGCAGACGTTTAGCCAAAAACAACAAAGAGCATATCAAGTCAGCTGCTTTGTCCTGACTAAATGCTGGCAGGTCGTGTTTGAAGGCCAAGAAAAACCATGAACAGGATTCATCCAGCATGAGCTCCAGCAACAGACAGACCGAAGGAGAGAACTTCCTCCACCTTTTTACAGGATGTAGGTCAGTCAGTGAGAACAGAGCGAGAAAGGTCAAAGGTCGAGCCTGTGGAAGGACAGACAAGCCAAGATAATCTAAATCAGTAAGTTTGCCACATAACATGACACAAAAAAGCTCCATAAAAGTTACAAAATCAGAGTAGCATAGAATAAAATCCAGAAAATAACCCAGTAGAAGAGCTCTGCTCAGTAGAAACCACATAAAATAGAATAAAAAGATTTCGTGACCTCGAAGGTGAGAGTTTCTTTCCAGCTTCACAGAAAAACCGAACCTGAACCAAGTCCTGTCCACGGCCTCTCTAATTAAACTCACTGTGGAGGTGGTGGGTGGGGGCTCTGCGCTGACCCCTGTGTGACCCGCTCAGCTGCCCCTCTGTTATTTTGAGTCTTCACTTGTGGCTTTTACAGAAAGCAGGGTCAGGGTCCCCGGACCTGCAGGGGAAAATGTGCCGGTTTGAATATCAGCCCTGCCTCCACCCTGCCTGCACCACCTCCCTGTCAGCTGAAAGATGCTGAGTGATGCCCTCCTCCCCCCATCCGCCCCTCCTTCGGTTTGGGTGGAAAGTTCCTACAGCAGCTGCTTTGCCTGCGTGCAGCTCTGAGGGTTTCAGGAGCTCCCGTCCAGCCGGATCCAGTCCGGGTCTTGCAGGTCTCTTGTCCCGCACTGAAGGTGTTGAACTGCAGCCACACACACTCTCCCTCACACACACTCTGAGCTCTCATTGAACGGCAGCAGACACACACTCAGGAATCCTCCGAGTCTTGTTTTTGGTGCTTTTCTCAGTCTGCAGGTAGGTGACAGCTGCTCGCTTTAAAGCACTTTTACTGCTCTCAGAGTTTTACTGCTGAAGCATGCGCAGTGCGCGTGTGTTTTTATTTATTTATTTGTTTGTTTGTTTGTTGTGTGTAGACTGTGTGTAATGCTGTGAGGATGGGGCTGCTGGGAGTTACAGCGTCGGGCTGACTGCTTCTCTTTTTCTCACTTCTTCTGTTTGATAATCATTTTTTTAATGAAGGATTTTTTAGTTTTTTGTGAAAAGGTTCATATTTTTGTGTCCTCCTCCTCTGCGTCGTCCTTCCGATCAAACACAGCGTGAGGAGTTGGAGGAGCCTCACTTTGTGTTTCAGGAGTTAATGATCAGCTGCAGAGTTGCTATTTTCCTGTTCATGCTGGGCTCTTATTGTGGAGGGACGAAGGAATCCGATTGGTTATGTGTGCGTGGGTGTGTCGGTGTGTGCGCACTAACAGTCTGAAGTGCTTTATGTTGAAAAGCAAGGATCCTACAGGAGTGATTCCCAAAGTGGGCTCCGTGAGGCTGATTTTAGGAGTTGTTTGCACTTCCTGTTAATTCCATTTTACAGAAACTGGCTGCAGTTCAGCCAGAGGAGAAACAGAGCACGCTCTCACGGTAAAACTCGGTGAATATAGGCAGACAACTTCTAATATGATCAGTAACTCTATGGAGACGCAGGACAGAAATCGAAATACCACATTCATGAGTGGCGTGTTTCTGAGACCGATAAAAATTTACTGATTTAAACTAGAACTAGAAAAAATTGCATTTCCTGCGAAAATGCTGTGTGGATGCCTTAACGCGTAAGATGTCTGCTGAAAAAAGCTGAAAAAGTTAAAAAAATTGCAAAACGTTGTATGGCAGTGAAGAAACTGAAAATTTTGCAGAAAACAGGTGAAGAAGCAGAAATTGTTTGCTGAAATGTGGTGAAAAAAAAAATGTTGTCCTGAGCAGGATTTGAACCTGACCCTCCTGGTCTCAAGGCAGCCACTTGTCTCACTGAGCCAAACTCATTCTGACAAAGAGCATGTGGAGAGACTGACAATTTTGCTGAAATGAGCAGAAGCTGCTGAGAATTGTGCTGATATGAGGTGAAAAGGCTGAAATTTTTGCAGAAAAGAGGTTCAATCAGCAGAATTTCTGCTGAAAACAGGTGAAGAAGAAGAAAGTTGCGCTGAAAAGAGATGAATAACCAGAATTTCTGCTCAAGAGTTTTTTTTCTGAAAACAGCTGAGATTTGTGCTGATAAGAGGTGAAAAGGCTGAAAATTTTGCAGAAGAGGTGAATAAGCAGAATTTGGGCTGAAAAGAGTTTTTTTCTGAAAACAGCAGGAAAAACTGAAAATTCTGCTGAAAATGGGTGAAAAAGCTGAAATTTGTGTTGAAAAGAGTTAAAAAAGTTTTACTGTTAACTGAAAGAAATTTTGCCATAAGCGGGATTTGAACCCCGGCCTCCCAGTCTGAGAACGGATGCTCATCTCACTGAGCTAAAACACAGGTCAACCCGGCAAGGAAAATCAGTGAGGCCACTGATAATATGGCAGAAATGGGCAAAAAATATTGCAAAAAAAAATTCAATATCTCAAAAAGTATAGAAGTTATGAGCACCAAAAGTCATAGCACGCATTAGCAGAAAGAGCAGAATTTTTTAAAGAAGAATAATTTGAGGGCATCCACACAATAAAATAGAATAGCCCTTTATTGTGATTGCACATGTAGATAACCTCCAGCTGGGTGTTAGTGACGCTCCTGACCTCTGCTGGAGACATTGTTTGGAAACAGCTGACGTCCTGTCCCAAGTCATTAAAGGTACTTCATGTGAAACAGCCGTGCAGCCGAAACCACTTTCAAACCTTCTAAAGTCAGTGAAACGTGTGTTTGTGCTGCAGAGAGGTCGCCTGAAGCTAAAACACGGGCGGACTGCGCTCTCGTGTAATACCACTGTGAGCCACAAGGTGTGTAAGACAAGAACACGCCAACAATATTTAACCGCGTGTTAGCGCAATATGTGTGTGTGATTCGTATTTCCACTAGGGCTGAACGATTATGGAAAATAATCTAATTGCGATTTTTTGCCCCAATATTGCGATTGCGATGCGATATGCGATTATTTTTTAAGGTATTTGTCTTCTGTATTATTAATAAACAAAGACAAGCAATACATCATATAGTATGGCCAATACTATATTACATTAATTTTAAACTGTTCTTTCCTGGAAGACAGACCTCTGTTATGATGACATGAGGTGATGCATGAATTGATGACTGACATTTTTATTTAACTTCTTCAATCACAACAGTATATTTGAACATACACAATAGTTTATTTTTAGCTTACAAACATCTGAGCATAAAGTGCTGACAAGGAACCCTGGTGTAAACATTAAAATGAAAGTCAGTACAATGTGCAGATTGCAGAAATATACATAAAAAAAATCAGTGGCTTTACCACACTCAGTTTTTCGACATCTGTGAACTACTAGACTGTCATTCAATTAAAAAATAATATTAAATAAATAAAACTAATAAATAAAAAATACACACATCTTACTGATCTCTGCAGTCAGTAACATTACACATAAAGTGCAAACATAATAGCAATTGTATAAACACACACACACACACGCCTTTAAAGTTTAAAGGCGTGAAATTGGACGGTCTAGTTCTGATTAGCGTCACCGCTGTCTCGGTGGAGTTTAATAAACTCGGCCGTCTGCTTCTTGCTATCTAAAATATAACCAGACACTGGTGTAAATTCTCGACTGTCTCATACTTCTGTTTAATAAGTTTTCTGTTTGACGTTTAGTCAGCTGTGTGAAAACCAAGGAGGAACCCACCCGGGGGATTAATAAAGTTTTATTTTATCTAATCTAATAACTTTAATCTCAGCCAAACCGATTTACTCACGAACAAACAAAACACTGAAAAAAGCCCAACAATAACATTTTTAGGTTGTCTAAGTGACTTATATATTACGTTTAACCCGAGCAGCGAAACTCCGCGGTGATCTGAAAATGATGTGCCGGGAGTTGTGCTGTTCTCGGCCGCATCAGTAACCCTCGAGCTCCCGGCTAGCTGTCGAGCTGGTGGGTAGCAGACGCCTCTGAAAACGTCGAAGCACTTTTGCAAATATGGGATATCTTGATAAACCGAGCAGATATTTGATGTTTACACAACTACTTTCTCGCCTGAAAATATGTTAAAAGTTTATTTTGTGACCCAGAAAGATTAGTATGAGTAATTTTAAAACTTAGTAGCGGCCGCCATTGCTGGAAACTGGAGTTTGGCTGGGCCGCGCTATGAATTCTGGGATATGGTAGTAATTTGGACAGCCTTCGGCGCGTCGCTGTGACGTAATCGGTCTACAAATGCGGCCTCAGGAGGATGCAGCCCATGAATTGTATAATATAATCGCAGTATAATCGCAGCCTTTGCGGTTAGAAAATTGCACTTGATCATGTCGCGATATTATCGCAAATGCAATATATCGTTCAGCCCTAATTTCCACCACGCTTGATCTCCGTGTTTGACCGCTGCACTGAAACATTGTTGCAAAGAGCTGCAGCGTTCTGGGGAAAGTTTTCATTGGAGAGTTTTTACAAAAAGCGTCTTTAATACTATAATACTGTGTAGATGTGTGTGTGTGTGTGTTTGAACTTTAAGGGACACTCTGGTGCTTTGGTCACTGACATCACCAAATAGGACACCATTTAAAGAAGTCAGCATCAGAAAAGTGTGCAGGGAAGAGTTCAGGATTGCCTTAAACTCCAACATCTGAAAGCCTGAAGTGAAGCTAAAGTATGTGGACGCCACCCCTGACAGCGCTTCCCTGACTGCTCGCTCTGAATGACGGGAAATGGAGAAATTGTTTATGCTGCAGCTTGTAATGATCATCAGCCATGGCCTTCCAGCTTTCTACCAGCTGTTTTTCTCTGCTCATTCAAGATGACAATCACCCCCCACCTCCACCCCACCCCACCCGAGGAAAGAAATACACAGAGGAACATGTCCACATACTTTTGGTCACACATGTTAACAGATGTAAACTGATAAAAAGAGGCTGATGGACAGTTACACCCATTTGCTCTCTTCATGTTAATCCTCTACGCTGTTAGTGACAGTGATAGTGAGCTGGTAATGACACACACACACACACACACACACACACACACACACACACACACACACACACACACACACACACACAGCCTGACTGTAAATGACTCTGCAGCCTGTGACTCACTCAGATTTTAATCCACAGCCAACGTTTTCCCAGCAGAATGATTCAGATCCTCCAGTAAACTAAAAAACAACAACGATAAAAGTACACAACGTGTTTGTGTACTCGGAGTGGATATCTGCAGACTCACAGTTAGATAGGTAGTCCACTGGTGCCCAACCTGTGGGATGGGCCTCTCAGAGGGTCAGCAGATAAATCTTAGCCGTGAGTTTGTGCACAGATGCACTGTTTACACAAAGGCGGAGGTGTGGCGTTGGTCCTAATCCAACACGGCGTGGGCGGGGCATGCACGGTCCCTTCAGGTTTTCTTATCTGAATCATTAAACACCGTTTATAAATTTCTCCTCTGCTAATATCTGTGACCGAAGCAGACAGTGATGTCCTGCTGACGAGCTGCTGGTGGAGGTCCTGGTTCTGCAGCGGTTCCTCTCCTGGACAGAACCAGTACCTCCAGCCACAGCCCTGCAGGTGTTTTTCTTCCAGCCACATGGTGGTTTCCTTCACCTGCAGCTTCCTGGCTGTGCTTACAGAGACTCCTTTGTTTCTTGCAGACATGATACCAAAGGCTCGTCTGGGGAAGCGTTCTCCTCTTGGGGCACTTGTGACCTCTACCTGTCTGGGGGTCAACCTGGAGACTGGTGAGACTGTGGTGACGATGGTGGCAGCGGGACAGCAAGCGACAAGCAGAGCAGACGGCCATCTTGGATTAAAGGTGAGTGCTGGTCCTGGATGTTGAGCTGAGCAATAATGTGGGGAAAACGCAGCGTCTGTCCAAATTAAGAGTATTTCTGTTCGTGGAGGTTTGTGTTGACTGGCAGCTTTCTGAGCCAATCACAGTGAGCCGTGTCTGTCTGATCTTAGATGTATTTCCAGTGTGGAGGAGCAGGTGAATCTTCAGTCGACAGCTCGCCTTCATCCTGCAGCAGATCCGTGTCCTCCAGCATCGATGTCCCGAAAAGGTCAGACGCGTCCCGCCTCTGGTGTTTATTTATCGTTTACTCTGTGTTTACCTGTAAACGTGTTTAAACGCCGCTTCCTGTCGTCCTGCAGTCAGAGGAGTCCTCATGAGGTGGACATGAACGAGCTGATGGCAGCGATGGTTCTCAGCAGTTTGTCCTGCAGCCCGCTGCTGCACAGCCCCGCCCAGCCTGACCTCGCAGGTACACAACATCAAACAAACAAACAAGCAACATGTTTTTCCTCCACGAAGCGAGGCTGGAGGTGTTTCTCCCTCTGATGGTTTTTGTTGTTTTTGCTGTTTCAGCAGCTTCGATGGAATGTGGCGGCGGCGAGCTCTCCGACAGCGGCTACTGGAGCGTCGGCCACGCTCACCGAAGCCCGGCTCCTTCCCCGCCAATCAAAGAGTCCGATGCCAGCCCGGCCACGCCTCCTGATGAGGGTGTTGACATGGAGCTGGACCAGGTGCTGTTTGATGAGCCAGCACCACGGAAACGCAGGGTAAGTGGCGGTTTACAGCAGTCACGGAAAAACGATTTATTGATTGTCGAAGTGTCGAAGACCACGAAAGCTGCCGGTGGTGATGATGCGTTTCCTCCTGCAGAACTCGGTGAAGGTGGCGTACAGGTGTCTGTGGCCGAGCTGCGGTAAAGTGCTGACGTCTGTGGTGGGAATTAAACGCCATATCAGGACGACACACCTGTGGTAAGCCTCACCGGACGGCGGCTCCATTCTCTGGCGTTGCTCAGCCTCAGGACGAGCTAAATATGGAAGCTCGTTACTGCCAGAAACATTTGAAAACTTCAGATTTATATCTTTACATTTTTATATCAAGTCTGACCGCAGCTGCTCCCACACAGATATGCAATGTGTTCATATTTACATTTATTTTTTAAATCCTGAAATTTCAGCATTTTAATGAAATTTCTGACATCAATGGGCTTCCATATATTTTTAAAAACTGTATTTATATAAAATTGTTCTTCAGAAAGTTTTTCTGACAGTAAGGAAGGAATTTGTTTAATAATAACCTCTGACCTCTGACCTCTTACAGCCGTGGTGGCGAACATGAGCGCTGTTCCCGCAGTGAGGAGGATTTTTACTACACTGAGATCAACCAATGGGAGCATCCGCAGCAACGGTCTCCTCCCCATTCTGGACACAGCGGCTCCTCCCCCGCCTCACCGGCTTCCTCCCCGTCCTCGCCTTCCAGCCCACCAACACCGTCTCCACCGTCTCCCTCCTCTCCCTCCTGTGCCGCCCTGAGTTGCTCCGCCCCCTCGTCTTCTGGCAGCTTCTGGCAGGTCCAATCAGAGCACTCCTACCAGGTGTGTTGATGTTTTTTCGGCTGTAAAATATTAGTGATTACTTTTATTGTTATAGCTAACTCGTATTTTTTTGTTTTTAGGCTCCTCCTCCGAGTCAACACGTGGTGTCAGCGGCAGCAGCCACACCATCCTGCCGTTGGACAGCCCCGCCCACCACCTGCCACAAACAGGTAAATCTTCAGAGCAACTAAGATCTGTATTTATAGGAACCTGAGAGAACTCGTTATTAACGGGTCGCTCCCGCACATCTGGGATCTCCATGTTTGATTTGATGTGGTTTCCACGTTTTTACGCCATCACGGGTACATTTATCCGGGCTTATGATGCCGCGAGGAGCACGCTAACTTGCGATCAGGGATCTGAACCTTTGTTATCTGTGAAAACATAAACACAGAAGTATCTAAATAGTCTCTGCTGCAGGCTCAGCACGCCCACAGAGGATAAACAGCGGAGCTCAGCAGGCGTGGGTGCTGCCCGTCTGCAGGCTCAGCTGATATCGCCCCCAACACGACGCGGATACCTGGATGTAAAGTCAGAGCAGTTGTTGATAAGCTGAGTTAATAATAGAACTTTGGCTGTTTTTAATCACACGGCTCTGCAGTAGGTGTCTGTGTCGCTGTAGTTGAAGCAGGATGCAGCTGCTGCTGGGGGAGGTGTGAGCTTAAAGGTCGAAAAACAAAAAACAGTTCGATCAGAAAGTTTCCCCAAAATTCAGACTTCAGTTTTTTAATAATCAGGTTTTATTGTGAAGGTGTGCTGAGCTCACACTTTGTGTCCTCGAAGCTACCGAGGAGCAGCGTGGACAGTTAGACACTACAGCTGCGTCGAATGGGCTAAAAAAAACAGTATCCGGTTACCATGACGTCTGGCACGAGATGTATCCTTCAGTGAGACCCACAGTGTAATTGGTTGGGTCCACGATGAGACCAGCTCACCTGTCCCCCCCCCCCCCCCCCCCAATTCAGAAAAAGGATCGTGAAGCAAACTTCTGTTTCATCCCTTTAATCCGACAGAATGAGTCAGACTCATCATTACTGCACCACAGAAGTTGTTGCTTCCCTGCTGGAGCGTTCGTAGGTATTTCAGGATCCATCAGAGAAAAAAGCTTCAATTAAAGCAGGAAAAGTTTGCTGCTGCTACCATGGCGGCACCCGGACACCGAACGTCTCTCAGTCTGAGGTGGAACCGACATAAAAACTAAAAGCGTCCCGCAGCAGGGTGTCAGAGGTGTAAGGTGAAATTTTGGCTCACTTGTGCTTTGGGCACAAAAACTCGGCGTGACAGAGCTCTGACGAAGCTGCTGCCCTCGGCCGGGTCTTTACGGCGGAAAGTCCACAATTAACCCAAAGTTATCCTTAAAGAAGAGTGAAGGTTGTGTCCTAACAGTGTTTGTGTGTGTGTGTGTGCACAGTGAGGCTCTGTCTTCATTAAAAACAGACTTTTCTGTCCCCGATCTGCAGAGGAAGCAGCACGGAGGACTTTCCCTGAGAATTTTAGGTTCTATCCAAGTTTTTAAAGCTAATTACGGTGCATCCCCCCCACAGCCGGCTCTCTGCCCTCACTTCTCCAATTCGGTGTTTTCTCGGTGAGTGTGCACAGCAGCCGATTGTTTGCTTCCTGCCACCGAAGCCTGTTCAAACTGGTTTCATTCTGGAGAAAGGAGGGTGCGTACTCCTCCCTCATGGTTTCATTCAGGCAGGAAAATCCCCTCACATCATTTGTGATTAATTCTCCATGAGCTGTGCGCTGCAGAGCAGCGCTGCCACCTGCAGGCCGGCAGAGGACACTGCTCAGCGGTGACGGCTGTAAACAGCTGCTTCATGCACGACTGCACGACTGAAAACAGGCAGCTGGGCCTGAAAATAAAAACAAAACACCTCCTGACAACGAGCCAGACACACAATAACATGAACGTGTGGAGGCGTCTTGTCTTTTTCATCCTTCTGTGGCGATTTTATCTCATGTCTTCGATTCTTTGTCTCTGCTTTGGTCATTTTATGTTTGTTTTTTGAATTATCGTGCTTCTCTTTGACTTTCCAACGTGGAATATGAACACTTTAATCAAGGCTCCGTCCCCGAGAACGGGTCACGGCGCCCTGCTTCTGTTTTTTTTGTTCGTGCTTCAGAAAGCAACAGAGAAACAATGAAAAGCTCCAATCTGACCTCCTCTTCCTCTCTCTTCTTCAGAGTCTGTCATTCCGGGTGCGTTCGGTCAGTGTGGGAGAGCAGTGGCTGCAGCATCAGAGCGCCCCCTCCAGGTCAGTGCTTCTCTTTTGTTGAACAAAGACTGTATATATGAGATGGCTGTAGTCTATGAGATCCTCCCATTCAGCTGATCGCTGAGCTCAGTGCACACGTCCCTGATAACGAAGCCACGGGAGGAAAACTCGATGACACAGTGGCGTCTGATTGGCCAGCTGCTGTCCTATGTTGGCTCGAGCTTACAGCTTCCTTTCATGTGCGTGAAGCTTTAATCTTGAAGTCATTCGCTGACCCTTTTGTCTCCGTGTTTTTTCAGAAGGATTCGCGGCGAGGCCAAAAAGTGTCGTAAGGTTTACGGCATCGAGCACAGAGACCAGTGGTGCACAGCCTGCCGCTGGAAGAAAGCCTGCCAGCGCTTCCTCGACTGAGGCGATGGGAAGAGGCAGGAAGACTGGGAGGAAGAACAGAGGCTGGACTTTACTGGTGGATGTTTCTTTTAATGTTTTTACATCTGGAACCAGAAACGGTCCCAAACCTGTGCGATGAACATTTGGCAGCTCTGAAGCAGCTTTACACGTCCGCGTCACTTCCAGCTGAGCGCTCTGCGACTAAAGGAGCATTTCACGGTTTCTGCCGCTCACAGCAGCTGCTCTTATCTCTCTGTAAACACTTTGACTCTACTGATCTGAAGTAACTACACTCGGAGGTCAGTTTATTAGGAACACAGCAGCAAATCTGCCATCATAGAGGTTTCAACACGTCGGAGCTGCTTCACACGTATCCTGCTCAGCGATGTCGACCAAATAACAGAAACGGACGGCTGAAGTGAAGCAAAGGTTGAAGGTTACGTTTTTAATGAGTCAGATTTACAGACTGTCCAAGTCTGGTTTGGTGCTAAAAATCCAAATTTAAAAGAAAAGCAGCACACGTGAGATCCTGGAAGTCAGATTTTAGTTTGAAATCTCAAGCTCAGCGTCTCGCTGTGAGAGGGTGAAGAGAATATTTACAGGCAGTTTCTACAGTTTTTTCTTTTTTAACAAAAATTTTAAGCAGAAAATTCAGTGCTGCTTCCATTTTTTAAACTTGCTGCTCCTAATAAACTGGTGACAGAGTACGTAACATTTGCGTGCATATATACAAATAGAGCTATAATGAAAGAGTTCCTCTTGGAGCTAACACCTGGCACCTATTTTTTTGTTTCTTTTTGATATGTTGTATAAAGAGCAGAACTGACCGTCAGCAGCTTCTGATCGCTGAGACGTCGGCGAGTTTCTGAGAGGCTGAAAACACTTAAAACGAGACTTTTCTCGAGCAGGTTCTGCTGAAACGCGGCCGCTAACGTCCCGTTTCTCAACATCTCGTCTGGATTAAGTCTTTTTTTTTGTAATGTTTGGAAGCTGAAGCCATTTCCGTCTCTGTGCAGTATTGATCCGTTTACACAGAGTTATAATATCTATATTTTATATCTGCTCTTTTCTGAGATGTACATACAGATGATGTATTATGGGTCCAAATATGACGTCAATAATCAGTCTCACCGCAGCGAATACGAGACAAAGATGTGTTGATATTCTGCTTGTTTATGAAGCAAACGAGGAAGCTGAGGAGCGAAATCGTGTCATTTTTACCGTGATTTCTTTTCTACATGATGTCAGTCCTGATGTTGTAGTAAATAAAGCAGAAAAAACTCTGGAAACGTCTTCGGTCCTTTTATAATCTGAACAAATCGCTGTTTAAGACTCATTTAATTTTGTGTTTCTCACAATCTTATTTTCACAGATCCGAAGCTTTTTATGAATCTCAGTTTTTGTCTCTTGGTTTAAGGTTTTTAATTCTCGCAAATCTGAAATTTTTTCTTGTAAATTTTAGCTTTTTCTCACAAATTTGAGGGGGGGGATTTGTTTTTCTTTTGAATTTAAAGCTCAGAATATCAACCCCCACCCCACCTCTTTTTTAAAAACCTTTGTCCGTCATGATACCTGATGGAACAGAAGAGCTCGAATGCTCAGAGGTTCTTTGTGTTTTAAATAAAGTTTTTATTCATGACTCAGTAATCACAACAAACTGAACAAAAACTTCCGTAAACAATAAAAAACAAAGCAAACTGCCGCACACACCCACACAGGTGACCGCTGTAATAAATTATATGTACAGTCCAGGTCCATCCGGGACTTTGTCCCACAGAGGAACTCCCAGAGAGCCGGCCGCCCAAATCTAAAGAGAAGAAAAGACGACATTAACGACGAATAACACCGGCACAGAAGAAGAAAATGTGAGAATCTGCTGGAGCAACTTTATGTTGACTGCATCTTTATGCTGTGGTATCAGCATCTACTTTCACAAATCAGATCTTAAAGCCTTTTTTACTTATTAAACAGCATATTTATCTGTGGATTTTATTGTGAAAGGTCAAGGTAGGAAGTAGCTGCACTTCTGCATGTGTGTAAATGAAGAGACAGCAAAGTGTTTTTGAACGTTAAAACACGCACGCTGAGATAAAGGATTATTCTGAACAATCATGCAAAGCTCCTCTCAGAGTCCAAGCATTAAAAAAAGGAATAAAGCTGAAGCACAGAAACACAGCAGAACGTCTGCCGCAGAGCACGAGGAGCTCGTCCCTGCTGCTGCGTCGTGTCGGCAGAAAATGTTTTAATGAACAAAAACGATTTTGGTACAATTGATTTTTAAGAGCTGCACTCAAATAAAGTAAACAAGGAGGGCCGATTCTGATGGACATGCGCACGTGTGTGTGTGTGTTGTACTTGCCATTTATCAGTTTTGTTGTGGGTCGACTCGCTCTTTCCATCACAGGCGACAATCTTGACCTTGTCGACCTTCACGAGCTCGGTGACCTCTCTGAACTCAACGTCATTCAGAACGAACGTCCACACGTTGTCGCAGAACCTGTATGTGTTCAGAGATCCCTGAGAGGTGGAGACAGAGACAGAGGCAGGGTTGGATGATTTTTTTTTTAGGAGGCGGAGCTTGAGAAAATACAGATGGACTCACCCTGAAATTGACCCTGTTGCGGACTCGGTTGGCGAGCGCTGTGTTGATGGCTTTATCGAACTGGAGGAGGACCTGAAGAGCGAGCTGAGGAGTTATCTGCTGAGTCTGAACACACACACACACATTTATTAGTTTAAATTTAAGATTTTTAAATAATAAACAGCTCAAAGAAATGGTGGGAACACGCGATCATTGTAGTAAAACACAAAGTCAGGTGAACATTCGAAGAAGAAACCACTGAATCTATTTCACCTGCACAGGTGCAAATGAAATGAGATGAACTCGAGGGCAACAACAAGACAACACTCACAAACAGGAATGTTGTAACAGCTGATGGCACACGGAACAAAAACAGAGAATTACTTTTGTTTGTGTAGTTACTCTCCTAATTTTATACCCAGTTCCTAAAATTATAGCCCAGCAGACCGGTGGGTGTGCTGCCACCATCTGGTAGAACTCGGTACAACAGTGAAGTGCAGCCATTCAAACTTGTGTTGGCATCTTTGCCAACACGAATTGTTTTTGAACTAAAGTCTTAACGCTTTGTTAGTTCTAAAAGGTTTAAGACTTTTTTGAAACAAGACTTTACAGAAAAATCAGAAGCACAATTTACATTTTCAAGACAATTTTTTTCTGAAGTGATTTAAACAGATGTGCTGTACTCAGGTCATCTGCCACTTTGCACTAAAGTGGTTTGGTCTTTGAGCACACAGGACTTTCCTCTGCCTCTGGAGGGAGCACTGATTGGTCTACGTGTAGTTAAAGAGTCAGATGTTTCCTCGTATTTCTCACCACCTGAAGAACAAACTATACTCTCCCACAGTGCGGCACACCTGAGAGGGCGAGTGTCAGAGCATGATGTGAGGTTCAGACGTGAAAAAGAAGCGTCAACTCGTTTAATTAAAAGGCTTTCTCACCCTTGAACCAGGTAAACAGAACCTTCATCACTGTTACAGAACAGTAACTTGTACGTCTGTGAACTTTGACCTCCCCGCTTTTATTCATCCCCTACAGCTCACACCTGCAAAATTGTAACCCCTCTCTGGTAAAAACTTGATTTTTTTGCTTGTTTTCTGGAGTCTGAAACATGGTACAGCTAGCAGGCTACTGTTAGCTCATCCGGCTAACAGGCTAGCGGGGAGCTGAATGCCACCAACTGGCAGCACTGGCTCCGTGTCCGCGGGCAGTGTTACCTGTATAAGCTCGTCCAGACTCTCCTGCAGGCTGTTTCCCAGCGTCGTGTTCCTGTACAGCTGATACGCCATTATGGAAACTCCGAATGAGCGAAAACCAGCAGCGAACTATCCTCCAAACACAGGACGAGCAAACGGAGCTAACTGCTTCCCTCCACAACAACAGCCTGAAGGACCACAAGCTAAAAAGCTAACAACACACTTCCGCTAAGATTTTTCGAAATAATTGTCATTCTGACTACGTAAAATAATTTATGCTTTTAAAATATCAAGTTGTTAGTCGTTGACATTTTAATTTAATATTTTAAATTCATTTTATTAATTTAGTTCAAAAGGTATTTTGAATATGTCAACAAATTTACTTTTATTAGTTTATAATCAATAAAATATTTCCTTTATGATTTTGTTAAAAGTTATGTATATAATTTAAGTAATTTTTATTATTTGTTTAAATATTTTATTAAACATTTTCATCTATTTTTAATATTTTAAGAGATTGTGTTACTTTATTCGCCTTTTTAAAAAAATAATTTCATGTTATTATGTTACAGTATTTTCAGGACTTCCGACGAGTGGATGTGATGATGTTGTGTTTTTGTCAACACTCATGTTTGCTCAGAAAGGATTTTTTATTTTGGAGTTTTATTTTGGAGGTGGCCTCTTCCTAGTGTGTATTGCTTACTTGATGCAGAAAAAGTCTGTCTTTTTCCTTCGAGTTTTCGTCCTTTTAAAAAATGATTTCATCCACGTTCGATTTCTACTTTGTTTGTACCAGTTTTATAGGGTTTCTAGTTATTTTTCAGTTTTTTGCTCGTCTTGTTTTTAAAGTGAAGCTGATGAGATATCACAGCTGTGATTGTAATAGGAAGCACTAGATGGCAGCAAAGCTTCAAACTGTAGAAACACTAACCTTCCTCTGCAGCTCCTTCATTTATGACAGCGGTTCCCAAACTGTTTTTGCTAGGCCCCCCTTTGTTTTACAAGAAAAATGTTGTCCCCCACCCCCCGGGCGCGCGCGCACGCACGCACAAACACATCCTCCAACCACACGCGCCCATTTTTTGCTCCATTGCGGTTTATTTCACAGCTCAAACATTTAGTAAACAATTAAGCAAATACAAGTAATCTGCAATAAATCACAGGTAGTAATAAAATAAACTACTAACTCTTTCACGCTGCGTCCGCACCTACACGGGTATTTGTGAACACGCAGCTGTTTCGTCCACGTAAACGGCGAATCACCGAAAACGGAGATTTTTTTAAAACTCCTTTTTGCATTTATGTGTGGACGAGGAATACAGAGTTCTTCATGCAAGTCAAAGGTATGTGCCTTTTTCACGTCACGCTGTGCGCCACATTATTGTTTACATGAGATGAATCGCAGATGGAGACAAACTAGTGTTAATCTGACTGTCTGCAGGTTTTACACGCAGTTACTGTCCCTCCATTTAGAAAGGCAGAGGCGTCACGCTGTGATTATTTTATGTGTAGTTGGTTTTTTCCTGTGTAATAATATTCAACATTGCATCAATACATTTTTCAAAAAAAATGCCTCTCTGTGCAAAATGGGTTTAAAAACATAAACAGCTGTGGGATCCTGTTTGTCCGTGATTTGAACAACCCAGCGCTGCTCCTGATGCAGGGAAAACCAATCCTGCAGGGAGACCTACCTCTGTACCTGTGCAGGTGAAGCCAAAGGGAAGATTTGCTTCACCATATTTTCTAGTCTTTGGCTTAGAATGAAGTTGGTTTGGAAACGTATTCAGCGATGCTTCATCTCCTGCTTTGCGTTTGTGTGGGCGCCCCAAAGCGTTTTGTTTTTTTTTTTCCCCTTTTCACACCGCCCCCCTGCAATGGCTGTTCGCCCCCCCAGGGGGCGGGCCCCAGACTTTGGGAAGCTTTGATTTATGAGTTTCTCTGTTATGTTGCCCTGAGACACTGGCCCCACCCATCAATGCCAGTGGAGGTGCTGGAGCCTATTCCAGCTGCCACAGAGTGAGAGGCGGCGTGTATCCTGGACAGGTCACAGGTCTGCAGCCTCTTGGTGTCAAATTGCAACCAAAGTAAAAAACTTTGTGAAAAGTGTGGAAAAAGCAGTGTGGCTTACCCCATCACTGCCCCTCCTGCCTCCGAGAGAGGAGGCACACAGCAGGGGCGGAGCGGGGGGGTGGCTTACGGGGCTTAAGCCCGGGTTGTTTTGTCAGAAGCCCGGGGTATTTTGGAGTGTAATTTTTTCATAGTTAGATGCCTGGCTGACAACTGTATAAAACAAAAAGTACACACAATATTCGAAGCACATAGTGCACACTGTGGGAATTTACGACTGTGCGTGAATCCCCCCCTGATATTGGTATGATCCAAGCTCAGGCACTAAGCGACTGAGCGAGGGGGCGGGGCAGCTGCTGCCCGTGAGTGCGCTGTTGGAGAGACGGAGCCAGCCATACTAAGGAGAGCTTAAGTTTGACCAGGTACCAAAGCAAATCATTCGTACCGTACAAATAATGTAAATATGACGGTGCATCACGAAAGATTGATATGAAACTGATCACTTGACCCATATTACCTTACTTGCTCTTCAAGTGAATCAACAAATGGCGAAATGAAAAGCCGAACAAATGCTATTTTTTTTAGAGTCTTAGCTTACGTGTGTTTATTTCATATTTTCAGTTCTTACCCTCCCCGACTAAATCGGTTTCAGTTATGTACTGAAATATAAGAATGGACATTCGAGGGTTCTTTCAAAGAAAAAACTCAGGTAAATGTTATTTTATATATTATGCTTTGTATGTTGTTCAGTATATTTCTATGCAAAACAAGAGGGATTTCAGTACACAGCAGGATATTCACATTTGTAACCAGATATTTACATACACTTTAGGGAGAAAACATAAAACATTTTTACTGTACAACATCAATTTAGAGTAAATTTTTGTTTTAGATAAATATTGAAATATATTTTGAATTAGTTAAATTTCAGAATAAAGAGAGACAGAGCTATTTTTATCACTTTCATCAAATTTAGGAGTACATATACACTAAGTTTATTGTTAATTAATAAGAAAACTCCAGACGATTCCATTCTGAGCTGAAGAAGCTTCTGATAGGTTAGTAGAGTCCATGTGAGTAAACTGGTGGCACAGCTGTGGATGCATATAAGGCAAAACACAGAGCCTGTTTCTTTGACATGGGAAAATCAAGAGATATCAACCAAAACACCAGGAAAAGAACTGTGGAGCTCCATAAATGTGGCTCAAGTTTGAATACAATTTGGTGCCATTTGCAATTAAGAAATACAGATAGTTTCTCTCTTTACTCTTAAAGTTAACAAATATGTTTTTATATTTATCAATCTAAAAAAATAAACATTTAGTCTGATTTGATGTTACAATTAAAAAAGTGTTTTTATCTGAAGAGTAAATATCTGGTTTCAACTGTATATTTGATGATTGTCAGCACAAAGAGGGAGAGAGAGGAGAATGAGGACAGAACAGATGAACAAGAGCAGGTGAGACACACATGTTAGTCAAATGGTTGTTTACCAAAAGTATCACCGTATCATAGGTCCTCATGTATCTCGTACCTAGTGTTTCTTTTTAGGTTTGTTATTTTTCAAATTCTGTATTTATTAAGTTCTGCAGGCTTGTTTGCACAACAAGGCTAAATAATTATATAAACTTTTCTCAATCTAAATAGTGGACTTTGGTAGAATTAAAAAATAAGTGTAGTGCAGGTCTATGATGATTTTTAGTGCTATCATCTAGTTCTGATTCTGGTTCTGTCTTGGTTAAGTCCTCAGTCCTCCTGATTTTGAACTGTTGTAGTCCTGTTTTAATTCTGGATCAGTTCTGGGTCTGGTTGAATTGGGGTTTAGTCCTCGTGTCTTGATACAGCCCTGACCTTGTTCTGCCTTGCTGCTTAATTAAAAAACTAGTTTAAGGTGTCCTGCACATGTGATATATATTTTTCCCTATATGAAGTCATTCTTTTTTGAACAGAGCCTATTAATCTTTCAGTCATTTCTACACCCCCCCAAAAAAAAAAAAAAAAAAAATCCCACATGCATACTACTCTTTGGGCTAAGCCCCGGGTGTTTCAAATGTCTGGCTCCGCCTCTGGCACACAGCACTGCTGCAGTGCATCATGGGACCAACACCAAAGAGTGTGTGATCTGGAGACAGTGCATCAAACTGTTCTGAAATAATTTCTCACAGATGCCTCAGCAGTGTCGAATTATGACCTTTATTTACTTTTGTTCCTTTCCAGCGACTGCAGAGGCGTCTCGTATCTCCTTTAGCTCGCTCTTCATGTGGTCCAATCACGGCTGAGGACACCAGTGTGAGCGACGCCCACATTTAACCTGCAGGTGGAGGCCATCGTCGGCCTCAGCTGCTGTCACAGAGGAGGTTATGATGGGATGTCATCACTGAACAGATCTGTTTGGCCAGCCGTTCTAGTGACCTCTGACCTTGCTGCAGGTAAATGATAAAAAATGGCGTGTTAATCTGGAGCCGTCTGTCGCTGCTCCAGATGATAACACATCAGGTTTCACGTACCCCTCACTGAGCATGCCCAGTGACTCCCACCCAGAACAGCTGAGTAGGCTGGTCTCAGAGAAGGTAACGACCAAGATAAACAAGTTAGAGGAAGTACCTGATGATGTCAGCACAGGTGAGAGCTGCAAACAGCCACTGATGTCCGAGTCTGAGCCATCCCTTACCTCGCACTTCAAACAAATATGTAGAACTGATTTTTGTCATCCGATTAATTAAATCATTAAAACGTCTCAGTGATGCTGAACAACTACTTCATGCTTTATTACTTCTGGACCACAGTAATACATCATCAGCCTGTTCACTCTATACATATACATATTTTAATAATGATCTCGTCTGTGTGTGTTTATTTTGTAATGTTTATATTTTTCTTTAGTTTTTATTTTAATACTTTTGTGGTTTATTTTTCAGTATTTTGACAAATTTTATTTGAATCGCAGATATGAATTTTTTAGTGTAATTTAGGTAGTATTGTAGGAACCTCTTAATATCATTTAGCATATTTTTGGTCTTATTGTAATTTTGCATTTTATTTATTTTTATTTATTTATTTATTTTGCATACTCCTCCCATACTGACTTCTCTTCACTGGCTTCCTGTTAAATCCACAATTAAAGTTCAAAATCTTTCTCCTCACATACAAAGTCCTGAATGATCAGCTTCCACGTTCTCCTAAAACACCTGAACTGAAGGCAGCAGGACTCCTTCCTGGTTCCTGAAGATGCTCCACCTCTCACTCAGGTGTTCAGTTTTAAAAAGACTCAGGTGTTTTCTCTTAGGTGTAAAACCTGGGACCGATTGGTGAATGTGAAACATCTTCACAAACCAAAATCCCTTCGTTGTTGGGATGTTCTCTGTGACGTCACAGTCGTCTTACACAGCACTCGTGTGAGCAGCAATAAAACTGAAGTCAGTCACAGGATAGGAGACTCTTCCACAGAGGAAACGAGTCTGATCGTAGTCACTGCTTTGTCTCAATTGTTTCCATTACAGCAATGATTCCCATTGGGTCCCCCTAGTGGGCCACAGAGGTACTGCAGGTTGAAATCCTGTACAAGTATGTACAGATCCATTTTCATATAAATAGGAGATGGTTAGTTTGATATATATTAGATATTGCTCATTACTCTTGTGTACCAGTGGCAGATGGGTCGCACACTGACTTTAACAGCAGTAGTAGTTATTTAAAGCCAACAGCCTGTTTGGTTTATGTTTAAAGGAAATCTCTTCCTGTTCTGTTTCAGTTAGGGTGAAGATTTCAGATGCGTGGACCCCTGTGGGATTTTCTGGTCTTTAAGTTGTCCACAGTGCTCTTGACTTTGGAAATCTGTTCTCTATATTTGCTCTATCAACTTTAGGACAACAGAGAACTGTAGCACTTTGTAAAACTCTAATCTGGTAGAAAAATACAATAACAATAATGTATGATAGAGTGTCTGTTTGTTCATTTAATCCTTTGAGCTCGTGTTGTGTGTTTGTCATAGTTTCTGTCTCCTCCGTGTTGTCGCCTTCACTGAAGCGAATCAGCCTTCGCTCTCTGTCTGACCACACATGCGTCACATGGACGGAGACTTGACAGATGGTTCAGGTGGAGATTTAACAGCTGATAGTTTAATTGTGGAGCGTTTGCTGTGGGTGCGAGGAGGTTAAACAGCTGATTAATGCGAGGCTAACAGCGAGCGGCTCCTGCAGTGGCTCCTCCGTCTCTCGCCGCTGTGATAATGAGCTCATTCGATATGCAGATTCGATCCCCAGAGGCCTCGTACAATTAATTGTTCTCGTTGACTCGAGTAATTGTTTGTTTGCAGGTTTAATTTGGAGATTTAGAAAGCGTCACATGACGAGCGCGAGCCGAGCTTGATGTAATGAGCGGCAGCTGATCTGTGACGTCATGTTATGGCCCAAATGATGGCCAGCGCGGTTCAGTTACAGCCTCAGCTGAGCTTTGGATCACATGTGTCACAAAGCAGGGGTGTGTCTACAAGGGGGGCAGTGGTGGCACCAGCCAAGCCATCAGACTCGGGTACTGTTAATCTTACAAAGTAGCTGAGTACATTTACTCAAGTACTTCTCTTAGGTTTAATGTTCTTGTACTTCAAGTATTTCTATGCTGCGTTCTGCTTTTATATACACCAGGTAATGAGGGAGAGGAAACAGGTGGGGGCACAGCTGGAACTAATGACAGAAGAGGGGCTGTTGTGATTTGGCACTTGATGAGACAAGGGAAGCAGAAATGAGAGACCAGAGACCATCAAAATAAAACAGGAAATGACTAACAGATATGACTAAATCTCATATCCCGATATAAAACATCTATCGTCCGATAACGATATAAATCACAAAAATGTAACATTTTCTGTAAATTCTGTGAATCTCGGGCAGCTGAAGTGTTTCCAGCTGGGCGTCGTGTATCTGGAGTCGAGTGTTTTACCGATGCATGAAACTACACATTTTTAGACGTTTTCTTTGCGGCGTGCTGCAGGGAACAGCCTGTTCTAACGTTTGAGTCTAAGGTTTATTTTTTAGCACCTGACGCCTCTTTTTTGCTTCTCATCGGTAAATAGTCTGCATACTATTTCACATGATTCAGTTTATTTTGAAAAGTCTCAACAGGATCTTGAGCTTTATTGTGAAAGGTTTATGTGGAAAATAAACAAGCAGACACGCGATGGTTTTACCATTGTTGTTGCTAACGACAACACATAAAAACAGGTGTTTGTCCGTCCATAGTGTGGTTGTGTGTGTGTGTGTGTGTGATCTGCTTTGCTAATAGTTTATTTGAAGGAAAGGCTGAATATCAGACATGGGAGAATCTGATGAATTGTAAATATGAAAATCATGAATACGTATATTTCTTCAGGAAAACAAAATAAACTAGTGATAAAAAATATTTTCACTTGATATTTATTGTTAAAAGTTTAAAGAAATGTAACTAAATAATAAAATAAATAAAATGTGCTAAATCCACAAAAATAAACAGTAACAAATGATAATTATATTAATTGATGTTAAGTATATTAAAATGGGTTTTAAAAAACTGCACTTTGTACTTGTTTTTGTTGCAAACTTCTGAAAGTACATTTACACTACAACAACATAACCTGAAAAGTAAATCCTGCCCAGAGACCGAGAGGTGCGCTGGCGGAGGCTCGACCCTCTGAGTGCGTCTTGTTCTCAGACCTGATTGGTCAGTAGGCGGTGATTTCATACCTGCCCTCTTATCTGGAAGATAACCCTGAACAGGAGGAAATACCACAGCATCTCCAGGCTCCACATGCTCAGTGTGAACCTGTGAAAAGGACAGGGCACCATGATTGGTCCTGCCAGATCAGGTGTTCTCAGGTGAATGCTAGTTAAGCTGCATGGCACTGGTCTGTGAGCACAGGTCCTATTAAAGGTCATCAAGCCCCAGTGCTACTCTCGTGAAGTCCCTGATAGCTCGATCAGACACATGCAGTGCTTCTCCTCTTCCTCCTCGCACAGATACCTGTCCTGCTAACAGCCCCTCTCCTGGTATCTCCTCCACACTGAGCCTGTGCTTGGAATCACAGCAACCTTACTGTGACGGCACATACAGATGTTTCATCCTGCATGAGCTGGACTACCTGTGACACAGTTACACACTGCCAGCTGCGAGGACACCAGCAAAAAGCAAAAGTAGAAGATCCATCAGGGCGATCGGAGTCGATGTCTCTCCGGTGCACCTGTGGTCACTTCAGTTTCCACTAAAGCAGGTGAAACGTTCTCAACGGAAGTGCATCCAAAACAACTCTGACTCCGAATTAAAAGAAAAAAACTTCTGAGTTTAAAATCAGATCATGAACACAGACAGTATCGATAGATTTTTAACAACTTTTCTAGAACAAAAATGTGTGGCGATCAAATAAAGATTTGCAGGTTAATAAGGATCCACATAAAGAGCTCTCACTTCAAAGGGAAGCTGGTTGTTGCTAAATCTGATTATGAATGTAATGTTCAGTATCCCAGGGCGTGTGTGTGTGTGTGTGTTAGTGGTCCAATATTTCCTCAGACAAAGGCAAACACTTTGTGGTCTGTGTCATTTTGGTGGCTTACTCCTTTAATCAGGCGGCGCTCTGATCTGGCAGAGCAAACATGGCTGCTCTAATTAACAGCATTAGTATTAATTAGCTCCCGGTAATCTGAAGTCAAACACACTGAACTGTGTCTGTGTTTGGTTTGTTCATGAGATTCATCCACACGCTGATTTCATTCACATAATATTTAATGACGAGTAAACGCCGCGATAGAGCGATTTACGTCAGGAAAATCAGAACAGACCACGAGCAGCGAACGCATCAGAAATTCTTCGACTCTTCCAGAGCAGCTTTGCATGATTCACAGTTCAAAATAAGCTTTCTTTATCTGACACTGGGTCACTCAGTTCATCTCTGTCTGAAACAAGCTGTTGTCTCTCGTGTCTTTAAGGTCATCCCCCCTTTAAAGCCTGATTGGCTGGTTTCCAGAAGCAGAAAACCAATCGACCAAACTGACCAATCAGCACGCGTTAACTGAAAATCAGCTTCACTTCCGACATGTTACTGATGTTTGACTGAACTAAAACAAAATGTGAAGACCTGACAATTTACCTCTTTGTGCAAAGTGAGGAAGTTTTTGTGCGTTCCTCACACGGACGGGGTCTCACGGGGTCTGAGGGTTCAAGGCTGGAGGTCTCCATCGGCGATGGTCCCCAGAGAGATGGTAATACAAACACGTGTGTTTCCTGTGCCACAGCTGTCCCCAAAAAATTAATTACTGTGATCCAACTCTTTATAAAACGTGTCGCTTAATAAGAGCTGAGACATAATTAAATTTGCAGTCGAGTGACCTTGAGAGTTAAAACATAAAAACATGATGGATGGGTAGACCACACACACACACACACACACACACACACACACACACACACACACACACACACACACACAGAGAGAGAGAAAATATAGTATGAAATTATAAAAATGTCAAAATTAAAATATCTCCTTTATATTTATATTCTGACTGAGCGGCCCATGTAAAAACAGACACAGTGGAGAGGTCAAAGGTCACAGATGCTGAAAGTAAAATTTTGAAATTTTACTTCCTTCAAAAACCAAAAGAACAAATGTTACAGTTTAATAGGAGAGAAGCTTCCTGTTGAAGCATCAGAACTTGAATATGGTCATAAAATGACGATGAAGACTTTCAGTGAAATGCTGCTTCAGGTTGTTTTGGGACTTTTTTTTACCTTTTTAAAGGTTTCATCTTCACCTTTTTTTTGCTTTGCTCTGAGGTTTAAACCCATTTTCTAACTGGAATCGTGCGTTTTTCTTTGAAAAACAGTGCTTTCAGCATTCTGACATGATGAAATACCCTTTAACTATCCCTCAGTGTCTTCTTTGAGTTTGGTCGCCTAACAAACCGCAGCAAATTACATATTAACTTTCTTTTCCGCTGCTCTCTGGCTTTGTCTCATCGACTCGGCCGCTGTAAGTCATCTCTTCATACATGACGCGACCGACCTCCTCTCGGGGACTGTGTGAATGTAATCGGACCCATCGATCACAGTGAGACAGTGCGTTTGGAGTTAAATGGTCCTAAAGACTAATGACAGAGTGGGTCGAGTGTTCCTCCTAAAGTTGGATGAATTAATCTCCTCTGTCACTGCTCAGTCAGAGTTCAGCAGATAGAGCCATTATTCAGCTAAAATTCAATCACAGTTTTCCCGTGAAGTTCCCAGGCTGAGGGCAGCGACTTCTCCAGTTTAAACAGGAAATCCACACAGGAAGGAAGCTTAGATTTAAGGTTCACAGTCTGTTAGTTCAAATATTAACTGGTCTCTTCCTGTTAAAAGGGAATTCTTCCTCCACACCATCACCGAATGCTGTTCACAGCAATCTCTCTGTCTTCGAGACAGAAAGCAAAACAAATTGAACAACCAAACCGAAGCTGCTGCTTTTCCTTCTTCAGGTGACATGTTTCGTATCTCCTGAATACAGCTGCCTGCTACCTGCTCTACAGTTCTTGAACCTTTCTCTCCTGGTCTTACCTTCAACAGGTAACGTGCGGTCTACCTTCATGGCCCCGGGTCGTAGCATACAGTGCATATTGATGGATGATGATGCTCAGGGGTTTTTGAGGCCAGTGGCCAAGAGTATGAAGCTTTCTGGAGGTCAGTACATCTGTCAGGCGTGTCTGTCCGGTTCTTCAGTACTACGTCATTGGTTACTCGCTCTTTTCTCTACAGCAACAGATGGCAGCAAATGAGTTCTGCTGGTTCTTTGTGCACTGATTCAAAGGTTTCCTTTGCATAGGTCAGGAGTCCCCAACCCCCGGACTCCGGTCCAGAGCCGGAAACCATTTTCTCTTTCACTGTGTAGTTTGATATTTTATTCCTTCCAGCTGCCGTGGTTGACTTTTGAACAGGCGCGAGGGGGAGTTATGTGGGTCAGTAACTTTCTGGTCCACACTCCAAGCCAGCTAGTGGCAGTATTGCACCACCAACCACCATAAAAACAGCAAAGAAGAAGAAACTATGCGGGCCTTTCAACGGCTGTATCCCAATTCAGGGTCTGCAGCCTTAAAGGCCGCATTTTAAGGCCGATTACATCACAGCGACGCGACGAAGGCTGTCCCAATTCGAAGGCTGCTCGAAATGCGGCCCTCAAATGCGTCCTTCATTTCCCTGAATTTTAAGGATGTGGCGGTGTAGACTTCGTGGCCCAACATATCCCACAATTCATAGCGCGGCGGTGGGTGTGGATAATTTTGCTGCAGACGGCAGAAGCGGAGCGGCGAAGAGTAAACTGTGAAAAGTAAGGACTGAATATTATGTCACTTATTTATGTGCAAATGTTTAATAACGAAGAACATTAAACATTCCTGTTGGCCACATGTCGGCAAAGTCATGTGACATTAGTGACGTTTGTGCTAACTTGGTTTTAAAGCCTTTACTTTAAAATATACGCCGTTCAATAGCTGAGCTTAATCTTACAGAGAATGATCAAAGCTCATGTAGAAACAAACAAATGAACACAAGATTTTCTCCTTCATTTCTGTCAAACACAGCTGTATGACACGTTTCCAGCTGTTAGTATCATGGTTGCTAGGCAACCTGGGCAGCGCGACGGACGCTAGACCGTCCCATTTCATAAGCCTCGCACTTCCGGCCTCAGCGGTCTTTGAGTACGCGGCCCTTGAGGACCGTTAAGGCTGCAGACCCTGAATTGGGATACAGCCAGCGTGGGTCGCTAAGTTACTAGCTTGGGACCTTTGCACTGGGAGGTCTGCACTTTGGACCACTGCAGCAGCTCCATTCTTGTTTTTCCAGCCATTCTTTTGGAGATTTGTTGCTGTTGTCCTGCTGAGGACCCAGTTTGGTCCAATTCAATTCAATTTTATTTATATAGCGCCAAATCACAACAAAAGTCACCTCAAGGCACTTTATATTGGACAGTAGATACAGAGAAAAACCCAACAATCATATGACCCCCTATGAGCAATATCTCACCCTGGGTCAACACACCTGAATCAAATGATTAGTTCATTACCAGGCTTCTGGAGAACTTCAAGACATGTTGAGGAGGTCATTTAGCCATTTAAATCACCTGTGTTGGACCAAGGACACATCTAAACCTGCAGGACACCGGCCCTCGAGGCCTGGAGTTGGACACCTGTGCTGTAGAGTCTGAGTTTGAGCTGTTGGCTTTTTTGTTGTGTCTCAGCGTCTTCCAAAACACCGTCCAAAAACCAGGGGGTGGTTATGTCGCTTTAAAATCTAATATATGGTGATGCGCCTTGACAAGCTGTCAGAAGCTGGCCAATCTAAAGAGAGCGGACTTTTAGTGAGGAGGATATTAAAGCGATTAACGGCTTGTTTCAGATATAGCCAACCATTTTAGGGTAAATAGGGATTATTTTGAAGTGCGATTCATACAAAGCTACTCTAATGAAGTCTGAGATAAAAAGAGCTGTCTGTTAAAGAGCACAGAGATCCGTTTAAATCTGTGAGATGGTAACTCAAACCTTCTGCTCACATTCTTTAAATGTTTTTCTGACTACTCTAAGAATCGCTCTTCCTGTCAAACAGTTGGAGACGTCTGGTTTTAGCTCTGACCTGTATTCAAACGGCTCTCAGGTAAATATCATCGGCAGTCAGGTTGTGATGATGGCAGAGACGGCCGCCTCGGTCACGCCTGTCGCGTTGAACGAGTGCTTTCATTGAACTGCAGCAGACGTGTGATCAGCTGGAGACGATCTGTCTCTATGTGAGGCTCGGCTCATCGTTCAGCAGACTGAAGGAAAACCCCGAGAGGAGCAGCTCGGATCCAGGAGGACTCGGCTTCAGCAGAGGCAGGAGAAACGTCTGAGCAGTCTGAGAAACATCCCTGAAGACTGAAGCAATCAGCTTCAGTGAGATTAAAGTCTTTGTAAAGGAGTAAGACAAGAAAGGAGGTGGGTCCAGATATCAATAAATATATGTATGAAGAGATTTTAAAATTCACAAGTTTGGGGGTCCTGCGCAGTATTATGTTTTTACCATGAAGACTGACCCCTGCAGCTGCTCTGCAACATATTAAAAATCCAACAAAAACAGAAGCAGCACAACATCTTTTATAAAGTTTAGATGTTTCTTTTGGGTTTTCCTTGTCCAAGGTGTGCAGTAGGAAACGCACTTTCTCCACATCTTTGAAAGGTTTGTTCCTGCCAGGCTGCACTGAGGGCTCAGCTTAGCGCCGGGCAGTTCATTGAAAACAAACTGACGTAATCTTACCTGCGTCAGTTCATTTCTTTGTTACTGAGTTCTGTTAATACTTCCCCTTCATATCGTCCCTTCAAACAAAGAACAGTTTGTGTCACGTGACTTGTTCCCGTGCAGCCAGTAACATGCACGTTTCTGTTGTTTGGACACATCTTTGGATTTAGTAGCGACGATGTCAAACAAAAAGATAAAAACAGAAAACTAAGAAAGGTGGACCAGTCTGTTGCAACACAGTACAAAGCTGCTGAACTGTGAGGCCAAGCAGCTAAATATGGCATGTGCTGATTGTTAATGAAATCAAACTAATAATTTCACTGTGTCATACAATCATACAAACACAAACAGCTAATCTTAAATCATAACTGCCTCTGATTTGTTTCAGTTGAAGCTTTTTAGTTTTTCTGTCTTGTTATTTTGCTGAATTTCCCCCTGAATCTTTTTAAAGATTAGTTTCCCCATTACTATAAAAAAGAATATCCTGTGAAATTTTTCCTCATTTAGACAAACAGCTCGTTGAAATATGTTTTTATTTCAAACTCAAATGTATCACTTTATTGTCCTTTTTTAGCCAAAAACTGTGATGACGGCTGATAATGTGGCGATATTGTGCAAAGTCTAAGGCGTGTCTTTAGCCACTGTTTCATTGCTGCAGACAACCCCACCTCCAAGAGGGTTAGAAAAGGTCAGAGGTCATCACTCACTGACGTGCAGTTAGGACACTTTCTGTCTGAGCTGCCATGTTTAACACTGCGAACTTAAAGATCAGCAGACCGATCAGGTTCCTCGAGTACATCAATCTGAAAAATCCACAGACATTGGCACAGATCCGTGTGTGCTGAGACATGTGTGCTGGTCTCACTGCTGATGTGGGGACAGAAGTGTGTTTAAACACTCTCATTGTGGGGACTGGACATAGGCATGCAGTCCTTTGAATAAATAGTCATTAAATTTTTCTTGGTGTAAGATTATTCTGCAGCAAGTGAGTGTGATGTCCTCTGAAGAGGTGGAAACATGACTCTGTGTGTGTGTGTGTGTGTGTGTGTGTGTGTGTGTGTGTGTGTGTGTGTGTGTGTGTGTGTGTGTGTGTGTGTGTGTGTGTGAGACAGATGGCGGGTTAATGAAGGCCTCGTGTGGCTGACATTTCAGTCGATACAGTATTGACGTCCCAGTTAAGCCGACAAACGAGCAGATTATTGTGTCGACTCCTGTTAGTGAACCGATCAATCAGCTCACTGTCTGTCCATTTATCAACACACACTCACGCACACACACACGCACGCACGCACGCACGCACGCACGCACACACACACCTGACTGTCACCGTGTCTTGTTAGGCTGCTCTCATTACATCTGCTGCTTTAACCTGTCATTAATGAGCTAAATACACAGCTGTATGCCTCTAGTGGTGTTCTGTGGAACTGCAAGAAAAACTGCTACAGGACTGAAAGGTGAAGCTGAAAGCTGCAGTTCCTGTGACGTCCAGCAGGGGGTTCCAGCAGCGAGTTAGTCCCCATAGACTCCCATGATAAAACTTTACAGCAGAAATAAACATGTTTACAGCCTGATACACAAACTGTGTTGGTCTATATGGATAATTTCCCCCTTTATGAAGACCGTATGGAAAGTTGGAGGGATGGTTAATGTCTTTGTAGGGGCGTGGCCTCTTTGATTAACAGGTGGATGGCGACACGGGTGGCTGCTGGGCTTCACCTCAGCCAACTGGAGTCCCTGAACTGGACCTCTGGACCACGTTTGATTGTTTTAATGACATCATGTGACCAATAATATGGCTGCTGGGAGGTTACTGTCCTAACAGACCGTCCAGGACGACTGAGCTGCAGTTCTGGTGCAGGGTGAAATTCTGGGTATGTGATAAAGTTGGCCAATTAGGAGGAAGTACATATTACAAGGTATCTGCTTTTTAAATGAGGTAATTGGCTCCACAAAACCAACTAAATGGCGTGGCCAAAATCCCAATGTTCGAAATGTAAATGTAATTTCATATTATTTAACATAGTAACATAATATATATCTTTAAAAGGCAAAGGGGAAACTGAATATACTCGAAGAAAAGTGTGTGTCGTCCTCTTCACATTAATGTTGACTTAAATCATGGTAACTCCTGCCAGAACGTGCCGAGGGCCAAATTAGTCTCCGGGGGCCAGAGGCAGCAGAGTAATGGAGGACTTCCTCCCTGGCTCTATTTAATAACCACCGCTGCTCCTAGGTCCCACGGTCCCTGAACACATCAGAGCCGTAATGTTGGCAGATCGTCTCCTAACAGGTCAGGACCATTTGGATGCTCCGACCCCCCCACACCTTGTTAAATCCCACTTTGTTTGCGTCCCTCGTCCTCTGACAGTTAAAGAAGTGACGGATGGCCATTATTATGGAAAGAAGGTTACTTTTATACACGGCTCGTGGTGCCGGATGAGGGGGGTGCCGCCGGCCGCTCCATCACTGTCAGGGAAACTAATGATAAGATATCATAAGACACAGGACGGCCATGTTAAGATGGAGTGGCCTCCCAGCGAGTTTTCATCAGCCGGCGTCTGTCTGAGCTCAGCATTCATCTTGATTCTGCATCCACTTGCACTTATTTTGCTTTACACCTGCAAAACTGCTTCAAACACCCAGAGCTGCATGGATTTATAAACGGACAAATCTGCAAATGAATAATGATGATGAAAGCAGCTTTATTTCTGCACGATGCCACTGTTCTGTAAATGAGGAGTCTACTGCTGCCTGTTTGGGTATCAGGCGCTGACACGCTGACAGGAACAACAAATAAAGTTCAATCAAACAGTCTCAACACAGAATAAATACAAAGACAGCAAATAAATCTCACCAATTTTGGGTCAAAATAAACCATTAATTTGTTTTAATTATAGATAAATGGACTGAGCATCTGGCCACCACCCTGAGGACCCTCCTCCTGATATATATCCAACACACAGACATGTCTGCACACACTCTCCAGCTACTCCCAGAGTGACAGTGCAACACAAAGCACAAATGGTGGCCAATCTGCTTCAAAATAAAGGTTCCACCTTTTCAAAAATGTTGGCTCAAACTGAGTCTTTTACTTTGAAGGCAAACAGTCATCATTTCTGTTTTTCTACGTTATTTTTCAGTTTTTGGGCGAGTGACAGCCAGAAACGTCCTAAAAGCGCTCACCGACGACTGGTGGAGTCGCAGCCGGAGGTTGTATCACGTCCAATATGGTGACAACTCTTGATCAATGTGAGAAACCTCTATTTGGGGCTTTGCGTTGTGCTCATTGTGGCTACTCGAGCTTTACAGCAAGTTAAAAAGACGACTGCCTTAATGAACTCGGCGCTCGGACCAGGAAGCAGGGTTGATATTTCATGACTTAATAAGCAGATAACTGAAGCTGAAAGGGCGCCATCCTTTGAACGTCCGCTCTTTGGAGCCAACAGAGAATCAGGAAACGAAATGAGCATCGAACAACCATCATTACACATATACAGCGTTAAAGCATTGCTAGAGCCCAAGGTTTAAAATAAGGTGATACACGCTAGACCAGGGGGTGGGCAACTCCAGGCCTCGAGGGCCGGTATCCTGCAGGTTGTAGTTGTGTCTTTGATCCAACAAAGCTGATTTAAATGGCTAAATTAGCTCCTCAACATGTCCTGATGTTCTCCAGAGGCCTGGTAACGAACTAATCATGTGATTCAGGTGTGTTGACCCAGGGTGAGATCTAAAACCTGCAGGACACCAGCACTCGAGGCCTGGAGTTGCCCACCCCTGCGCTAGACTAATAAATTTCTTTATTCATTTTTAATTATAATAAATCCCAAAAGGTTGATTCTGTTCATCTAGACGTGACGTTTTCAGTAGGATCATGGAACTGACCTCCCAGCCCAGTGTTCCTTCAGTGGTGCTGGTTTCAGTCATTGTGCAAATGTCCTGTTTATAAGGTTGGAAACCTGCAGTCAGCTGAGACTGAAGACGTCACCTGGATGACGATGAAATGTTTCTCCCACTGAAAACGTCCAGATGAACAGAATCAACTATTTGGGAAAAAACATGAAATCCACCAAAGTGTGGGACATGATTTAATGTTACAGACAGAAATCTCACATTTTTAAATATACTTTCACCTCACTACAGCATCAGCACAGAGAACCGCCGGATTTTTAGTGTTTTCAGACCCACAATGCATCCGACAACCATGGTCCTGCAGCTCCTGCGACACCAGAAGAAGAAGAAGACGAAGACGAGTGTAAGTTTTAATGAGTGGATCGTCTCGGACTCTCGCCTCTGATGGACGGATTAGAGGCTCAGATTGTTTTCCTGCTGCAGTTTCATTGAAGTTTCCTGTGAATTAATTGAAAGCGTGTGCTGCCTAAGCCCTGGAAAAACATGCAGTTTTCACCGGTCGGTTCCCAAATCTGCCCGCGATGTGTTTGAGGAGGATTTTGATTTAATTTACCGCACACATCCAGGAGCGGGGCGGCGCTGTGCTGCTCTTAATTTACAACAAAATCACACACTAATCTTCTGATAATTAAATCTTTATTTATTAGACAGCTTTTGTTTAATCGTCAGCGAGGGGAGATGAAGTTCTGCAGCAAATATATGCACAGACAGGCAAAATAAAACCTCCGATCGCACCGCTGTGAACAAAGTGAACTGTTAACAGAAACTATACGAGGGGAGAGAATTCATTTTTATCATCGTCGTTGCTTACAAGACGATCGGGGACGTGAATGTACCGGGAGTATTTGAGCAACACATCTTCTTCCTTTGGGTTTAAGATTTGGGACTTTTAATGTGAAATAAAGTAAAAGGGACAAAATATGGGACAAAGGCAGAAAGACTAAAATCAGTTATCAGTCCCGCGCAGCTTTCTGCTCTGATTGAGATGGAGAGACGACCGTGCTGGCAAAAACAAAAATCGTTTTCTGGAGGTTTCCTAAATGCCTGGAACGTCAGTGGCCAGGTTATTCCTTAAAAACCCTACATAGGTTTGATCGACTTCACATCCTCGAAAGGGCAGAACAACAGAAAAGTGCTGTGGAGGCTTTGATGTAGTGTTTTGAATGTTGGTGTTGGGCCAAAGTTCTCCAGCTTTCTGAAGGTGTTTCAAAGTTTTTCTGATTTTTCACCCATTTTCAATCCAGTCCTGGTACCTGAACAATTTCACAGGAATGTTTTTGTCTGTTAATACCAGTCTATGGATTATTCAGGAAGAAAAAAAGCTCCTAATTCAAGAGATGAGACAACCTGGCAAATAACCCTTATTAAATTAAATCGGGCATAGCAGGTTGTCACGAAACGCTTAATTTGGTCTCTTGACTCGTGTGATTAGGTAGAGGATCAACAGGGGGTCCATGACCCTCTTGTGGGACACTCCCCTAGGACTTAAATCTGGGACTCTCCACCGTTTGACCTTAGAACTGAAGAAGCTTCTTGGATGAGAGGTGAAACATCTTCAAGCAACTTAACCCTTTAAGACCTACCATAGAACCAAGTCCGCCAGAGCTGATATCATATTTTTACATGCTGTGGAGCCATTTTTGGGAACATTTCAAGTTGCTATACATCAATACAACCATTATAGCCCAAATTTTAATAATATGTATGCATTAAGTGCATAGTAATTACATAAATTGCAAAAAAGTGCAATTCACTACAAAAAAATTGAAAATCGTTTTTGTTTTTTTAACATAAATTTCTAGTTAGAGAAATTTAAGAGGCTTATCCCTGAAAACTGTAAATACAAAAAAGTTGCACAAAATAGTTTCCCACCACAGGAAATTTATTTTGAGTGTCTTCATAGTTTTATTTTTGAAATACACCAATTTTTATATACTGCAGGAAAAACGAAAATAAATATTATAATGCAAATTTGCAAAAAAGCAGCATCTGCATCAAAATAAACTATTTCCAGCAGTGCAATATGAGTCCTAAGCATCCCAGAAACGACACAGAAAGTCATAAAGTCAAAGATAACTTTTAAAAACACCAGTATAGGCTCATGAGGCCCTGATGGTAAAAAACTAAATTTCCACGAAAATGACGTCACTTCCGGTTTCGGGCAGGTAATGGTGGACATGCGAAAGTTCGCTCTGACGTCTATTCCAATGTAGGAAGTGTTATGAACAGCTGATCGGATCGGCAAAGCGTGTTTCTGGATTATTGTGTTTTTGTTGCTGCAAGCACTTTTTATGCAGTTTTTGCAAAGCTATATGTGGAAGGAAACCGTGACCGAGGACAAGCTGATGGCATCAGATGTAAGTACAACTCCTCTGGTTTCATGTGCAAAAAAATTATTGCGCTAGCTTAGGCGGTTGCAGTGCTACCGGGATTTAAAAATAGTTACGCAAAACAGAGCGTGCTGCTCCGATCGGTTTTAAAGGGTTAAAGAAGTCCAGACGCTTTTCTTTCCAAACTCCTTAGACTACCATGATCTGGATGACTGAGAACCTTCACAGACATCATTTGGTCCAGTTTCATTAGTTAAATAAAGAAGCTTTTATTCACTATGTTCACTGAAACCTCATCAGAAATAGTCTCAGTGGAAGGGCGGCTGTCAGGAAGCCATTCTTTAAGAAGGGAAACAGGAGAAAATGAAAATGATACAAGAAGATCAGAGGAGCAGATCTGATGGAGCGATGGATCCAGATCATGGTCAGTATGTACGAGGAGGTCCAACAGTGACAGTCTGCAGCCATCTGTGAGGCTCTGTCATGGTTTCAGCTGCACGTCAGCCAGTGGTGTTTATAATCTGTGTTAAAAATGATGAATTATGATTTCTCTAAAAAGAAGCCAGGCAGTATTTTTCCATCTATTAACTCATTGTGTGATAAATGCAAAGCAATGGAAAGAACCCTAGGCCACCTTTTCTGGTGCTGCCCTACACTCAGGAGTTTCTGGGAAGAGATATTTAATATATATAACCAGATTTATGACTTAAAATTAAAGTCAGATGGAACTTGGAACATCACTGGAACTTCGGTGTCCTCTTCAGAAAGCCTTAATGTTTGTCATGATTGAAGGTAAAACACTTATTCTTAGAGCCTGGAAAGCACCACCTCCTCCCTCGTTTAGGGTTTGGCTACGTGAGCTGATCGCATGTTTCTATATTGAAGAGGTTTGTCATCGTCTGGCTGGCACATTTGTCGAAATCTGGACCCTTTTCTCAATCACATTAACGGGGATTCAAGATCATCTTTAACCCATTTGACTGCGCTTTGTGTTTATGTGAAACCACACTTCTGTCACGATCCCGGGTCTCTGACCAGCGTTTTCAGTTTACGTTTTGAGTTCTTCAATTATCCCTTTAAATATGTTGAGTAACAGGATTATCATTTGGTTGTCTTAAGTTTAGTCTAGTTATGTTTCACTTCTGTGTTAGTCTGTCATGTTTCTTGTCTTCTTGTTCATGTTGTCAAGCTACTTGCTGTTTCCTGTTTTATTTTGAAAGTCTGTGTCTTATTTCAGTGCTTTGCTTGCTTTGTCTCGTGTCAGATTAGCCTCAGCCGTTTCCCCGTGTGTTTCCACTTCCCCTGATCACCTCATGTGTGTATTTAGTCTGTGTGTTTTCTTCATTCGTCGTCAGGTCGTCCGTTATTTCTCGCCATGTTTCATGTCCAGGTTTCTGTCAAGGCTCTTTTTATCAGCCTTATTAAACGGCTCGCCTTTGTTCATATCAAGTTTTGTTCCACCTTCTTTTGTGTCTGCATTTGGGTCTATTAACAATTCATACAGGCTGCTTCGGCACACTGTGACAACTTCTGCTGGACCCTGATTCCTTCCTGGACGTGTTCCGAACATCTATTGGACTCGGTGAACTCTCTGCTGCCCTGTCTAACTTTACACGGAAGATCATCTTCTTCGGACTCCAGCATTTGTCTCAAACTTTTGATTTGAACTGACTAACTTGGTTTTGTTGTTTTTTTGGTGGCACGGTGGTTAGCACTGTTGCTGCACAGCAAGAGTTCAATTCCACCATCAGGCTGGGTCTCTCTGTGTGGAGTTTGCATGTTCCCCTTGTTTGCGTGGGTTCCCTCCGGGGACTCCGGCTTTCTCCCACCATCCAAAGTCTTGCAGTTAGGTTCACTGATTAATCTAAACTGCCCATTGGTGTGAATGTGAGAGCGAATGGTCCCTGTGTGTTGGCCCTGCGACAAACTGGCGACCTGTCCAGGGTGTACCCCGCCTCTTGCCCATGACAGCCAGTGTTGGTCAAGTTACTTGAAAAAAGTAATCAGTAACTAATTACTGATTACTTCCCCCAAAAAGTAATCCCGTTACTTTACTGATTACTTATTTTCAAAAGTAATTAGTTACTTAGTTACCTTTTTAAAAACACGATTTACAACCTGAATAGGTGATAAAGCGATAGATCTTTCAGCCCAATTCTACTTTTTCTGCATAATCCATCATACAAAATGTAATCAAATGGAAAAGTCTCTTTTTAAAACTTGTTTTATTAGTTTTAATCTTTTAACTTTATGCATCAAGCAAACATTTAATTATATGCAACATTCTCTGACTGGAAGAAATTAGTTTAACATTTAAACCTATTTTCTGCACATTCCAGCTCATAAAATAAAATATTTTCTGTGTTTACACTCAGTCTTTCAAATAGATGCAAGTAAAACACAGCAGAAAATAAATAAAGTCAAAGACTCAGTGGTCCTGTTGCTCTATTTTCACCTGTAAAGCAGGAGTGGGGGTAGGCGGAGGTTTACCCTGGTGCAGGTGTGCCGCGGTCAGTTGAACAGTCCGCAAGTTTCTCTGTGAGTTTCCCATTACGTCGTAGCTACTCGGTGCTTGTTTGGAAGTTTAGGGTTTTTTTCGCTGTAAAAAGTTTTCTTCCCACGCACAGCGGACACTAATGTTTTTGTCACTTTTTATGGAATCAAACTCAAAGTAAGGTCAGTACTTCCACGCTTTAAACGCTGCACGCTCATACTCTCTCTGCACTCGATATGTGATCCATTGTTGATCTGCACGCAGCTGCTGTCACTAACGTCGCACTCGCTTACGTCACTGTCATGAGACATTCTCGCAAAAAATCACGGTTTTAGTAACGCAGTAACGCAGCGTTCCTACGTGAAAGTAACAGTAATCTAATTACCATTTTCGCAATAGTAATCCCTTACTTTACTCGTTACTTGAAAAAAATAATCAGATTACAGTAACGCGTTACTGCCCATCTCTGATGACAGCTGGGATAGGCTCCAGCACCCCCCGTGACCCAGAAAAGGAGAAGTGGAAGTGGATGGATGACCTGTGGGGGTTTTTTTTCTTCTTTTTTTGCTGTTTTGTTTTCTCTTCTCTGTGCTTGGATGTTTTTGTTTTTTAATTTTTTTTCCTTTGTCTGGAGTGATTTTAATGTAATTTTGAACTTGAAATCTTATAAATTAAAAAAAAAAGATGAATTATGAACCGAGAAAAGTTTGAGCCATTACGCAGTAACATCTGGAAACATCTGATTAACAGCAACTTCATTTTTCAGCATATAGTGATCCTAAAGTCACTGTGAGTGCAGTAAAAGCATGGCTGGATAGAAACATGCGCAATGAGCCACAGAGCTGTGGTTAGGCTAACAGTTCCCGTGCTTTGGGAAAGTCAAACGCTGTCATGGCAGGAAGAAGGCGGCAGACCAGGTTAATCGTTAATGTATTGATAGCTTGATATGACAGCTTTGCTGGCCCAGAGTGATTCTTCCACTTGTACCTATTTGGTGTGACGCCACCACGAGGCCACGGGCTGCAGCTACATCACGAGATTTTAAGCACGTTTGGAGCGTGTCATAAATGTCTTCCTCCCATTTCTTGTGTCTCTTTAGTTACAAAGTATTCACATATTTCTAATTCAAAGTTCCCGCAGATACGCTGAACTCATGTGTCTCTAAGTCGAGACGTTTCTGTGTGAATGACAGAAATGAAAGACCTGCAAAACAATAATAATAGCTTTTTCAAAAAAGGGTTTGTGTCTGTGTTTGTGCTGTGGACCGCTCCTCAGTAAAATGTTTCCTCCTCAGAGAGGCCGGGCTGAAGGCTTCTAAGCCTCACAGGTTAACGAGTGTTTCTGCTCCGTGCCGCCGCCGATCCTCAGTTCGCAGCTGAGCCACCTTTACATTTACCTCCACTGATCTCCAGAGCTTTTACTCTGAAAAACAGGCTGTGGGCTCTGTCAGATCGTATATCAACACGTGTCTTTCTCCCCGTGTTCTCGCCGCCTCCTCGGGCGCCATCAGGAGAAAACAGATTGGAGAATCAGTGGATTAAACCCACAGATCACCTGCAGGAAATCCCCGCCGCCCGCCGCTCTTTCAGAGCTTTACAGAGTTGTCTGAAAGAAAAATGAAATAACGGGCTTCTTTAAGGTCAAGATTTGCTGTGGCGGGCTCAGCTCAGGCGTAAACGCTCAGTAACACCGGCTCGGCTGATTGCTTTGCTCTCTAGACGATGTCAATTTTTGGCCGAGGAGCGCTCGGTATTAAGGTGGCGGCGCATCGAGGGCCCTTGTTGGCGGCAGGTGAGTCCTGAAGCTCCGCTCTATTATCGGCTGAGCCCAGAGGAATATCTCACAGAGTAATAGCACATTACATTCTTAATGCGTCTAAAACACGAGGCGCTCCTCACACAATCCCCCCGCCATCTCTGCACAACCTTTTTGTTTTTGTCCTGTTGTTGTTTTTGTCACTTTGCTCCGGTCTCCCAGCGGCGTTTTGGCTCACGCTCGCTGGGCCGCGGAGCATCCATCAAACCGGAACTACGTGCCGAGGGAGCGTTGGCCAACAAGGAAGTCATTAGAGAGGATGAATCTGTTGTATTTACTCCTCTGTTATGCAATAATAAAGACAGAGTGCAGCGCAGGACAAAAGGAAATGATGGTCTTTACACAGCGCTGGTTGGAGCCGCTGTGAGGGGAGCAAACTGCGTCTCTAAGATCAGGAAGAGGCTCCGATGTAAATGCACCGCGCTGGACCCTCCAGCTTTACCAGCACCTGTCTGTACAAATGAGAGCATTACCTAAAACCATTAGGACGTATGAGCAGCTTAATACGCCGGGCAAAGACTCACAAAGTGCTGAAATACATTCACATCCATGATTGTTAGTAAATGTGACGGATGGCTTTAAAATGAGCTTGAAAACAAGAAATTTCAACTTCCTGGTGTTCATCTGGTGCACAAACACATCAGTAAATGGTAAATGGCCTGTATTTGTATAGCGCTTTACGCACCAGTCATCCACACATTCACACACTGGTGATGGCAGCTACATTGTAGCCACACCCACCCTGGGGCGCACTGACAGAGGCGCCACCGGCCCTCTGACCACCACCAGTAGGCAACGGGTGAAGTGTCTTGCCCAAGGACACAACGACCGGGACTGTTCAAGCCGGGGCTCGAACCTTGGACACTTCATACGTTCTAAGAACACACGACTTGGTTAAGCTGAGGCAGGATTAAGCGCCTCTCGTTTGGGCCCATTTATCTGAACAATACTCGCTCCAAACACAAAATATACTTACGTACGCAGCCATCGAGAAAAGCAAGTGACAGACTGTCAGTAATCCACGAGAGTTTAATGACAACGTTTAAAACTCAAGCTGTGCTCTCTGCTATTTAAGTTATGTTTTGAAAAAGCTCCAACCTGCTGATAGTCTTTTAGGAAGTCCAGGAAAGACGCGTAGCAGTGATCCCGTCGACTGGAGAATATCTATAGTTTAATTCCAGGATTAAAACGTCAGCTTTTGACCTCGTGACCTCTCGTGCAGAGATAAAAGATGTCACGTCCTCTTTTCCTTCGTCTCTCTGTATGTTTTGGGTTTGTTTTTTGGCCTCCTGTGATCTGCCAGTCATTAAAGCCTCTGGTTCGACCCAATTGTTGAGGAAACGGCCTGTTTTAAGCCTTTAGAGTCAACACAGACGCCTCCTCGGGGAGAAACAAGCGGCAGTTTAAGTGATTTCTCTCTGAGCGGCCCCATAAGTGCAGCAAATATCGCCTTTAAAGCCCGAGACCTGTAAAACATCTCACTCTGAGGTCTTTTTTTCTCTCTCTGACGCGTCTTTTTAGAAAGCTCAGCGATCACCGCCGCCGTCTGAGGAGATGAGCTAATTAAATTGGTACTTTTTACAAGTCTTACTCAATAAATCTGAATAAATTAACAAGGCATTACTAAGGCTGCTACATTAAATTTGCATAGTGCATTTAATGAATATGCAGCCGCGACTGGAAAGGTCTGCCACTGTGAACCCCGGTGAATTAGCATAACTACTTCCAGCATGTTTCTTAAATAATGCTCTCATTTGCACATCACTGAGTTGGCTAATTCTGGCTTCGGCGAGGGCGGCCCCGTAATTAAAGAATCTCACTTTAATTTTTAATGAAGTTTATGTTACATCAATCCTGACAGTAATGAGGGAGACATGGAAACAAAAAGGCTGCTAATAATTAAATTCACAAACCAGTTTGAGGGATAATAACTCCTGAGGAGGAATTACATGACTAATTATTAATTAAATATTCATAGTATCATGCAGCAGCAGCAGCAGCAGCGGCGGCGGCTCCTTACCGCACGCCGCCGGAGCCCAGATGCCAAACGGCTTTTATCTGTGGAGGACCTGAGTGGATCATAACGGCGCTCCAGACTGCCATTAATTATAATGACCCTACAACAAAAACAGGCTGTAACTGGTGGGCGTCCGCCACGTCCACGGATCTGTCTGGGAGGCTTTCCCTCTGATTTGTGAAGCTGCAACTCGTCCCGGCGCCTGAATGGACTCAAATAGCTTTCATTCAGTTCACTGTTAGCACTACATTATTGTACTCATAAATATACTTTTTGAACGTCTTCAAATAAATTGATGCATTCTCATAAACTTATTAGATTAAAAATAGAGATGTTAGCCACCATGTTGCCCCGCCATCTCGAATGCAGTGGCAGAGACGTACCTCGCCATGTGTGGCTGGAGACGGGTGAAACAGCAGCGCTCGCCGATAGAAAACTTAACGATATCTCCAACAAGTCGCCTGCTCTTCAAGTATCGATGTCCTCGGACAGACGTGAGCTTCACGGACTCGTCCACTCGCAGGTTTTACAGCCTCCTCCAGGGCAAGGCTGGACTGGGACAAAAAATCGGCCCGGGCATTTTGACTAGAGACCGGCCCACCAGGATAAAGATTGAAAATGTGACGTCATTCAAGTGTAAAACCGCAAAGGATTCTGGGAACTTGTGGCAAGAGGTACTAGCACACGCAGGCTTTCAATTGAAATCAGTCACACAGCGATAAAAAGAAACACAAAAAATGGCAAGAAGCTGTTGTATTATTAACTGCAATAGCCGGTCGCATGACAGCCACGAGAAGCCGACGGGTAAAGAGATCGGTTTTTTTCGGATTACGTCGTTGAAGAGAAATTTTTCAAGCCATGTTTCCGAAGTAAGAGCCGACGGATGGTCTGGATATACCAAATATAACATCTCAGAACACTCCAGCTCACAGGTTAGTCTGCTCCAAGCATTCCCACAAAGGTCAGTGTTTTGTAGTAGTTAATACGTCATTTTTCTTAACATAATTGGTGATATAGGTTACAAGCAAGTCTGGCGCTGAACAGAAATTGTCGCGCTATGCTCCTTTGTTTATTGTGCATAAATAGTGAATTGTCCTGACACAATATTGCGTTTCGCTTCTGTTATTATGGTACACTGACAAAAACATATACTTTTATTCACAGGGTAAAACAGTTGTTTTGTATCACTAATTGCCCAGTGCGATTACAACATACAGTATTATTGTCACTGCTACATTTCTGTGATGCTACCAGAAATTATTTCCACTACTAATTAATTACCGTTGAGCTCAAAGGTCCTATTAATAAACGGTTAACGAATGTGTATTTATGACGACGATTTGTGAGACTGGTAAACTTATGATACGTACGATGGTCTTTCGTTCTACACGGTGCATTTCAAGGTCCTGCACCCATCCGTCGGTAAACTGTACCTGGGCTTGTTGCAGTGACCTGAAGTTACTAAACTTCATGAGTGTATGCGCTCACTCCAAGAACTGTGTAATTATAAATATGAGCGTGGTGAAAGTTGGGCAGCACGCTAACGTCTTTTGTCCACTCTGTGTGCTCGTAAGGGTCTGACCCTTTCACTGCTTTGATTTTTTCCTCGTATCTTTTCTTTGTCTTTTCGTCGAGTCTGTCTTTGTACGGACCGGCATTGTTCTCCTTTTGTTTTGTACATTCCTTTTTTGTACGGCAAAGAAAAAGCAAGAATTTATTGGAACCGGAGAATGAACGTTTTGCGGTGCTGCAAACGCTTGCATTTGATGCGGTACTTGGATTGTTTTGCCACGAGTTCCCGGCATGCAATGCGCGAAAATCACGTGAATGCTAAACAAGGGGGAGGGTGCATCCGGCCTCCTCGGCTGTAATTGGTCCAGCCCAGAGTCGATCATGACCAATTGGCCAATCCAACACCTTTCATTATATATACCCTTCCTAAAAAAATAAAAAAATAAATAAAAAAATCCATCGGCCCATAGAAACAAAAAATCGCCAGCGGCCCACCGGGCAAATGCCCGGTATGCCCGATGGCCAGTCCAGCTATGCTCCAGGGTAAAGAGACGTGGACACCCGGCATGAGCAGCCGGACAAAAACCTTCATGGAAAATCACGAACACATTTTTGTTTTTTTAAGACGAAAAGAAAAAAGATGTGACAACTGTTACGTGACGTTTTCTAAATTTAACCTGAGATGATAAAATATGGAGATAAAGTCCGGCCAGTGTGGAAGTCCTGTTCTACTTAATGTCCACCAGGAGGCGATACCTGTGGTTAAAGAAAGAGTCTATGGGAACTCAGTCGTGACCTCTAAGTGCTTTCCTGATGAGCTCAGTTTGTTTTAATTCTGAAGTCCATTTAATAAATGTTGGTGATGCTGATGCTGCTTCCTCACAGGAAGCGATTCATCTCAAATCGCTCTGCAGTGACTGTTGGTCGCTAGCAGGTGTTCCAGGCTACAGTTGCCTAGGCAACTGGTAACCTGCGTTTTCATTGGTAGTTGAACCTCATAAACAAGGTCAAAAGCTGTGTCCCAAAATGTCGGCTACATCCTCCGGAGGCCGCATTTGAAGGCCGATTACGTCACAGCCAGGCGACGAAGGCTGTCCCAATTCGTCGACTCCTTCAAATGCGTCCTTCATTTCCCCGAATTTGAAGGATGGGTTGGGTGTGTCCTTCGTGGCCCACCATATCCCAGAATTCATAGCACGGCCCAGCCTAATTTCAGCTGCCAACAATGGCGGCAGCTACTGAGTTTTAAAATTACTCTTATTAATCTTTCTGGGCCACAAAATAAACTTTTAACATATTTTCAGGCGAGAAAGTAGCTGTGTAAACATCAAATATCTGCTCGTTTATCAAGACATCACATATTTGGAAAAGTGTGCCAACGTTTTCAGAGACGTCTGTTACCCACCCACTCGATAGCAAGCCGGGGGGCTCAATGGTCACTCGAGCCGGCGAGAGCAGCGGACTCCCGGCTTCATCGTTTTCCGACCCCCGCTGTCTTTCGCTACTCAGGTTAAACATGATATATAAGTCTCTCAGATAACTTAAAAATTTAATTTTTTACCCTTTTTCTATGTTTTATTTGTTCCGGAGTAAATCGGTTTGGCTGAGATCAAAGTTATTAGATTAAATAAAACTTTATTAATCCATCGGTTGGGGTCCTCCGGGATTTTCACACAGCTGAATAAACGTCAAACAGAAAACTGATTAAACAGAAGTGTGAGATGGTCGAGAGTTTACTCCAGTGCCCTGTTATATTTTAGATAGCAAGGAGCAGACGGACGAGTTTATTAAACTCCACCGACACAGCGGTGACGCAAATCTGAAGGCTAGACCGTCCAATTTCACAGCCTCGCACTTCCGGCCTTCTCGGTCTTCGAAGGACCCGGCCTACGTAGACCACGAAGGCCGGGTCTTCCGAAGGACGCAGCCTACGTTTTGGGACACAGCTCAAGAAACAAAATTCAGGCAAAGAACTGTGAAGTTCATAAACAAGGGTGTGTATATATAATGGCTGATCAGACCACTATAACACAGCAGGGGTCACTAAACACAACACGATTGCAAGCCACAAAAACGATGCAGTACAATCCAGTTTGTTAATAAACTCAGCACCACAGAAGAAAATCAAAAACACTAAAGTCTGAATTCACATATTTAGTTAAATACAAATGCTTGTTTAACTGAAGAAAATACACATTCTCCCCCCTTCAGCAAGACGTGGTGGTGCCGTCCAATCAGCCCCTCTTCGTATTAAAGTGCTCTAAACCCTGGCCACCATCTTTTGTCTGGCAACTCCCAGGGATCATGGCAGGTAAGAAACAAAGAGCAGTCACAATCACAACCCACAAATAAGAAATGAACTGTTATAAAATCACAGGCAAACTAAATGTGCACGCTTGCAAATAGAACAAATGTATTTAACCAATCAATAAACTGCAAACTAAGGTGTGTCGTTGTGTTTAGATGAAGCAAAGACTAAAAATACATGAGAGTTACTGACTTTTAGAGTCAGTCAGTAACAGCTGGAGCTAGGAACTGAACCCACAGATACTCGTTTTCTTGTGGAGTCGCCCTCTGCTGGACATTACAGAGAGTGCAGGATTGAGTGCTCAGCACTGTTGGTTTTTGTCAGATGTTGAAGGGGCGTTAGCGTCTGGAAACAACCAGCAGACTTTAAACTGAGTGACGGTTCAAATGTAAATGTGTCGCTGTTGGCGGGACTGAGTCGTAAGCTCTTCGGTCTAATCAGAGCCGAGAGTTTCTGCCATGTTTAAAAGTTAATTTCAGAGGTAATGACTGCTGAGCTCCCGCTAATACGCCACCGCTCTGAAATCCAGCACGAGGAGGCCGAGCCCGTCTGTCCTCATTACAGGCAGCAGAAACATCCTCATCGCTCCTCTATTTAATTGAGCTGCAGAAATGCAGCATCAGGAGGACTTGGGGATAAATAGGAAGCGTTCCCATTGGTCCCACAGAGGAGCTATTGATGTTCCATAAATCCCAGTCAGGAGAAATTTAATTGAGTTATACCACACTGAATTACCTTGCATCTAAATGGCACCCAGATCCAAGCAAATGGAATAATTAGGCGCCGGACAAAATGTTAGGGAGCGCTATCCCGAGCGACGAGGCGGCTGCCGATATTCATGCATGTTAACGCGATCGGCTGCATTTATGAAGAAGCTAATCAGGTAACAGGGCCGAGCAGGGAGCACTTCACAAGCTCAGAGGAGGAAGACGCTGAAAATAACGATCCACACTAATCCTCCAGCTTCACAAATACCACGGCCACATTTAGACTTTTAATTTATGTCATGATGTCTGTGGAGATTTCACTTCGTCACATGATCTTCAGCAGATGGTGGAAACTTTTTAAATGTGTATGTTGGAGCATCGGGTGAGAGGACGCACTGAAGCTCCTTCCTGCCGCAGGAAGGAAAGTAAATTTCTTGTAGACCACTTCTGCGTTCAGACGCATATCACCTCTGCCCTCCAGTATATCTCATGATTTATCAGAAAGCATGAAATCATTTGTCTTTTCCCAAGTTCTGTTTATTAGCTTGCGTTTGTTAGCAGTGGCCTCACTAATCACAGATGTTCCCACCTGCAGTGATCAGGCTATAAGACTCCATCCTGGGAACCCGCCGTGCTTCCACGGAAGCAGGATGACCTCATAAACCAGCGCTGGATCGGAGGTGGGTTTCAGAGTGGCTTGCAGATGTGGGCGGGATAAAGCAACTTTAGTGGCCCCTGTTAAAGAGAATATCAGCTGATCTGGTGCGACTGTTGCAGAAACTGACCTCATGTTGCTCCTGAACATTTTTGTAGTTGTTTTTGGCCTTTTGTAGTTCTTTGCTCCTCGCCGGGTTTGTTCAACCCGGTGTGTTTATGGGTGATTTTGGCACCTTTCTGTGTATTTTCTCTGTGGGATGGTTGTTTTGTTGTTTTATCTGCTGTTTTTAATATAACTTTATTAAAATTTGATAAATCCACAATACAGTGAAATCAATAATAGGGGAACACTCCCCGTCCTTCATACTCCACTTGAACCTGACCATTAAAGGAGTCAGGACTAGTTTGGCACTTCCGGGGTCCAAAACAGGAATACTGGGTGCACTTTGGAGGAGATTTGAGAAACAGAAACAAACGAGTCAAATTAGTGAACTTTAGCATTTATATATAGACTTAATAGGTTTCTACGTTAGTCAGCCGTGGCTCAATTTGCTGTCCACTCTGTGCTTTAAAAAAAATACTGCCGTGAAAGAAAAAGTTAGAAATGGCACAGAGACAATGCCTCTCCTCGCTAAAGCTCAGGTACACTTCAAGAACACTCAAACCAAACTTGATTTCCTCATTAACGGTGCTTCTCAGTATTAATCGGATGTTTCCCATCAGGGTAAAAAGGTCCAAACCAGCCGCTGCAGGAAGGAGCTGAAGATGAAACACGAGAATTTGATGATAATAAAAAGTCCAGGATAATGCCTCGAGATTGAAAGGAGCCTTCCTGGACGTCGTCTGCGACATCTCGCTGTGACGCGGCAGCATTTTGGCAGCCCGATGGAGTAATAATCTGTCAGTGTGGCTCTTAACGAGCGCTGACGCCTCATTCGCTGCTCTTAACACGCTAATCGCCTCACTAATTAGCAGCAGCTCTCCTGAAGGCCGCTGCTCGTTTACTAATCAGCCTCCAATCTGCTTAATCAGCGATTTAATTGAAGTGATCGCCTCCCACAGGCAAAGAACCACTCGAGCATGAGAGAGCTGGGAATCGAACCTGCAACCTCAGTCTTTAACCCAGGCTCAATGGCCTTTGACCTTCAGATTTTAACAGTTATATATATATATTTTTTTTTAATATTTTTGATCAGTCCTTTAATTTTCGCATTCTTTGTGGTGAGTTGACTGTCTGTAGTAATATTGGGATAGTGGAGTGTCTGTTTAGCCCCGCCCAAGCCGCTGTGTCCAAACACTATAATTGAGTGATTTACATTGTTTTGAATTGTGTCCTCCTCCTGATAAATCAGCAGCTCTAATGGAGGCCAGCAGCTCCGACTGGGGGTTGGAGGAAGGTGGGGGGGACGGTGGGCGACGTGCTGGGCGGTAACAGCTATGACACGTTCGGTGGCACCCATTCATTCATTTCATAATAAGGGCCTGGCAAATCTGCGGCGGTGGGAGGGTCGTCATTAATCCGTCACAAATTGGTGCCTGGATGAGGAACATTTAGAGGAGAAACACGGGTTCAGGTTAATGAGTTTGTGTCAACGTGACAGAAGAACCACAAACAGATTTTTACTTTTTTCCTGTTTGTCGATAAAAGTCCGAAACAGAAATTTCCTCTGAGCTTCTGGGTTTTTGTTTCCCGACACCATTTGAAATATATGTTTGAAAAATAACAACAGTTGGGCAAAAAGAAGATGATTATTTGGAAAATGGGGGGTATTAGTTTGCAATGTGCGCACATTTATCGGACCTGGAAAGAGCAGGACTGGTTTTAGAAGTATGGACGTGTATTTGCAGAAGTTTGGATGTTACCACAAAGATTCAAAGCTCTGTTTGTGACATGAGACGAGGGTTTGGGTCAGTTTAGGATCATATTCCAATTTTAGGGTTAATGTCCCAGGAATGCATTGTGTTAACGAAGGTCCTCACAAAGACAGCTGTGTGTGTGTGTGTGTGTGTGTGTGTGTGTGTGTGTGTGTGTGTGTGTGTGTGTGTGTGTGAGGTCGTGCTTATTTCCTGAGTGCAGCTGAAGTGTTGGTAGATGATGAGAAGCGTGCTCAAGTACCACCGCCACTGCTGCTCTGCATTTTGAATCCCCTCAAACACACACACACACACACACACACACACACACACACACACACACACACACGTATGTTTTTCTGCCTTTGTGGGAGCCTCAGTAACATAATGCATTCCTGGGACGCTAACCCTCAGCCTGAACCTGAACCTTAAAACCAGACCTTTGATGCTCTATCACAGAGTGAAGATCTCCTCGGGTTCTGCAAATGTCCCCGCAAAGTTTGAAACGTGAACGGGTCCCCACAAAGTCAGATAAATGACAACACACCCCCACATGTAAAAGTGATGGGGAATGTGTAGTCCCTCATTTTTAAGAGCCCCCACCCCCCATTAAAAAGAAATCACGGGAACACCCCTGGAGAGTACAGCATTATAGCTGAATAACATCAAACCTTTTCATACTGAAAACAATTTTACATGAACTGATTTGAAAGCAGATGTTAGAAGATTTGTTCTGATAAATGTTTGGTGGCATGCCGTCTTTGTTCAGAGCTGAGACAGAAAACCTCGAACATGTCAGGGAACATGTTGGGGAACATTTCAGTGGACCGTGGGGATGAAACCTGAACAGGGTTAGGTGTTCCTCCTCTTCCTCCTCTGCTGTTGGCTGCTTTGAGCTCTGCTTTAGTCAGTTAACAGAGCCGTTAATGAGAATCCTCCTGCTGCTAATTAACTGCAGCCGGCTGAATATTTATACCTGCTGATGATTGTTATCGTCATTGCAGGTGCTATTAATGTTTGCATCACAAACCTGTAAGTGATAATAATAATAATATTAGAGGTGGTGTTTAATTCAGTTCAACTTTATTTATCTCAGTCAGAGGTGAGACCAAAACAGCTTCAAAAGCTCCCGGCTGTACCTGCCAATAGTGATCAATACATTGATTCATTAATAGCATTAAAAGTGAAAAGGCTGTTCTTCCCTTTACTTGTAATTCTGATATTATTTGTCTGTTTTCAGTGTAAATATAATTAATAAAGCATATTACGTAACGAGGATTAATTATGATAATTGGGATTACAGCTTCAGCAGGTTAGGAGAAGCTTTAAAATGTGTTTTTCATTTGCTCACATTAAATAATAATAATAAAAAAAATGTAAAAACCACTGCTGCAGAAAAAATATAAACTGGCTCATTCAATATAGTATGGATAATTTTTATAAGAATGAGTCGTATTTATTGCATTTGTATTCAATATTTATTATGTTGGATATTACTTTTAAGTGAACACTGATTTTTTTTTTTTACAAGAAAAAATTGTTTTGTCAAACATTTTAAACTAAATATACATTAAAACAGTTTTTATTTTATATAAAAAAAAACAGCGCTCAAAGAGTTTTCAATAAAACCTTAAGAGGAAGCAGTGACCTAATTTAACTAAAACTATCACACTGACCATAAAATCTGCAGCTACGTGCTGAATATTATCAATAAGTCATAAATCACAGAACTTATTACATTCAGCACCAAAATAAAATCACATCATAAAAAACTGATTTTATCATTTAAATTCTTTTAATCAGTTTTTGAAAACTAAATTTATTTTATTTGTATTTAAGTCACCAGAAAAATTAAACTCACAGCCTAATGCAACATGAATGAATGAAATCATAAATGATGATACAAGAATTAAATGACACTGAAATGAATTTTCATCAATTTAAAAAATAAACAAAAAAACCTAAAATGAAAACACCTAAAATGCACTGAATAAATAAAATAAAATATAAATAAAAAACAGAGAATAACTAAAGTGATGAGCACCAACAATAAGAGTAACTGGAATAAATGATAACAGGAAACTGAAACTAGAAAATGAAATGACCAAAATCAAAAATATTAAACAGGAAACAAGTGGAAACAATAAAAAACACAATATAATTCTGTATGAAACCCTCTCATGTCACATTATCAGCTCACAGGTCAAAGGTCAGACGTGTGAAAGTAGCTGTTTGGTGTCACCCCCTCCCTCCTCTGGGACTGTTAAACCCCGGGGCTCCTCCAGTTTAATCCTCCTTCTGCTGCACTTTAACTGACACGATGAAACGATGAAGAACAAAAAGAAAACAATGGACATGAAAGCAGCCGTTACGTCAATAATTAATGACCAAAATATGAAGAAGAAAATCAGATTTAATGCTGCAGCTTTTTAGAGTGATCATTAGTTTTGTTTTGAAGAAACAACTTTAGTTTTTACTGATAACTGATCGTATTGTAAGATCATAAAATCAGTCAACAAATTAACTCATCATCAGATGATTCTTGCACAAAAATGACTTGAGAATATATCAAGTCTCAGAAATAAGTTCTGCAAATAAATACATTTGGTAAAACATTTTTCAGTGTTAATATAATAATAATAATATATGGCAATATATCTGCTAGACTATTTCCTTTATTTTAAAACTGACAAGTCTTTTTTCAGGATGATGAAATCATTCTGTCTCTTTAACGATCAATAAGATTTTTAATTGTAAATTACTAGATAAAATAAATGTATGTGCTACAAATATCAGATATTAAGATTATAATACGTTAATTAAATTGCATTATATTAGAGTTATACTGACAGATCAGTTCAGATGAAAAATGAAGCTTTGCTGAGTAAAATAAAAATGATTAAGAACTTTAAGGCGGAACCTTCAGATCCATCTGAGGAAAAAAGACTCAAAGCTTTACAGGCTCCTTAAAAATATCTGCCTATTATTTTAGAAAAAAAAGATAAATGTGGCATTTGGGCAAAAACGGGAGAAAAAAAGCAAAAAGGGTTAATCGTATGAAATTAATCGCAGAAATTATAAACTCATTGTTTAAAGTTCAGGGTTGTTGTTTCCACACAGAGCTGTGGATAATAATTATAACAATAATTTGTTTAAATTTCGTGGAAATTCCCTTTAATTCCGTAGTTCAAGGAAAGTGGAAAAACAGGAGCTTATTAAAGGAGTTTCTCTCCCACAGTGAGAGAAGTCTCGTCTTCATCAGCTCAGACTCTGTGAAAGATACCTGGATGTTTGGAGAGAAGCTTCGTAACGGTTCTGTGAACAGAGACAAACGACAAAAAGACAAATAAAACAAATTAAAGCGCTCACACAGCAGCTCTCAGCGGCTCTATTAGTCAATGCAAATTGGTGCGAGAGGCCACAAACAACCCCCCGACACACACACGCACGCACACACACACACACACACACACACACACACACACACACACACACACACACACACTGCGCGTAAAACGGTGCCAACACACCTCCGCTCAGCGCACACGTTCCCGACAGTCGTGCTCCTCTCTTTTGCTCTTTCTCCGCTGCAGCTTCAAATGAAAGACTCGTGTCGGTTCACCGTGTAAATGACAGCACGGTGTGCCCCCCGCTTCCCCCTACACCCCCGCCTCCCTCCTCCTCCTCTTGGCTGTGATCATGTGATGGCGCAGAAGTGGCCCATTAATGAAGCTCCTCACCGGGGGTCTTTTCTGCTCCTGTCACCGCGCACGGGACAGATCTGAGAGGGGCATGGAAGAGGCAGCAGCAGCCGCTTAGCGCAGCTCACCAGCGGGCAGCAGGAGGACGGACACCGCGCTGCACCTGCCACCCAAGCGGAGGAGAGGAGGAGCACCCACCGCTTCAACTTCTCCCAAAGTTTCGCTACCAGCTGTGCGTAAAAACTGGGAGCATGCGTCCAGGACAGCCGGCGGTTTCCGTCTCATGCGTAAAGGCGCAGTGAAGAGTTTGGAGAAAGTTTCCGAAAACAAAGCGAAGAGAGGCTCTTCTGACGGGATCCCGGTCCGGCTCGGCAGGACAAAATGCCGCGCCCCGGGAGGAACACGTACAGCGACCAGAAGCCTCCGTACTCGTACATCTCCCTGACGGCCATGGCCATCCAGAGCTGCCCGGAGAAGATGCTCCCACTCAGCGAGATTTACAAGTTCATCATGGACCGGTTCCCGTACTACCGGGAAAACACGCAGCGCTGGCAGAACTCGCTGCGCCACAACCTCTCTTTCAACGATTGCTTCATCAAGATCCCCCGTAGGCCGGACCAGCCCGGCAAGGGCAGCTTCTGGGCTCTGCACCCCAGCTGCGGTGACATGTTCGAGAACGGGAGCTTCCTGCGGCGCCGGAAACGCTTCAAGGTGGGCAGCATGCAGGCCGCGGACCCGCTGGCCGCCAGCAAGCCGCAGGATGCGGCGCACTACCTGCAGCAGCAGGCCAAGCTGCGGCTGAGCGCGCTGCACGCAGCCGCGCACCTCCCGCAGATGCCGGCCGGATACAACCTGAGCTCCGTCTCGCAGCCGTCCAGCTTCAAGCACCCGTTCGCCATCGAGAACATCATCGCCAGAGAGTACAAGATGCCCGGCGGACTGGCGGCCTTCTCCACCGCCGGGTACCCGCTGCACAACCAGCTGACCCCGGCCTGGCCGCACATGTACGGCTCCGGAATGATGGAGACTGCGGCCCCCATCTCCATGGCCGCCAGCGACTACTCGGCCTACGGCATGCCACTCAAGACCATCTGTCACGGCGGGCAGACGCTGCCCGCCATCCCGGTGCCGATCAAACCCTCCCCAGCCTCGGTACCCGGCCTGCCGGGGCTGCCCGCGCACATTCCGGCTTTCCTCGCGAACTCGCCCCAGTCTCTGAGCCCCACCTCCCCGCAGACAGCCACCGGCCAGAGCAGCCCGGGCGGCCCCGGAGAAGCGCTGCAGTCCGCGGTGGCGGTGCACTGACGGGGGCTGCTCCGCTTTTTCTATATTTAAAAAAAAAAAAAAAAAAAAACTTCCACCGCAGAGAGTTTAGGAAACCGCAGGCTGACCTCTGACCTCCACAGAATTAATCAAAATGATCGACTGGCTTTCTTTTCCACCGAGGTCAGAAACAAATTTGCTCCACATTCCTTCGCTTCACCGTGACTGAGTTTAACGGCTCGGTGGATCCCGCACAGACAAATTATCCGGATCTTTTGTGTTTGCAGCCTTTTCTTCTCGGACTCAAAGAAACCCTCAGATTAATGACTCCAGAAGATTTTTCTCCCTCTTGAGCCTCTCCGTTTCTTTTCTGCCCCCAAAACAAAAGTTAAACCTAAAAGGAGGTTAATTTGATCCCATTTGTAAAACTCAAGAGGAAAATCTGCCTAAAGAAGCCGGCAGGCGTGTGAACAACCAAATATGTCCCCGCTGTTTTTTCCTTTCTCAATCGAGTTTATTTTGTAATAATCGATATGAACAATCGCAGAGAAGATGAAACGTAAAAGCATATATTTATGTCACAGTCTAAAAACCCACCGGAGAGGTTTGAATGCAAGGATCTATGTCTCTGAAGCACTTTTTAAAGACCAACTTTAGATGTTTTTTATTGAGTAGCGAGGCCATGTTGGTTTGATTTAAAGGTTTGGTGTTACAATGAGCCGCTGTCTGTGTATTTGTACTGCTGCATGCTCCTCCGTCTGAAAAGCAGAGAATAATCCAGTGTTTGTATGTTTTTTTTAAATGATTATTTTCATTTTGGGGGCATTGAAAAGCATGAACATGACTAATGGGCTTTTTATTCCCTTCGCTGTGTCTGCTCATCCAGATCCATTAAAGAAACCTTCATGGGCAAAAATACAGGAAATAAAACCAGTCCGAGTGCATTTTTAACATTTTCAGCTTTCGTGGATTTGTGCAGTTATAATTCAGTCCTCTAAGTTTGTACATTTAACCTCTAACCTGCTGTTTTCTCCCTTTCTTAAAATCACAAAGCGACATTTTTTATTTGAGTGGGATATTTATTATATTTCAGCCCAATATCACAGCAGATTGTGAAATAGTCACAAAAAACAAATGAAAGTAGAAAAAGTTATGACTATTTCACAATCTTTGTTAAATCAAATTAAAATTAAATTAAGAATAATTTAGATTCGCACCTTTAATCTCAGTAAACGTGGCTCTTAAAGCTGACTTTCTTTTAACTGCAGAATTCTTTTTAAATTTATTTTTCTTGTAACCTGAAATGTGGTTTAATAAATCTGCTTTACCAGGTGTTACATAAACTCAGCAGTTTACCTGGTAACAGCTGTATTTTCTTTGAACTCCTCACTCTGTGAAATTTCACCTGTTCAGGTATTTTAACAGCCTGACACTACTTCTTGTTTCCCTTCTGTTATATATAAACCCAAGATCAAAGGTACCTTAAATTCAAACCGTTTTATCAAAGTGTAGGCCTCCTGTCGTGAAGTACGAGTACGTCTGTATTCCTGAGATTTGGAGCCGGAGGCCTCCGACAACAAACCAGTTTTAAAATGAGATTTTACGGTTTCTCTGTCTCGCCCGTTTTATTTTTAACATTTCTTTGTCACTTTCACAAAGCAGCAGCTGAGAAACTGAACTTCTGTCAGTGATTTATAGGTGATCATTTCAGTGCAGCCAAATATAAAATCAGAGTTCATTTTGGGAAGCTGAGATTCACATTTCAGGCTCAGTGTTATTAAATCAGGATTAAATGAACCCTCAGACTGTTTCTATTGGAACACATTAACGTGCTCAGATATTAAAACTGGACCAACGCACCGTCTCACACAGTTCATCAATGCTGCGCTGCATTTTAATGCTAAATCATTTATTTAATAAGACAGCAACATAAAAATACACACTGAACTAATGGGCGTGAATAATCTTAACACATTTTTAGTTTAGTATCATAAAAAAATCATTTGAAAAAATATTTAATGCACACTAAAAATTCTTTATTCTTTATAATTTGGTAAGTAAGAAAATAAAAATGAGTGAAGCTTTATTTTGCTTTGTCTTTTTTTATATACACAAAAAACATTTACAATAAATGTGAAATTATGTTTAACCTGTTCAGGTGGCAAATCTGTTGAGTGAGACAACAACATAAATATAAGTTTAAATAAAGGTTTGAATATTTTTCAGTCACCTGTGACTGCAGATTTGTTCTTGTCATAGTTCACTGATGTTCGTGCAGTGAGCTGATATCAGAATCAGGTTTTTGACTGAACGTAAAAAGTCCCGTTGAGCAGACCCGACATGTTTCATTTAATATTACGCTGTAAGAAAACGTCATCGATAAACTTTGACTCAGTTTTAACGTCTAAATGTGAAAACAAACAAAATGTGAAACAGAGAGTGAACACAGAACGAATTCAAAAATAATCCTTTCAGTTAATAACTAAGATTTTTTTTGTTAGACTACAAAACAAAGTCAGTTTCTTTGGTTTTGTTTTCTTTACATCAGATGAATTTCCACGTGTGTGACAGGATAAAAGATGCTGAGAAACAGGAAGTGGCGCGTCTTTGATTTATCGCATTAAAAAAATAAGATGGAAATGGAAAACCTCGTAAAAACATTCACAGTAAATCAACATAAATGTGACTCCTTTATACATCAACTCGGATATTAATAAAATATAAATGCAGCATGTACTGATGTCAAGAGAAAAATCTCTTCGTACCAAATTTATTTACTAAATATTTCACACTTGTGAGGATCCTCAACATGTCGTGACTGTAAATCAGAAGAAGACCGAGTCCCGCTTCACGTTAGTGCCGAGTCACATTAATATATTCTCAGGGTGTGAACCATCAGTGCAGCACGTTCACATGGAAACGCTCCACAAACATGTGTGTTACACACGAGTGTAAAACATGAACCATGGACGATGACTTCCCTTCAGATAACATTAACCTGGTATGTCGAGCGGCCGCGGCACTACAAACATTTCCATATCACATTTAGCAGGAGTTCAGTGCTCCAATCATGTGATCCATTATTTTCAGCTTTTGTAACTTTTATCTTGTTGTCATTACTGTGACACAACTGCAGCATTTAACCTTTTAATTAAGCGCCTTTAGCTTCTCATTATCCTTCACATTTACTTGGAACCTGAAGAAAAGGGGCAAATAAAGTTGGATACTTCAGCTTTCACGCATGTAGTCTGACAATGATAACACATTTGTACTGTTGGGGCATTTTCTTATGTAATTATCTGACCAATAATGCGGCTCCTGTGCGATTAACGGCGCTAACAGAGCGTCCAAGAGACCGTGAGCTGAACTTGGCACTTCCTCCTCTTGCTGAAGCGGCACCGAGATCCAGTTCAAGGCAAGATTTACCTTGAACTGTGATTTATGCAAAGCTGCTCTAGTAGAGACCAAAAGTAAAGTCTGCAGTGTCAGTTTTGTCTAGAAAAAGCGTAGATGTCACCATGACAACCAAGAACCCAGAGCTTAACAGGAAGTAGGAAGTGTTTTAACACAAACCAAGCCCTCTTCCTAAACCTGAACCGGATACTGAAACCATGTCACTTGAATAATGTAAACATAATCAAGTTTATTTGTGTTTATTTTAGTCGTCTATTAATTAAAAACGGTTCATAGCCCTGTTCATAGTTAAACTGCAAAAATTTCATGTTTGAGTCAAAACTATGATGATTCCCACAGCAGTTTGTGAAAAGTCACAGTCTACGTCAGAAACATCTTTATTGGATGCACAAGTTTGAATTTATATTTATGCCTTCCAAACCCGGTTTTGATGTGCGTGGGATCCAAGCGCAAGTTTCAACCATCTAGCTGTTTTTCTTTTGAGGTGAAGTTGAAGAGTTTGGATGTAGACCTCCTCCAACATTGTTCCATCCACTCTGTGCAGCATAGCGAAACTGCTGCCACCACCAGGCCTGACAGTTGGTACGGTGCTCCTACCTTTACTCTTCCAAACAAACCTCTCGTCATTGCAGCTCAATCTTTGTCTCGTCTGATCGTAGAACTTCGTGTGGGCAGCTGCAGGTGTCAGTCAAACTTGAAGGTGTTATTTTTGGAGCCAAAACCAAATTCTTCCCTGCACGTGTCCATGGTGATGTAGAGCTGGCTTCACTGTGGACAGTGATGCTGGTGTTGCAGCAGTTTACAGTTCATGGCAGAGCCTTGGTGGTTCCTCTGTTATTAACATCCTAACCACTGGGCGCTCATGAGGGTCCGTTTGGGTTTTCTTCCAGACTCTTGGCAAAGTGGTGACGCATTAAAATAACTTCTACTGAAGTATATCTGCAGCTGTTTAGCAACGACTCCACGAGACCTTCACATCTTGTGTAAATCTACAATCATCTTTCTTAGATGTTCATTGACTCCCAGGAGTTTCACATTGTTTTGAGTGTAAATTTTGTAGTAGATTAATGTGCAGACACTTATGGCTGCATTGATTCTGCAGTTAAAGTTTAAGGTGTAATTTATTGTTAAATCCTGGGAGTAGCTCAGCATAGATCCTGCAGGTGGTTTCTGTTTAATGGACTCTGTTCCTCTGAGCGCTGAGAGCCAGCAGCTTGTGTGAAGAGCTTTTCCTCCCCCCGCAGTGACCGAGCTCTGGTGTGTAAACACTGGCCGGTTTGTGCGGAGCAGTGAATTAGCAGCGGGCGGCGTCTGGGCGGCCGTAAGGGATTAGCCAGTTAACACTTTCCTGGTGCCAAACACAATTGTGCTCCGTCAATGCGTACGGGTCTTTGAGTGTGTTGCCAAGAGACGGCGACTGTTACCATAAAAATGTCAGTTTCTGAACACCCCTGCCACCACCACCTCCATCCTCCTGAGCTGTGTGACCACACACAAGTAAAACAAACCGACTTTAAAGGGAAAAACCTCCACAGATGTAAAAGACGAGGTTAAAATAATCACACGGGTACAGGAGGAGGAGGTGCTGGGAAAGATGGACCTCCAGGGGACAGAAGGAACAGAACAAACACGACTTATTACTCCACATTTATTGATTACTATTGATTCCACAGGGACTAAACTTTGAAATCAATAAAACTTTATTATACGCAGCAACAGAGCAGTCAACAATATCTAAAGTTTTTTTGGCATTTGAGTTGAATTGCAGGCGTTCATAGCAGGTTTGATTATTTGTGGCTTGTGTGCCATTCCTACATGGGAATTCAGCGCGTTTGTTTTCATGGTCAGACCCAACAGAGGCTGGAAGCTGAGTTACTGAGTAAGGATGAACATGTGAGCTGTTTTAAATCCTGCAGTTCCACGTTTAACCCTCGCAAACATTTTAATACGCAGCTGAGAAGCTTTTTAATGCCTCGACTTCAGTTTCAGTCGAGTGAAGCTGGGAAATATCAGGAACACGATTTAAGGCGAAGATCTGCTGGATGTCCACCATCAGCTGCTAAACTCGCTGCTCGCTGAAGTGCAATTAATCATGAGCCCCTCGCTGCTGTTCGTTAATTAGAGACTTCAGGAAGAGGTGTGACAGCGTTAATTAGCAAACTGTACAGACGATCTGTGGAGAAAGACTCAGAGAGAGAAGAAGAAGAAAAGAAGAAGAACGTGGCGATGATGATGATGACAGAGCGTGCCGTCTGCTGTCAGCCGAACAACACATGGCTTATTTACACTGACGAACTCGTCAGATGATGAAAGGCTGTGAAAGATTGTTGGTCCTGAAACACGACATGAAAACGCAGGACGGCAGAAAACACAACTCGCCGCTGCTTTCATCATCGAGTCATCTCCAGTTTGGCTGAACAAATATTTAAAGTCATGTAAGACGTGGTTCTGATTTATGTTAATAACAGAAATAACACAAAGTACCATCCAGCCAATAATCCTAAACACACAAATATGGTTTTTCCTACATTAGCCGTCGTGTCGCGTCCTTCTATGAGCCAGTCTCAACAACTGGCAGCCATATTGAAACACCCCCAGACTGTTATTATGATGTTAGGTAAAATATGGTCAATTTTAATGGTCCCCAATAATAAAAACTGGATCAACAGAAAGCTCGCAGGTTTTTCAGGTCCCTTCCTTCAAATTGAGAAATTGAATTTTTCCCTCTTTAAGTTACTTGGTCATGTTTGCTGTTGCAGAATTTTTCCACAGAGGTTTTTTAATTAGACGGTCTCTGGTTTTATTTTCTTAACATTAGAAAATAGAAACAAATAAAAACATTAAGCTCTTTATAGCCAACCAACAGCAAGAGATTATCTAAATATTCATTCTACCTTTTCCACATGTAAGAAGGCAGCAAGAAATATTTGTCTTAAACTTCTGGTTCAATTACCCAGACATGTAAAATTTGTCCAAATGTTTCATGTGTTAAAACATTTGTCGCATCTCTCTTGGTCTGTGAAGGCCTCAAAGTTTCAGATCCAACCCCACTTTTTATTTTTCAGCCTTGGAATTTGAAGCTTGGACTTTCTGATTCTTTCTCAGGGCTGAAACACTCGTATACGGTGTTTCAACAAAGCTCGGATGATGTTCTTAAGATGATTGTTGTTAAAACAAGAGAGCCATGAAATACCTAAAGATGTGATGTGCAGCTCATATTTGTGCAGTACCCTGAGCCTGCAGCTCAGACCCCCTCGTCTCCGTCCTGATGTGGAAACTGGTTTTCCTGTCAAAACTGCTCCAAACTCCTCCAGGGCCGACGTGGCCTTTTTCCCAGCTGCAGGAACGTTTAGCTCCTTTCAGCTAATGTTTCTACCCTCCCTATCATAATCTATGAGACCTCACGTATCTGCACATCTTTCCCCTTTAAGCGCTGGGCAGGTTTTTGGCACCTCGGCAGCTTTGAAGTGCGGCTCTGAGGTGTTAGTTTACGGGCTGAAGGTGGAGATAAGATTCCTGAATGGGTCGTAAATTAAACCCATCACTACAGAGGTTTAAAAAAGAGGCTGGAGGCAAAAACACACCGAGGTCATTAAACCTGAAAGTCTGTTATCAACTCGAACATTCTCCAAATACAAGAGAAGCTCTTCAACAGCCTGACCCGAAGCTTTACGTCTGTTTGAATAAAGTTTTTACTCATGACCTCCAGTGTGTGAGCTGTTCACATTTATTATCTTCATGTCATTTCATGTCCTGGGGCAGTGAGAACAGAAACTACAAAAAAACTTCATATAAAATAAAACGATGAGTCGTTTTTCAAGCAAAAGCTAAACTGACACTAATTAAAATGCAATTATCTGACAGATAATTCTGAAAACGATCTCCGTTATCTGCAGTCTGCTTATTTACAGAAGTCCAGTTTAGTTGAGTTAAATTTGAGGATTTCATCTGGGTGTTGCTCACTAGTCGCTGAATGAAGACACAGCTAGCCAACCATAGGTTACAGTGCATACAGCCGCAGCAGTTGTATAGACTGTATATAAAAGATGGACTTATCCACTGTGATGTCACACCAGGGTCTGTAAAGTCTCATTATGAAGCTGCGTGCATCGTGACACATCGGGTTTAATGTTTTCATTTTTGCCGTTTTGTTGGCTTGAAACTGGACGTGATGAGCGAGACTCTGAGCGATGCAGCTCACACGTTAGCTAACGAATGACGGATAATTTAATCTGTTAGCATGGCTGGGTTTATTGTTTTAACCCAAAATTGAACTTTAGTTTTAAACTTTGTGTTTTTTTCAGTGGGACTTGAAACTTATGAGAACAGCGATGAGCTCAGATCAGGCTACCAGCAGGCTCACTAACATTTACAGCCAAAGAAATCACAGTGAAATATTCACAATACACATTCAGTGATGAAATGTGCAGATTGTGTTTCTAAGATTAATAAAATCTTTTGTATAGTTCAGTTTTAGAATATTTAATTTGCCACAAATAAAGTGAAAAATGAAATGAATTAAAAATGAGTCTTGGTGATGAATTTTCTTGTTATCGGGAATTCTTTGAGCTACGATAATCATGCCGTAAAAATCTGATATCCCGGAATTAGTAAATATTTATATAATTAAGTTTAAAAATCTGACGCATGCCCTTTAAGAAAATAAGTAAAATAAGTAACAACGCACGAACAAAAGAAAGGAAAATAATTAAAATAAAATAAAAGACTGTTTGTAGGTTTGTTTTTTTAACTTTTGCAGTTTTTGTTATTTTAGAAGTTATTAAAAAATGAATTGTCATATTATTGAACTGGAAAGCTTTTATATTTTATAAAAAGCTGAAATTTTCACTAGTTTGATATCCTCTGTGTTAATGTTTTGCTTCATATTTTGGACTTTCCTGACATCACGTTTTCCTTACTTGAAGTTTACATGATCATAAGTTTCATATTTTTAGATTGTTTCTGTTATTCTTGTAGTAAATTGGGATCTGTCCTGGCGTTGGTGATCCTGGTTCAGGATCAGTTTGGGGTCTCAGAGTTCAGAAGTTCACTGACAGTTTATGGCTAAGTTGAAGCACCTGATGGCTGCAGGGGGCGACACCCCCGTCAGTGCCGTGCACAGGTGGGTTACGGGAGGGCGGAGCCGCCTGCCACAAACCATTTAGGGTGTAGAGAGGGGAGGCCAGGGGGAGGTTAGTTAGTGGGCGTGTGAAAAGAAAACGACACTAATTCATTGGTAATAAAAGCACCACCTCGCCACCTCCTCCCCTGTCTGTTCCCAGGCAACGCCATGCTCAGCAGCCCCCATCTTCATCCCCTCCATCCTCCTCCAACTTCTATGACTAATCGTAAGACATGTGGGGGAGGAACCCGCCGCTGTGCTTGCGACCAACACGGCTCATCAGCATCATCACAAACAAACAAGCAGCGAGAGCCGGACGCCGCACACAGGAAGTTTCGGGTTTCAGGCCTTAGCGTCGACAAATAGCAACTGACGGTAAAGGGAAGTCTGAAAACAAAGATCTCAGGGGGGCGGGAACCTGGATGACACATGTTTCTGATGTTGGTTTCAAATGTGGATCAGGTTCGTTTCCAAACCTTTCCAGCTCTGGTTTATAAACTTAATCGAGCAGTTTCCTTTAACCAAACCAAAGACTGACTGAAAAAGAACATCTAATGAGTCCCACCCAGTGTACTTCATGAGAACCAAATAAAGTCCATAAAAGCTTAGAATTAGCTTAACGATTTCAAATATACTTTTTTATTTATATGCTAAAGTCTTTTCTTGGCAAATGCATTTGCAGGAAAATTCACCAGGAGACAGAAAGCTTGTGTTGTGGATGGATTTACTCCATTTTTGGTGTCTTCACCAAGGACCTCAACTTTTATCAGGAACAATTTACCCTTCATCCTCCATCTTCCCTGTGCTAATGTGTTCTAATTAGCCTGACTGCAGCTATGAAGCTGCGTTGGTGTTTAGTTTTCTGCCTTTGTTTATTCCCAAAGTTACTCCAGAGCTAAATGTTTCATGTTGAAATTTTTATATTGAATAAATCCATCATCAGTGGATCATCTTTACATGGAAGGTAGCAGGTTGCCAACTTCTAACTCCCCTAAACCTCTTAAATCCTCTTTTTCATGGATGTTGGATTTTATTTTAACAGCTGGGCAAACAGCCACACCCATCACTTATTGGAGCTCAAGTTATTTTGGCTGTTTTTATAAAAAGTAAGCTCAGTGATGTCACTGCGATAAAGAACCGGAAAGTTTCATTTTCACTGCTACGATTCAATAAAAAGTAAATAACCTTAACATTTCAGTTTAAATATTAACTCTGGGTTTACGGCAGTTACTTTTTCAACCAGCTGCTTCGAAACCCTGAAAACACATTTTATTCTCAGTTAAACTGCTATGAATCTTTTAGGCTCATAATCTCGTTCTCGCCAGTTTTACCTAACTCTTAGCGAGGAGTGCCGGTGAAATATGAATAAAGGTAATTACTTGGAAGGTGTAAAGTAAATAAAACGTTACATCGTGCAAAAGAAAAAGCAACATAAATGTGTGAAGCAGGTCAGCGATGGCGCGCTGACCCGTCGGGATGGACTCGTTTCTCTCCGTCGCTGCATCATTTACACCGTCACTCAGGGGAAGCCGTCTTATTTGGGTCACACATGAAATCAAACAGCTTCACCTCTAGCTGAGACGGATGATTTATTCAGACGCTGGCAGCCGCTCAGCACGGCGGCAGATTGTGTTCTTGGTGATCTGCCTGAAGGCGCCAAAGGGAAGCCATCAGAGGACGCTCTGCAGAGACACGGAGGTTTGCCGCGCTCACAAACCGGGAGCTCGGAGAGCGCTCGCTCCTCTGACAGATTTCAGTTTGTTTCTTAAACAAAGCACGACGTGTAAAAGAGGCATATTCAGAGACCACGTCCAGTCTTCTCCTGGCTGCTGTCCCAGCTCGTTGTCCCGTCAGAGAATAAACTCACATCTGCAGGTGATGAAGACTCGAGTATATATTCAGCGTGGACCTAGAGCCTTACACATTATGAGAGATACACCACCCTCTTTGATTGTGAAGTCAGGGTCTGTGGGGCTTCTGCCACACTCCAATTGGAAGTCTGACTTCAAGGAAGTTCCAGTTCAAAATTCCGACTCAAAAAGTTGGAATTACCGATTTCCCAGAATGCAACATTAGGACCTAAAAGCTACTCGGTCAGTCTTCAGGCTCTAAAGACCAGGCTCGCTGGAGGAATCTTGAATTGACATGGATTTTATCTTTATGACCTGCCGTCCTGCACCTGCATCCTTTTTATCAGGCGGAGAGGACGAACCGAGGCCGCACACATTCACATGTACAAGATTAGGCCCAATTCAACCTCCTTTCTTCCTCCACAGCTTGAAAGACACGACGAGGGGAGGGACAGACGAGCCGAGAGGACTCCTCTGGTGTTTTTTTTTTATCTGCTGGAGGGTGAAAGGCAGAGGGGGGAGAGAAAAGAAAGAGGAGGCGAGGAGACAGAGCCCTTTGTGTTTCTCTCAAGTGCTAATTCACAACGGATTCCTCTTAATGCACTCGTGAGGCTCTGGTAATGGTCTGAGTTTGCATTCAAATGGTGTATTTGTAGCTTTATAATTAGTCTTTTTTAAAAATTGAAACGAGATCAGTTTAAACACTTCAGGAAGTCTAACTGGTGCAGGATGCTGTTGACATTGAAAAATCACTGCTGAATGACACTTTTTTTTTCACTTGATATTTGCTTTTGGCAGAAAAAGGAGCTCCAGCACTTTCACACTGTATAAAACCAGCAGGTTGACTTGTTTAGCTTAAAGTGTCATGGTTTGCTGCTTTTCTTCCTCTGGACCTCAGCAGCCCATAAAAACACATTTCCAAGTTTGTCGAGCTATTTTTAAAACTGAAGACCAGCTGAAGTTGCGAAATGACCAAAACAGGACAGTAAATGTATATTTGAGAGAAGCTCAGATTAATAACTACATATTACGTAGAAGCTGTTTTACCAAATGAGGATAGAACAGTTATGATATCCAAGGGTTTATTTTAATTTTGCAGAAACACTAAATATTCAGTGATGTTTAAGAAATACACAGTATTCATTAGGGCTGGGTATCGTCACTGATTTCTAGAATCGATTCAATTCCGATTCACAAGGTCCCGAATCGATTCGATCCACGATTCGATTTAATTCGATTCGATTCGATTTAAATCTGGGAAATTTTGACAGTCAGAAATAGAATTCAGATCAGTACATTTACATATTTTTGTATCCATAAAAAGGAAGCTGACACACGCAAGACTTTATCACAGGTGTAAGCGTCACAGCAGATGCCTTTGTGTCAAAGTAGCTGAAGATAAAACACAGAAAAACATGAAGGTGATTTTCCTGGCCTGGGATTTTATAAAAATATTCTGCAGTACATCAAAAACGAAAGAAAACCATTAATCAACATATGAACATTACCTCTGACGTTACAGCGGTTTTATTAGAGACACGGCTAAGCATTTTGCATTTTGAATAATTTTAAAAAGTTTAAATTTGTTCAGTATTGAACAGCAGAAATGAGGTTTTCTTTTCGGAAGAATGTAAAAGGGAAAAAAACAGCGGCCAACAGCCTGTAAACAGCAGTAGACTTGTGCGTAACAAGCAAGCGAATAATGAAGAAAGGGAAACTGTTCTTGAAGTACAGAGAGAGAGAGAGAGAGAGCTGTGCATCGCGGTGGAAGCAAAACAGTAAAAGTCAGAGTGAATACATGACGATGTTTATGTGACGCGTTTGGAATCCAAACCGAACCAGCAGCAAAAGAAGATCCAAACTTTGGATCTTCTTTTGCTGCTGGTTCGGTCAATATTGTTTGGAGAGACATCAAACTAACAGCTTTAGAATCAGCGCATAAAGGGCGTGAACACAAAGCGCGGACCCGCCGACAGATCAGAATCAGCGAGCTGTCGGCTTTCAGCCCCGACTGTGAGAAAGGCGACATCTAACTGATTCTGATCCGCGGGTCGCGCTGTGTGTTTAAGTCTATGTGCAGAATCCCTGTACCTGCTCTCATTTACTGTCTTAACTGTTTGGTGGTTCTTGAAATTTTGTGAGATGTCACCAGAGATTCTGGCATTTCGGGCAAAATAAATTTATATTAAAAATTCGATTCAGGATTTTAATGAATCGATTTTACGTTATCCAAGCCAGAATCGATTTTAATCGATGAATCGATTATAAAAACCCACTCCTAGTATTCATTATGTTCAGCTAGCATAAACAGATTTTCCTTGTCAACACGCGAGCGAGATGAAGATCCAACTAGATATTTTTTTGTAGTTCTTTATGTATTTAGTTAAAACATTCTGTATTTCCCACATATATACTTACTTCAGCGACGACCTTAGCCGTAGCTTAGTTCAAAATGTATAACTGATTTAATAATAAAAAGTCTGGGTAGCTTAAACTCAGATTTCATAAATAGAAATATGGGAGAAAAATACATTTTTAGAATAGAAATGTTAGCCCAGCTTAAGCATTAGTTAGCTTAACTATAGTTGGATTCATGTTAGCTAAAAGTTAGCGGCTAAAACTCTTAAGCAATTTAATAAATATAAGTTAACAGTTAACTTTAGAAGCAAAAACGGCTTATTTCATGTTTAAGCAATAATTTAATGGTTCAAATTGTCTAAAAGTTTTGTTAGCAGATAAGGCTAATGGTATATTTCAGTTTTTCTTGGTACTTTTTGGTTTAAGGTGATTTATATAGTTCAAATTCATTGAAAGTTGTGTTTTACACAAGCTCTGATATTTGTATATTTTGTACACTCTTATCGGTGATATTCCTAGAAGAACAGATATTTAAAAAAAATTATTTTCAGTCATTATTTTAAAAAAAAAATTGAGGTAAAAACAAATTTTTGAGCCACGCATGAAGTTTTACAACATTTTCCCAGCATTATAAAGCGAGTCTGTCCTCTAAGTGTGTCAGTGAGTAAATATTAATTGTTGGAAAATTATCTCAATGGCCTCTTTGTCTGGAGCTAAGCTCTTTTTTCCTGTTCACTGTTAAAATCGGTAAAACTAACAGTCACTTCCAGCCGTATTTGCTCACAGCCATTCAGCCGCACACAAAGCGCAGTTCAATCACGTTCATCCACAAGTGGGACTCACGTTTTGTTTCGACAAAATAAACTACCGGAGCCGTCTTTTTCTTTCTTTCAGCCTCCTCGCAGCTTTTATTTCACGGCTGCCCCGAGTCTCAATGGGAATGTCAGCACTGAAGAATGCTTCGCCCTCCTCCTCCTCCCGCTCCGCTCGCCGGGATTCAGCCGCCGTCCAGCCGGCTGACAGCTTCCCCACCACATCACCTGGCGACTAAAGGGACCACACACACTCCTCGTCCTCTGTGCCCGGCTAATTCTTCTTCTTGGCTTTTCTGGAGGGCGAGACTGTTTTCAGCCACAGGTCTTTTCTCTCTGGCAGCTTTTCACCCTCGAGGACTTCCAAACAAATTTCAAGCATGAGTGTAAAAGCTGTCGAGTGTTATTGGACAAAAGAAATGTCCCCCCGTTTGTTCCAGGTCGAAACTTTACAGCACTCAGATCTGTGTTAGTCATTCAGCGTCCACAGCAGAGCAGTGACAAGTCATATTTTGCCAGGACCACACATGCAAGACTTTATTATCCCAGAGGGAAATTTCCTCTGGACGTACAGTAAACAAACGAAGCGTCCAATAAATTCATACTGAAATAAAAAAGAGACGATCAACGAGAGAAATCTTTAACCTAAACTACAGCGTCACAGTGTGATACATGCCAGCATATATACGAAAGAAACATGTCTCATGTCAGCATTTCTAAGTAATATATTTTAACAGTAGTACATGCAAATTCATGTTTTTTTGTTTTATTTTACTTATTTTTGTGGAGGTTCGGCTGGTTTAAATGCTTCTACAGTTAACTACAGCTATACTAGCTTTGAGGTTTGCTTCTTTAAATGCCTGATGGTAAATCAAAATAAAGTAATTTATAAGTGATTGAATAAGTTGAATGTAATTGATAACACATGCTATTAAGAAAGGATTCTACATGGTTTAAAACTGCCAAAATCAACCCTGTTAACAGAAAGGGAAGAAACAGTCGCTCTCAACGGCTTCCAAAATGATCTGCGTTGTGATGAAGAGACGTCAACTAAAGTCGAACTAGTGCTGATCTGTACTTCGGTGTATTATCAAATTGTACCACAAAGTGTTGCTGAGACTGACAGTAACCTTTATTAGATCGAGTTAGTCATGCATTCTTAATCACAGTGGGGAAAATAAATAATTAGATTGTGAATGTCCCAATATGCATTTGTGATGCTTTTGTTTTGAAGGAGTCGAGTGAGTTTGGACTGGAATAATTGTTTAGGTATAAAATAACTAATTGTTAGCCAATAAGCTTGCAGTTTCTCTCAGTCTGATTGTTCATTGATCGTATGAAAAGCTTTGCTGGCTACATGGCGTACATGTTCACTGTCACCAGGGGGCAGCGTCAGAAATACGTGCTACAATCAAACTGCTGTGTAAGGCGAGGTTTTCGACGGTGGATCAAAACAGAATTCGATCACTGCAGTGACTCGCCACATTGTTGTGTAGCTTAGCTCATGCTAAGTGCTAATCAAAGCCTGGTTAGCTTTAGCCTGGTAGGCGACTGGTTACTGTTGCTGCTGTTAGGATAATCCGGTCATTCAGTCTGACGTCACTAGCCGTGTCTGGGCCTAAACTCCGCTGCAGGTCCATATATCAAACGATCACTATGGCATTACTGAGAGTTGAAAAACTGTCTAAAGTCTTTCATCTTTAATAAAATGATCAGCGTTCTGCTCTACCAGGTGTAACAATTGAGTTTAACATCCAGGCATCCATGAAAACGAAATTTATGACATTTAACGGAGTTAGAAGTTAGCAGGGAGTTAGCTCGCTAGCTTCTATCTAAATACAATATAGCATGTCCTGACTGCGGGGTTTTGGAAACAAATTCAAACGTACAGCTCTGTTATCACTTCCAACATAAATGAAGACGGAAAACTAAACAGCAGTGACGTTTGTAGGGTTACTGAAGTTGGGTTAGCTGGTATATAATGATGTGCTACGTGACCGCTAGCGACACAGCTATGTTAGCATAATATAAACAAGCTAACTTTTTTTCCACTGGATAAAAGTTAACGTGAGTGTTCTCGGTGGTCAGGAACAAATGTAATCGCATGGCAGGATGCTGTAAAAGGACCAAACTTCAGCCAGGAGAACAAATGAGATAATCCATCCACAGTACGAGGTTAGTCATTCATATACTGCTGCATGGGCTGGGCTGTAGTTACATCCTAAGGTTTTAAAAACTGAGCTTAAATAAATGATTAGCGGTAATAAAAGCCGAGGGAGGTCAACAGGGATCACTGACTGTTTTAGGAGCTTTTTGAGATTAAATAGAAGAAAATACAAAACATTAAACATGTTAACAACACAAAAGCCATATTAAATGCAGACTACTTTAGGCCCGGAAGTAGGATTCGTCACGTCATCACTTAACGACCGGATTGTGTCACCAAAGTCACGCCCAGTCTGCTCCAGAAACCTAATTTGTTCTGCTCATGTGGAAAAAAAGGGCTATTTCCTGTTTCTTCCCATTAAAATAAGACTGTGTGACAGATTCTGGGGTTAGAGTAAAATATAATCCTTGATTGTGATAATTATGAAATGGCGCTATCACTATTCCTCCCATCAGGTAAACTCTTTGTACATAAACCGCATATATGATTTAAAAAAAACAAACATATTAGGAATGGCAACTTATTCCTAATTTATGTAATTAAAAAATAAAATGTAAATATTCTTTATACATATTTTATAATTTTCTCTGCTTAAATGAAAAGCACAACATCTCTCTTTATAAAATGAACTGCTGAACATCAGGCGCGCCGGTGTGTTTCCATGTTGTGACAATTAAACCCTCTAAACCACCACGTGGTCCGCCTTATTTTGAAGGGTCGGGAGGCACTGCACGCTTCCTATGTCAGACGCTGTGTGCTTTATGGCCGACAGTAAAACATTTTAGTGCCGCAGAAATTGGGCTGTTATTAAAATAGCGGGCTCGTATCTGTCACGGGGAGACGTACAGTTATCTTTTGGTGACGCCGAGACATATTTTATCATAATCTGCCGAGCGGGGCCTTGTACACATCATTGGCTTTTCCTGCTCGGTTAGATTGTGAAGGTCAGAGTTCCTGCAGCCTTTTATGGCTGTTTAACTTTTAAGAAGGATTGCGAGGCGGCGGCCGAGGCGATTTATCTTCACCTCCATCAGTCAGTCAGGGCGTCGTGTTTGGACTTTTACAAGATCTCTCTGTCAGTCCACGAAACGTCACTCAGATCAGGGGCTCCAGGTCAAATTTAGCAGATAAATAAAACACAATTTTCTCTTTGAATGGCTCTGAGTTTAACATGTACGATATACAACCATGTAAAAATGATCAGATTGTATAGAATAAGAAAAATAAGATTTTATTTTGAGAATTTAGTGGAAATTTTGGATCAAAATAAGACTTTTAGTGTTGCTGCCTCTACAAAACGTTACTTCAAAGCCAGGTTTAGTAACCAGGATGCACTGATTCATATTTAGGCATAAATGCAGTGTGGTTATTAGGATTAAGGGAAAAGTGCACCAATAGCCTGCACAGACATATCCAGATGTATTGGCGCCCTCGCTCTGTGACCTCAGTAAACACTTCCTGATGAGTTTATGGTCTCAGTCGCTGGTTTTAAGACTTGGCGAATAAAGCCAGTTTAATTTGTAGATTATCTTTCTCACATAGCTGAAAAAGCTCAGCTGGAGACTTCATGCAGACTTGGGAAAACTGGCGGATGAGACCTTGCTGTCTGTCCTTTTTTCAGACTATGGTAAGTTTCGATATTTTTCCTCCTTAACGCTCTTTTCTTTGGATGTCGTTTCTTTCCACTGGTCCTTCGTACGCTGACTGATGACAGATTAAAATTTGACTCGTCTGCACGTGAACACCTGCGACTTCTCGTCTGTGTTTGTCGTGGCGCTTTCATAACACACGATCAGTCAGAATGGTGACGTCTCTCTCGGCCACTGTATTCAGGATGGCGGCAGCATGGCGTCCTCCATAAGCCGGTGCCCGCTCCTATGTATTTCTAACAGCTTAATTCTAAGTTTAGGAGATTTGTTGGAAGATGTAATCACACACTAATCTGTGTATATTTTTAAAATAAGCTCTAAAAAGACAGACGGTTCCTTTAAAGTTTCATTTACAGTTTTGTCTTCTTACACAAAGTGTCTCTAAATCTGCAGCAGACTTTGTGGAGACCGACTGCATCAGGCTGAGTCCGACTGTGGGTTCAGGTTTAAAAAGCAGCTTTGCAATAACTGAGCTGATAAACTGACATCGCGCCGGCGCTCCTTCACATAATGGACTTCCTGAAGTGCCGGCCTCCCGTCAGGCGGTGAATGTTTGGCCGGTGGTTTCGGTCTCACGGGACTCGCCGTCACCAGCAGCGTCTTCTTTAAACTCTGAGCAGCCGTGTGGGATCGTCTCCGTTTCATTCGCTTCCCACCGCCGGTTCCCTCTTTGTGCTCATTAAATATTTAATGGGGAGGTTTAAGCGGTCGGCGGGATTAGCTTCAGTCTCCGGGGGAGTGGGCTGCATTGTTTCTCTCCACGGCTGCAGGTTTAGTCTGTTTACATCTCACAGTTTAGTCGTTTTGTTGACGCTGACGGTGAACAATAAGCCGAAAGAGTCTCAGTTTAAAGAGAGGATACAGTGTGAATGGTGATGGACATGCGGCGGGTGGTGTTTGGATGAGCGTGCCAATTAAAACCATTTAGGCGGAGCTCCGAGTTTCACAGTGATTCTCATACACAGCTTCAGCTCTGTGTCACATGTATGAGCTGCATCAGTCGCCAGCAGGACGCTGAGGTGGGTGAAGGTTACAGTGAAACTTCAGTTTGGTTGACCTCTCTCTCAAGCAGAGGTACCTGCAACGTGCAGGAGACGGAGTCTAAAGGGGGCCACGAGCGGACTAACGCTACAATATTGTAACTGTAGCTAAAAGACAGTATTAAAGTAAAGAAAGATCATCATCAGACGATGAAGTCGCCGTGTCCTCTGCGTTGGCAGTGCTCGTTGTTTACTTGTGTGGACTTGAACCCAGTTTAGCTGAGTGGCTCACATGTGAGCGGCAGTCCTGCTGTCTTTGTAGTGGCAGAGCTCTAAAAACTGACACCCCGGGGGCCTCGGGGGCCCGGGGACGTTGGTATTGGGGGACTGCGGGGCCACGCCTTTCAGCCACCATATGCTCCAGATACCAAGTCAAACACGGGACTCTTTTCTTGGCTCATTAAAATGTTCGACATTTGGCAGGAGACGGCTCCCTGTCTTCCTGACCTATTTTCATGTGCGGAGCTGTGAACGTTTCACGGGTTTAGTTTGAGAGACTGATGCTGTCAGATATTCCACCAGACTCTGAGATTCCTCATCCTCTGCTCTTCAGAGGCCTGCAGACTTCACGCTCCTTTACCGTCTGTTAGCAGCTTGATTATAATGTTGTCTCTCCGAAACAGGGCCACTAGTTCCACCCTTAGAGCTTGTTTACTTTTTAATTGTAAGCTGCGGTCTTTATTCTGGATTTTTTCTGCTTTTTTAAATTTTCTTGTCAAACCTGGTCAATTTTCAGTGTACATTCAGCTCCAGAAACTCAGTTTATCACTTTTTCTTATTCTTGGATCTGTATGATGTCACAGAGATGGCTAATATTGATTTTAAAAGGGGAGGAGCTAAAACAGCTTGTTTCAGACAGTTCAAACTGACCTCCAGGCTCAGTCTCAGATAAATAAGGATTACTCTGAACTGTTAATCATGCAAAGCTACTCTAGTAGAGTCCAACCATCAAACTATGAAGCTTAAAATGATCAGAAAATGTGCACTTGGACGTGAACTAAAGATGTGTGTCACATATTGTTCCTGCCTCAAAGTGCAAAATTAATCAGGAAAGATTTTCACTCCGACTGAAGGAAAACTAAGAAATTCACAAGAATCCAGCAGTCACAAAACAAACCAATCACAGAAGCACAAATGATGACAGAAACTTTGACACTTGAGTCACATGATCACTGCTTTAGTAAATTTTTATTCATTTAACTCTCGTCAGCAGGATTCATTAAGAATATGATGATATAATGAGCCAAACACAATGCGAGGCACTAACTCACATATATTATTTTTTAAAATAGTATTTTTCAGACATGTTTTTATGTTTATCTCTGTTACAGCTGCTTTATTGCTTTGATTGCTATTCAATAACTATGTTGGCCGTTTGCATTGGATCTTGGTTTGTTGTCTTAAATTGAATATTCTACCTTTCTTGTCTGTTGAAGCACTTTCCAAATTTGGCACCTTTATAAACAAAATCTTTTTATTGTGGGGACTTCTTGTCTTCCGTACGCGTGAGCATGCTCTAAACTGTTACACAACAAGAAGTTTCTCTAAATGCAGCCCAGAGTTTAAACGTGTGACCCTGAAGTAACGTACAGATGAATGGACGCTTTCTTTAAAATCAATAAAAACTAAAAGGTAAACAACAAACTAAAACAAACATGGCTGAATTAAAGTGAGCCGATCTGTCTGTGCGTGATGTTATTATTAATATTAATAATAACATCACCTCCTCCTCTTATTGTCCCAGAGGAGCAGCGTCTTCTTTTATTACCCTGCAGGGTCATTTACAACCTGTCCCGTCTATTCATTGGTTGAGGAGATAATCCCGTGATAAATCCTCGCCGTGCCCTTCACAGTTGTCATAGCAAGACCATAAACAGCATTTATAACAATCTGAGGAGGGAGGGCGGGGGGCTCTGCTTAGCATGCAGAACAGATTAAGATGGGACGGGGCTGCTTAGAGCCCCTCGCCATCCGTGACAGACAGACGGACTCATGGGAAATGTTCCATCGCCGGCCCGTTTATTCTCAGTGGGAAATGAGCTGCAGAGACGGCGCTCGCCCGGCGGAAACGCAACTTTCCTTAAAGTGGAAAAGAAAAGCAACAAAAGCAGTCAAAAATATTTTTCATTTCCTGCACTTGCAATTTTTCAGTTGGTTTATGTGTGCATGAAGCTTTAAGGAGTTTAAGACTTGGTAACAGTGTGAATGTGTGCACACGAGTGGACTCGAGGCGCTCAGTCTCAGTACGGTCTCAAAGACATTCATTCTATATTTTGTCCTATTTTTGTTACCAGTGAGTAACATTTGGGTGACGTATGTTAAATATGACAACAAATGCAACTGTATAACACAACATCTCTTAACATTACCAAGCAGTTTTTAATATGTGACTGTAACCAGTATTTTATAGCACTCAAAAAGAGTGTTTAGCAGGTAAACCTTTGATGGCATCATCATCGTCTTCTGTCAGAATCTTTGGCTAACACTGGAATTGAGCACACAGCATGTTAGCAGTTCACACCGTACAGGAAACTGTTTGTTCAAGGCTATACTGTCCACGTCCCATCAGCGGTGTCCTTCAGGCATTACTGACGGGACCGCTGCTATTTATAAATTATCTTCTTCTTCTAGGAAATATCTTCATTTTTGTAAACGGTTCCAATTTATTTCTTCTGTTATATTTTATGCAGATGACACACAACTATATTTTCTACACACCCCAGACCTTCTCTTCCTGTCCGTTCCTCACCTCCTGCCTACAGGCAATCATTACTTGGCTCAACCTTAACGACAATAAAAGTCACGTTGTCCTCATTAGTTCAGAGGATCACCTACACAAAGTCTACTGACCACACACCTGCTCTCATCCAGCTTCACTGGCTCCCAGTTCTTCAGCGTATTAAATACAAGAATTTATTTCTCAAATCTGTCAGTGATTCTGCACAAACCAGTTTTTCCAGGACTGCCTCCTCCTCACACGCTCTCCGTGCTTTCTGCTCAGCTTCAGCTGTTCTCCGAACTTCTCACTTCAGGCCGAACACCGTGGACGCCCGAGCCTTCAGCTGTGCTGCACCTCATCTTTGGAGTTTATTACCACTACACCTTCGTCAGCTTGACTCTTTGTCACAGTCATATCAGCCATAAGCTTTGTTTTACATTCTTATTATTCCTGGATTTTAAATGTCCCTAATGTTGTTCTTGTTGATTTGGATTGTAAGGTGACCCTGAGTTGTTATTATTATTATTACTGACCCTGACCCATACCAAGTAGTCTTTATGCCTGCCTAGTCAAATGCCACAAAAGTAGAAACTGTAGAAATAAGAGCAGTGTGATAGAAATCATGCTCAGGCTAAAATAACATAAGTGGGAATTTTTGTGTCCATAAACTCAAACCAACTAAAAAAAAGTCCTTTTATATAAAAACTGGTGTTGAGAAGTACAAATGAAAATGTCACAGTAGCTAAATATTTTCAGTATTTAAGGAACTGCTGTGATTGTGTGTTGTTGTTTATTTGTATATCTTTTAAAAATGATGCACAGCGTGCAGTAAATCATAAAAACGTGACGTTTCTCAGGCAGGTTTTTTCATCAGATGTGCGATTGTGTAAAAATACTGATGCGTGCTGCGCGTTCCCGGAGCCTCGGAGTTGCTGCCAGATTAAACACGACATCAATAAACAGTTGTATTTACTGCTGTCTCAGCTCTGCGAGTCAAAACAAAAAGAGCCGTCAGTGCTCGCATCCTCCCCTCCTCCTCCGGCTGCTGAACGTCACCATGTGACAGCGTTTAGCTGCTGGCGTCCGGGCTAAACACTGCCAGAGGACTCTTCCCAGGTACGCAATTAATCTTAATTAAAGCAGAGTGTGACAAAGGCATCCCACACAGGCCTTTGTTCTGCCTTCAGTCTGCATCAAAGCTGCAAATTAAAATATACATAGCTCTGAGATGGCGTGTCAAAGCTTTGTTAAAACAGAAAAGCACAAAATATGCAGAATAACAACAGTAATTAACTTTAATAGAATAAAACAATAAAAAATACATTTGAACTATTCAGTCTCGGGCGTAGATCCAAGCAAAAGTGCCTCGATAGCTCGCTATTGAATCAAATAAGTAAAACCGAAGCACTTTAATGTTGCGTCTCCTCCAAGGAAACACGTGAGATCTCGTGAAGTGCTGTCCTGTAGATCACCACGGACGCAAGTGCGAAAACACGGAAACATGTCCTGCATTTTACTTCTGGCATTTAGACCCAGAACTTTCTGGAAAGATTATTTATCTTGTTCTGACATGAGAAGAGCTCAGCATCTCCAGGAAGAACAAAACTAAAAGCTAAAACCACTACAGTATTAAATGCTCCATTACAAGAAAACGTTCAGAAAACGAGTGTTGCTCTTCATCTGCTGTTAAGCCAGTTGCTCAGCTGATGGCATCCACATGTCTTATCAGCATGTCTTTGTATTTTAATTTTCAATGTAAAAAGGAAACAGGAAGTCAGGCTGTCACATTTTTCACGTCTTTAAGTCTAATAGGTGGTGCGGCCCTGCAGACTCTGCTGACTGCTCTGTAAAGAAAACAAAGGACAAAAAAGCAATTAAGTCGGGCAGTAAAAGCCCAAGTACCATAACATGCTACATTAAATATCTATTGGGCTCCATAAATTAACACCAAGCAGCTTCTTAAGCACTTTGTCTCATTGAGGTTGTTTACCGGAGGAACAAACTTGGACTCTTTCCTGCAGATGAGCCTGAAATGTACGGAAGCCAAACAGTGCCAAAAATTGAGGTTACGCTGCAGGCATTATTATGACTACAATGACTGAATGATTTTAACAATCAGTCAGATATTATGTAATTGTAGAGAAAATGTTGTGACTAAAAGGATAAAAGAATGATGCTTTTATTTTAATCTTTAAAAAAAATAGACACCTTTATCTGCAGAAAGCTGCTTTAAGACGCAGCCTCGCTGAGTCCCATTCAACCAGCGTCAAAAGTGCAGACTTCAAACTATATGCAACATTTTAAATTACTAGGCAAAGTAAACCCACAGTTATGGTGAATGTTTACCTCGTGCTTTTTCCTGAATAATGTTGTCAGGAAGAAATGGTAAAAACTGGATTTTCCAGGGAAGTGCACAAATAAACCTGTCCCTATTCTATTGGTGGGAAACTGCACCACTTCAACCAATCAAAAAACTGTGTGACACGCAAGCTTTGGTTGCCGAGTAAGAGGGGTAAACTGTGCGAGTGACGGCGGTGAAAGCGAGAAAGCGATGTTGATGGTGAGTTTTTAGATTTGTGAGGTTTAGCGTGATGCGTGTATGCTTGCTTTGTTCTGCAGTTCTGTTTTGTTTGTTAAATCTATGCGACGACTACTGAATGTGGTGCAATCAGCGAAGCTCTTTTTCAGCTGGAATAAGCCAAACAGAGTCCGAGCCACGCAGTGACAACTTTAACCAGGAAGTTTTGTTATGGGAAAGAGGAAGAGGAGCCCCCGGCATGCACACAGAGAAAGGTTCAGCTCTGAGCCCAGGAAGGAGGAGGAGGAGGATGGTGACACTGCAGGTTCCCCATCAGAGTCCAAAAAGAACGTTTTCTGTTGTTTTTGACCAGTGACACAGTCACGACAATCTACAGCAACATGAAGAAAAACGCTGCAAAAAACTCAAGACTGGAGACAGAATCACACCTCATCTGTGCTCCGTCCACACAGTGATGACAGGAGACAGGTTCATCCACCTCTGTAATCCTGAGGAGGAAAAACCAGGTCATGACAACCCTTTAGGGTCAGGCCTCTCTATGATGACATCCTCAGTGCCTGCCGGGTATATTACAACCTGACGAGGGAGCTGGCAAAAACTGGCACGACACAGTGTATAAAAGACCCGCTGACTGCAGATAGAATTTTTTATATTAACTGAATCTAGAAGTGGTTACAGCATCAGGTTCAGCATATGAGCCTTATTCAGCCACCCTGCCTGGGCCCTGGATAGCATGTTTACATGGACACTTTTTATACCAGTCCTGAACTCGTCCTGGACCCGACCAGCATCAAGTCTGGAGCATGTGGTACCTACATGGGGAGGGACGCCCCAGAGGGAGGGCAGATGTTCTCACCAAAACATGTGGATGAATATTTGTCAGGTGGTCAGCTTTGTGACAGGGACTGGTGATCCCTCCACCGTCACAGACACAGATGCTGGCCACCAATCAAATGTTGTGAATAAAATGATCTAAACAAAAGGTAACTGTAACTAAGTATTTTATTTATAGTATTTTTTTAACATTATGAACATTAAACTAATTTATAATAATTATAATACTTTAAGTGGCTGATTAATGAATGACAAAAAATTAAAAGATATTAATGAAACAAGAATATTTATAAGAAATCAACAATATTTACAGGAATATTTACAGGACTCTGCATAGTTATTTAAAGTGGCCAATGCAGGATTAACCCGAGTGAACCTTTCTTTAAACAGCAGGCCATAGAAAACGGTGCATACAAAATATTAACTCTATAATACTAATAATATTTCAGCAGACAAACAGTTGAACCAAGAACTTTTAAAAACAGATATTCTTTTTTTTTTTTTTTTTTTACTCGCCTGTTATCAGTAGTCGTGGTCTGGTGGCACCTCGTCCTCCAGGACAGAAAGTTGGTCCTTCCAGAGAGCACCACCGACTGCCTCCAAACCTGTCGCTCCTCCTCGTCACGTCCTCCTCAGGCTCATCCCGAGGAGGTGAGATGCAGATGCTGTTGACCCAAAATAGCTGAAATCAGATGTGACTTACAAAGGTGTGGTTTCCAAAGATAGCCAGGATCCTGGTCTTCATCGTTAGAGGTGTGCTCTGGAATGATGACTGTTTAAGTGCTGGGCTCCCACACCTTCTAATAGTCTCCTGTGGTACTAGAGTAATGTACTGACCCAGATCGGTCAACCTACCTGTCAGTAAAGCCACCCTGATGGTCACAAACCTGATGGAGGATGGGAACAGTTTCCTGTTTCTGTAGCACGGACTATAAGAACTGCTCAGAGGCTCAATGTGGATGCAACAGCTGTCGATTGCACTCTCGCCATCCTTGCAAATCCACAGGACACGAACTTCAGGTGCTCTGGGTTCTTTGGGAGGTGGATTACCTGGTGGCAAATGGCCACCAACTCCTCTGTGGGTTTATGGACGATGTAGCGGAACAAAGCATGCAAAACACTCTTGAGGCTGTGCTGTAGGATACTCTGTTAGCCAACCAGAAAAGAAAAACCACAGTCTCAATCATGGCGTCCCATCCATGTCTCTGATCCTGGTTCTAGGTTGAGCAGCAATGACAGCGGCTAACAGCTCACCCGAGGACCCCCGGGCCAGGGGTCCTCTTGGTAGCCTAGGTCCAGGACTGGGAAACTCAGGATAATCCTGCAGTTTTTTGTATAAAGATGTGACTTTGTTTATCTCAGCCTCAGATCCACACAGGCTCCAAAGGGGCACATTTACCTGTTCAGTTACAATCAAATATAAACAGGAAATGAATGTTAACACATTTGTCTTTCTAACTTCCTGTCCAGCCAAACACATTGTGACTGACAGCATCCGGCTAAGTGTGATAATCTGTGGAAGTTTGCGAACTTCTCGGGATAAATTGAAATGCTGTGGGTGTGGGATCCCGCCAGAACGACCATTAAGCAGATTTGAGTCCACCTTAAAGAGCGATGTGCTGCTGACTTCATCACTGAGAACAAACAGCACTTTAGGAAATGAGCCGGCGTCTCTGATGAATCTGCTGCGTCGTCCAGACGACTCATTTTGGCGAGGTTGGCCCAGCATTATGGCCGCCATCGTCAGATTAATAACCTCCACAGTGGACCGGTGCGGTGATTCAGCCACGGGTTAATTAAACATTTACATATAGATGCCCGCCGATCTGTTGTAGCTGGAGATTATTTATACCATCAGTATGCAGTTTAATCAGAAGCGGCGGGAGGGCGCATGTTAGCGTGCTCCGTGCTAATTGGCACCATGCTGGCTGCTGTTTTGGAGCTCGGAGAAAAACGGAGTTCACTCTCGACTCGCCTCGACTGTTTCCTCTTTAATGCGCCTTCTTCCTTTCTCAGACTCTCAGATCTGTGCTCTTATTCTGACAGAACTCTCTCCATCCCCCACATGGCCTCTGAATGAACCAAAACATGTTATTTCATACGTTAAATGTCCTTAATTTGTTCATTAAATCCAGGCGGATTCTCCATGAATCAGCCACAGCGGTAAAGGGTTAGCATCCACGGTTTCTAAGGGATTTATTTATGAAGGCTGCAGTCATTAAGGGAACTTTTTGAGGTGTTTTGTGCTGGTTTACAGGGTTAGTTATGGTTATTGATGCTGAAAGACACGTTAAATGACCCCTCACTGATTTCATAATTAAAGCTATTCACTTACTTGGATTAGATTTCTTTTAACTGCTTGCCTTTACACCCCGAATTCTTAATAAACCCTTAAAGTGAGAAATATCTGTGTTTGATAGCATTTTCTTTTTTACTGACTCGTCAGGATTTTCATGTTTGGCTAGAAAGTTAAATGGGGAGCAATTTTTCTACTATTATGCCATTTTTATATATTTATATTAAGTATTACAAAAACAATCCCCATTAGCTGAAAGGTCACTGTTTAAATTACTCCAAATACTGTTTTCAACTATTCTACTGTCAGATTCTCTGAACTTTTCTTTGCTGAGGGTCAGGGATTTGTTTGAATTATTATTTATCTTAGCAGGATGTAGTGCTCTTCAGTAGGCTTCCAGCACTTGGCCAGTAAAGCTAGTTTCTCTTCTAGTGAGGACATATTCAGTTTCCACAAGTCTTTTTTTTCTAGCTTTTTGTAGAGCTTCTCATATAATCCTCTGTCTAAAACCAGAGATCGTCTACATTACACAGCATATAGAAAAAACACAGTAGCTCCATTTTAATTGTTGTAATTTCAACAGTTATTTAGCTGATTTTAGTTTTGTAGTCCCTTCAGTTTGTGTTTTAAGGGTATCAATCTGTTTTAAAGTGCTTTTATAACTTGTTAAAAGTGTTTTATATTAAATAAATTCGAGTTAAGTAAGTAAAAATTATATGAATCTTCATGATGTTCAAACAGTTGAAACTGAGGCTTGAGCTTCTCTAACATCTTTTTGTTGTTTCTGGGTTTTTGTTTCTCTGCATGCTGTCAATTAGAGGCCGAAGAGCTAATGAAGCTGGTCGGCTTTGATCTGATCGCCACACAGAGATGTTTACGGGATCGAAGCGTCTGAAATCCTCCTGAAAAGGATCGTGTTTTTACATTTTCCCTCATAAACATCTGTCTGACTGCAGCTTTCAATATTTGCCATGTCGTTGTCGTTAGAATGCAAACACCCTGTTGACACTTTACTCACGCAGGAAGCTGCATGAATATTTAATCGCCTGTAATATAAAGACTGCGAGCACTCGTGTGTCGCCTGTTTCCAGCCTGCGGAAAACAGAAAAACAACAGGGAGCATTAAAGCTAACCTCTGGGCCCTCAGTCAGTTCATTACAAGCAGACGAAGCGAGAGACAACAGAGCAAATAAACAGAACAACAGCGAGTCTTCCAACATGGCAGGTTCAAAGGTGATTTAAGGAAACAGCACTTTGTAACGCGCTGTTCACACAGTCGCCCTCGACTCTGTAAAGGCAGTGTGGTTATTACAATACAGACGAAATGCTCAAATCTGCTGAATGTTTCATATGTTCTTCACTTTATTAAAGCCAGTCCTGTAGTGATGTGCAGCTGGCTGGTTTTTCAAGTGTTCAGGCTTTTTAATGCTTTTGTGATCAAAGTGTCCAAAGAGGTCACGCAGCACAGCCTCGGGTCTTTATTGCTAACTATAATCATTACTAAGACAGCAGCTTCACTTTAATTATGATATTTATCTTATGTAAAACCAACAAAAAAGTGAAGCCAACGATGAAGTGCCAAACTCTGCAGTTCCTCTAACGTCCACCGGAGGCTCCAGCACTGAGTCAGTCCCCATAGATAGGGATGGGTATCGTTGAGGTTTTATCCAATACCAGTACCAAACCGGTACTTTTGAAACGGTGCCAGTGCTTAAAGAATCAAGAACACAAACTTTGTCCAAAAACCTCTCATGTTTAGCTGTTTTTTTGTAAAAAGATAACAATGTTAGCCTTTTCTGCAGCTATGGGGGATTTATGGCATCACTCTTGGCTGGAAGCAGTGCTTAAACAATGGAAAAAACACAAACTTTGTCCAAAAACCTCATGTTTAACTGTTTCCCAATTTTTCTTTGGTCATTTTAGCCTTTTTGGCCAGCGTGCAGGGAGTATCTGCCATCAAACAAGAGGACAGCCGCATGTAGCTATGATGATGTTTGCTAGTTCACCTTACATGCATTAATGTAATAACGTGGTTAGCCTACTCAACGTAAATTACACACGAACAACATTAAGCTACTCACGCAGAGAAGAACGGCTGCTGCTGCATCATCATCCTCATCATTTCTGCTACACTGGCAGGGCTAGGGGCCAGGACTCTCCTCTTCGTGTTTTTGGGGGATGTTGCAAACTCCGGGTCCGATAACAGGCACCACACCCGCAGTAGATGTGCTCGGTGTGAGGTCTCGCAGCAAGCTATCAAATACGGCGCATTTCTCGGCTTTTAAAAAAAACGCTATGCGTTGCCAGGTGTTTCATCAGATTTGAGGTGTTGCCTCCTTTGACAGTATCACAGTATCAGCTTAAAGCACTTGTTGCTGCTGAGTTTGCATCTTTTGCTGTGAAATACAGCCAGACTTTGACCGCTTCGCCTTGGGCATTTTTAATCTGTAGCTCTGCTCTAAAAGAACGGACGTACCTGGGCCTGCCTACTACGCTCGCAAAGGTAAGTGTAGTGTGCAAGTGTATGACATCTCAGTAAAAAAAAAGGACCAAAATGAAGCACCGAAATGTGCACTGCTTTTCAGTCTGGTTACTACCGTTTATGTCAGAACCGGTGCCATGATACCGGTACACATCCCTAGCCATAGACGGATGATCTGATATCCTCGTGTTGGTGTTGTTCCCAGATCATCATGAAAATGTTGTTCCAGGTTTAACATTGCAAGTGACCAATCACATTGTTGTGACGTTATTATTTTGCGCACCAAGTCATTCCTGCATTTATGAAATTCCAATGTTGCAAGGACAATATTAATTCTGCTTACCGTTTATTAAAGGGTTAGAGTCACGGCCCGTTGATTGGCGGACAGAGGCGGTTTCTCGCAGCTTAAGTACAGTTTTTTGTTTTTTACGGCGGTTTTTCCCGAAGTCGCAAAAGTATGACGTCACAACATTCTGATTGGTCACTTGCAATGTTGATCCTGGAGCAACATTTACTATGATGATCTGGGAACAACACCAACACGACGATATCAGATCGTGCCCCCATAGACTCCCATGTCCAACTTCACATGCCAACACCCCGATAAAGACATTTATTTACTGTTTCTGTCTCTATAGATAATGAATAATACTTCTCATAGCTCACTGGCTTCTTCGACTGACGGCTCAGTCTCTTATTTAACATTTTTTGCATGCTGGCCCGTTGATCACACTATCACACAGTGCTTTTTGCAAACTACCGGGTTAAAAAATGCACATGAGAAATGTCACAACACTGTACAGGGTAAAGGTACCAGCATGGATAATTCATTTTGAATATAACGACTAACTTTGCATTATGTTGTTGTGTTGCTGAACTTTGTAAGCAGTCCCCGAGCACTTGTGTCACACCCATGTGACCATGTTAGAGGGCCCCTCAGTGGAATAAAATATGATTTAGTAGTTTGTTGTTGTTGGTCTGACTGAGCAGGTGTGGTGAGTTCAGCTCTATTAAAGGTTTGACTGGAGCTGAATATGTTTAACTAAAAACTACTTTTCAGTTTAACTACTCGGGTAATTTAAACAACGTGGTTAGGTTAAAGAAAAGGTTTGGGTTGACATGAAACAGTTCCCAGTTCTTTAAAAGATGATTTTCTTGGTTGCCATGGTGATGCATCCCTGATGAAGAGCTGGATAAAATACGTTCTCCAGCCGTGAAATGTAATTATTAGAATGCGTTGCATCAACGCAGACAAACAGATTCACTCTTTTGTGACCATTTAAATTTTGCTCTCAGCTCCGGTTGGAAATGCGACGCTGTGATGTCAGCTTCCTGTACCCGCATCTTCTTCTCCTCAGTGAGGACTGAGACTAAAAGAAGACGTCTTCAGATCTGATTTTGTTGCAGAGACTCGTTATTCCTCCGTCTGTCCGTCTGCACATCACTGACAGACATGGAAAAATCCTCTTTCCCTCCAAACTTTGGAGGAAACATCCCTCCTCCTCCTCCTCTCTCTGCAGGAAAGTGACAGCCCGTCTAATTGGGATTAATCAACTGGCAGCTCCAGTTGAGTGGCGGCGTCACGATCTGAAGAGAAATGGCATTGACCCAAAGAGAGAGGTGTATACCGCCCCGGGGCCGGCGCTTGTACCGATTCATCTTCCTCAGCATAACATTATTATTCCCAACTCCACCACAGAAGAAGAAGAAGGAGCCTCTTTAGCATTCCTGGGTCAAGAACAAAAAGCCAGAGTGGGAGAAAAGAAACTGAACTAATCAAAAAAGAAAGAAAAAGAGCAGCTCTTGACTTTTTTTTACCACCAAAAACAAAAAAAGAGGAAGCAGCAGCAGCAGCGCTACATTATTCTTTTTTATTCTTTCTCTCGCAGCCATCGCTTTGAATTTCAGAGAGAATCTTTTTGCTGAGAGTCAGACGGTGAGGAGGAAAAAATCAAAAATTCATCTGAGAGACTTTCACGAGCGAAAAAGGGAGAGGAGGAGGAGGAGGAGTTTTTCATGCTGGAACCAACATTTGCAGAAAGTTCCAGCTCCTTAAGCAATTATTAGCGGTGATAGTTTGACATGTTCAAGAGTTGTCAACAACTGGCTTTAAACAAAAGTACAAAGCAGAAATAAACACGGCCCGCGGTGGAATTAACTTGAGGGACGCGCGGGGCCGATGAATTAAACATGTGCTGCTGCTCTTCTTCTGCTGTGTTACAGCCGAGTGCGGCGTGCTGTTAGCGGGAGGATGAAGAGCAGAGAAAACACTGCGATAAAACCTGATCACAGGATATCGTGCTCAGTCCACGACACTTTCTGTATTATGTTATGTGTCACAGAATGTCCTCTACGTAATATTAGCTCAGAAAACCTAATGTTGTGGTGTCAGTCCAGCCTTTGCAGCTATAACAGCTTCAGCGCTTCTGGAAAGACTTTCCACAGATTTAGGAGTATTTATAGGAAGTTTTAACCATTCTTCCACGAGCACATTTGTGCAGTCACAGTCTCTAATTCATCCCAAAGATGTTCTGTCAGGACTCTGTGCAGGCCAGTCAAGTTCTTCCACACCAGCCTGGCTCATCCATGTCTTTATGGACCTGCTTTGTGCGCTGGTGTGCAGCCATGTTGGAACAGGAAGTGCCATCTCCAAACTGTTCTCACAGAGCTGGGAACATGAAATTGTCCAAAAAGTCTCGGTCTGCTGAAGCATGAAGAGCTCCTTTCACTAGAGCTAAGAGCTGAGCCCAACTCCTGAAGAACACCCCCACACCATAATCCCTCCTCCACCAAACTTTACACTTGGCACAGTGAGGTCAGATAGATACGGTTCCCTTGGCAACCACCAAACCCAGACTCATCCATCGGATTGCCAGACCACGCGTCCCCACTGCTGTCCATGTGACAGCGTGCTTCACAACACTCCATCCAACAGTTTGCACGGTGCTTGGCTTGGCACTGTTCTCGAGCAGATCTGAAGGCCACATTAAGTTCAGTAGTGATTGATTCCCCTCTCTGAGGTTCTTCTGCAGAGGTTTCTTCCTGTTAAAAGGGAGTTCTTCATTCCCACAGTTACCAAGTGCTTGCTCACAGGAGGTCATCTGATTGTTGAGGTTTTCTCTCTATCATTGTTGGGGCTTTACCTTGAAATATCAAGTGCGGTGAGGCAACTGGTGTTGTCATTTGGTGTTATATAGCTAAAGTAATTGAACTTAATAGAAGTGAATTTGTGGTTGAGTTGCTGTCAGTCCCGATCGCTTAGCAATGAACTTGAATGTGTTATTACACATTCCAATACTGCTTTTTTCACCTTTTCAAATCATATCGACCCTCACAAAGCATTCATGACTTCAGAGTGCCAAATAGGTCTGCAGACATTCTTAAAGACGTTATGATGTGGATTAGGTAATCCAGATCTCTTTCCAGGTGCAAGAACTTAATTGATTATTAATTTACTATCTCTGCGGATATCTGAAATTTATTTTGGTGACTGGTGTGTCGTACAAAGCTGTGTCCCTGACGTGGACAACAATTGTAAGCACAGTCCACAAATTTCCAATAGGGTTGAGGTTGGAGCTTTGGGGAGCCCATCCAACAATCAGCTTTCGTCCACTTATCCTCTCTGCATGGAAGGTTTCCTCCCAGAAAAGCTGAAAGGTTAGGCACCTGTGACCTTATTCCTTCAGGTGGTACCCACAGCTCATGGCCATAGGTGAGATGAACGGTAAATCGACAGAGATCAGTGTGTAAGTCCAGCAGACCAGTGCATCTCTTCTGCATATCTTCCCAGATATATGTTTCATCTCTTATTCCCTTGTAGTTCAGTTTAGTCCAGCGTATGTTCAGATAGTAGCCGATTATTTGATGGAAACCCTTATTTAAAACATCTCCTTATCAGAGGTTCAGTGTTTGGCGTGTTCTGTTATTAATAACAGTTCTTATTTAGTTGTTTAAATTACAAAAACAGCTCCATAATGGTTGGTTGTAATGTCAGCCACAGGTAGTTTAAATTTATTGACATTTGCTCAAATCTGTTCCGTTAAAAACGGCTTTATTATCTGCTGTAGCTGATGTGTTTTTGTAGTGTAGCAACTAGAGATGGACCGATCCGATATTACGTATCGGTATCGGTCCGATACTGACGTAAATTACTGGATCGGATATCGGAGAGAAATAAAAAATGTAATCCGATCCATTAAATATCAAAAAAGCACCCCACAAAACTTGCAACATGGCGTAACTCGTCTCATAATCGTAGCATCTCGGAGCAGTGTGCTCGTGATAGAGCAGCTGTGTGTATTTGTAGCCTCACCAGCATTTCATCTCAGATAGAATAGAATAGAATAGAATAGAATAGAATAGAATTCAACTTTATTGTCATTGCACATGCACAGGTACAGGGCAACGAAATGCAGTTTGCATCCATCCAGAAGTGCTTAGTGATATAGATATATTACAATATATATTAGCAATAATATAGATATGTGAGTATATTACAGAAATGGGTCTATTATGGTATGTTATAATGTACACGGTATGAAGTATGTTGTGAATATTCTATAACTATAAGTATGTACAGGCTGTAGTGAGTACAAGCTATGTACAGGCTATGAACAGGATATAAATATGAAAAACTATACAGAATATGAAATAAATAACTTTACAGGAATCTGAGATATACAGCTATACAGAAATGGGAACTATGCAAGTTGTAAACAGTTGTAGGGTTAAAAATTATCGTATGTACAGAATGATTATTTACACAGAGCTATACAGTAGTGCAGTTAAGGTAAGTGAGGGTGTGGATAATTTCTACAGAGGCTATATAAAGTGCTAGTGGTTGTGAGTGGTGGTTCAGTCCATGTTATTATTGTGTTTGAGGGTACAGTTGTCCATTGTGGGTGTGTGTATGTTCAGTCCATGAGTTAACGTGGGTCAGATGTCAGGAGGCAGAGTTCAGGAGTCTGACAGCTGTGGGGAAGAAGCTGTTCCGGTACCTGGTGGTCTTAGTCCGGAGGCTCCTGTAGCGCCTCCCAGAGGGCAGGAGGGTGAAGAGTCCATGTGATGGGTGACTGGGGTCTCTGATGATTTTCCCAGCCCTTTTCAGACACCGCTTCCTGTAGATGTCCTTTATGGCAGGAAGTGGTGCTCCGGCGATGCGCTGGGCAGTTTTCACGACCCTCTGCAACGCCTTCCGGTCCGAGGCAGAGCAGTTCCCGTACCAGACTGTTATACAGTTGGTCAGGATGCTCTCGATGGTGCAGTGATAGAAGTTCACCAGGATGTCTGAGGACAGGTGGTTCTTCCTCAGAGTCCTCAAGAAGAAGAGGCGCTGGTGAGCCTTCTTGACCAGCTTGGAGCAGTTGGTCGTCCAGGTGAGATCCTCGGAGATGTGGACTCCCAGGAACTTGAAGCTGCTCACACGCTCCACAGCCGTCCCCTTAATGTGGATGGGTGGATGTGGGTCAGCATTCCTCCTGTAGTCCACGATGAGCTCCTTGGTCTTCTCGGTGTTAAGCAGCAGGTTGTTTGTGTCGCACCACTCAGCCAGACGATCCACCTCCTCCCTGTAGGCGGCCTCATCGTTGTCACTGATGAGGCCAATCACCGTGGTGTCATCTGCAAACTTAATGATGGTGTTGGAACCATCAGCAGGTCTGCAGTCGTGGGTGAAGAGGGAGTAGAGGAAAGGGCTCATCACACAGCCTTGTGGTACACCGGTGTTCATCGTGATTGTAGATGAGCAGTGGTTATCCAGCCGGACGTGTTGGGGGCGGTTGGTCAGGAAGTCCAGTAACCATTTGCAGATGAGGGAACTGATGCCCAGGTCTGTCAGTTTCCTGATGAGTTGTGAGGGGTGGATTGTATTGAATGCTGAACTGAAGTCTATAAACAGCATTCTGGCGTAGGTGTTGTTGTTGTCCAGGTGTGAGAGGACAGAGTGCAGTGCGATGGAGACTGCATCCTCTGTGCTCCTGTTCTGGCGGTATGCGAATTGGTGGGGGTCCAGGGTGGGGGGGAGACAGGATTTGAAGTGTGCTAGGACCAGCTGCTCTAAGCACTTAGTGATGATGGGGGTGAGTGCTACTGGGCGGTAGTCATTGAGGCAAGATGGGTTGGAGTTTTTGGGTATCGGGACGATGGAGGTGGATTTGAAGCAGGCCGGTACCACAGCGTGGGCCAAGGACAGGTTGAATATGTCTGTCAGCACTCCTGCAAGCTCCTCAGAACACGCTCTGAGAACACGCCCAGGGATGCCATCGGGACCTGCAGCCTTGTGGACATTGATCCTGCTCAGCACCGCTCCTACATCGGTGGGGGAGAGAGTCAGAGGTTGGTGGTCTGGTGTCACGTCTGCTTTGGTTGTGGTTGTGGGGTTCCCTCGCTCAAAACGAGCATAAAAGTTGTTGAGCTCGTTGAGGAAGGAGACATCAGAGGATGCGGGGGAGGGTTTGGTGGTCCTGTAGTCTGTAATGGTCTGGAGTCCTTGCCACATGCGTCGGGGGTTGGAGTTGGAGAAGTGTTCTTCTACCTTCTTTTTGTAATGGTGTTTGGCTTTTTTGATGCCCTTCTTTAGATTCCAAGTTATCCCAGAGAGAAGTAAAGCAAGTGTGTAAGTTCATCTGTGAATGTTTGTGAAGCATTTCCACGTTAAGCTTAACAACCGATATATGGAGCGACTGCCTCTTCTTGCTGCTACTTCAATCATGAAACTGCTCATTGATCAGCTGATCGGCTTTTCTGTCGCGAGTCCGTCTCTCTTGTTTGTTTTTGGCCCACTTTGCACCAGAAAGAGGAAACCAGCAGCTGAACAACAGCAGCACGTTTAAGCTTGATAATCTGTTGTTAGAATTTATTTAATATTAATTTCTACACCAGGATCCTTTTCCACGCAGCTGACGGCTGGTAACTGTGCAGGGGCGGATCTAGCAAAGTTTAGCCAGGGGGGCCAATAGGGCATTAACAAGGAAAAGGGGGCACAAAGACATACTTTTCTTTCTTATTCTCATTTAAAATGTCGAGCTTTTAATAAATAATTATCTGAATCTTACAACCAAAGTTTTAATCTTATGTAAAATATATAGAAGTCCATTACTGTATATAGTAACTGTTAAGTCTAATATACCCTAGTAAGCTGTACTACTATACTACTATACCCTATTAGTTAGGTTGCTTAATATTTCCGCTAAGTACTCTTTAAAATACCAGAATAGGGAGGATGGAGTAGGTTTAAGTTTATTAGATTGATCAGTGTTGCTGAACTATGAATTATTTTGGGTGCAGTGTATTTTTTACATACAGGTATAACAGAATAGCTTTAGTATTGTTGTTTATTTAAACTTGAGTATAAACTTATACAAAATGCAGCAATATATTAAAAAAACAGTTTTATTGATTAAAAACACACTATATCGGATTCATATCGGTATCGGCAGATATCCAAATTTATGATATCGGTATCGGACATAAAAAAAGTGGTATCGTGCCATCTCTAGTAGCAACTGGATTACTGTGATATTAAAGAAAATATAAAAAATTCTCAAGCAAATTAAAAGCTCAAGACTTGTTTTTGGTTTCCATGCAGGTTTACAGACCTGTAATCCTGAATGAGTGTTACACTTTAATAAGTTTAAAATGGTTTCGATTAGCTGTTAGATGTTAGTACAATGTTATGCACGTGACAACGTTTGTACTTTCGTACGAGTCGTCTCACACTGTGGTTAGTCCAGAAGCTCCCACCGCGCAAAGCTTCACGATGTCTTGGCTCGGTGTAGTTGTGTTTGCAGTCGGACAGTTGTTTTTTGTAACACTCGTCACTCTGTAGTTGGTTTCACTCTACGTAGTAAATTTGTCTTTTTGGAGCAGTTTCATGTTTTTTCCTTTTGAAGTTTTGTCACTTTGTAGTTGGTTTGTCATTTTTGTAGTTTGTATTTTTGTGCATCTTTGAAGTTTTTGTGTTTCCTTGAAGTTGGTTTGTGTCGCTTTTCAGTAGATTTTCTTTCACAGTATTGTATTTTTATAGTTCTTAAGTCACTTAAATGAAGACAGCATTCCTTAACAAGCACAAGCTGGTTATTCACTGACAGCGGCCCTCCACATCTCCTAATCTCTGCATTCACTTACACTATGCTTATTATTTCAAGCACAAACACTGATGCCATTGTGATTTCTTTTTTCTTTCATGTGTGAATTGTAACCTGCACCTGTGTTCACACACACACAGTACTTCACGTGATGAGTGCTTCTTTAATCCTGTCAAGTTGCTTCTTTGGTGGCAGGAGGGTTAATTCAGGCGGCGCTGAGCGGAACAATTCGAGATCGGCGCTCTCTCGCTGCCCAGGAGTCACATCATTAACAGGAAGTGCTGGAGCAGTGGCGTCTCCTCCTCTGTGTGGCGTTCAGGTCTGGATTAATCCCACAGAGTCTGAGAGGAGTTATTATCTCAGCAGCGTCGTCTCTGCCTCTCTGCTCGTCAACCTTCGCTCTTCATAATCCATTACGCTGTGATCAGAATGCGCGCTGTGTTGATTGATTCAAATGTGTATTAGATCAGGGGAGCGGAGGTAGATTTAGAGTAATGGAGTCTCAGACCTCGTTCACTCAGCAGATGGATGATGGCAGCATCAGCGCTCCATCAGTCCCGACGCTATGAGATAATATTTGAAGTGCGATGGATGTTCACGTCCACCGCCATGCGTTTCCCCGTGCCACCTTTATTTTTACCCCCCGCTTCTTCAGGTGATGTCGGCAGGCCGCGTTGTTGCTGAATCGCTGCAGGATATGACAGTAATGGCTTCTCACATCAGTACACGCTCAGCGCATCTTATGTTAACTCGCAGCGCTGCAGAGGAAGCATAGTTTGAGGTTCAGAGTCAAAATAAAGCACTTTGTGATGTGCGAAAATGTACATTTGGTGTCAATCCAATACCAAGTAAATACGGGGCCGGTATTGCTGATACCGAAACCAATACTGACGCTTTTAACCTGTAAAAGTAGCTTATGTTGGGGAGAGCAGTGTCTCATGTCCCTTATTGCCACTGGCTGAGATTTTTATTTTCCACAGTAATTAGTTAATTTGGTGTGGGTTTTGATAATCGATTTTCCGATTTAAAATCGATTCTAGCTTGAGTAACGCGATATCGATTCATTAAAATCCTGAATTCATTTTTAACTCATTCATGTATTTTGCCCAAAACGTCACAATCTCAGGATAAATCCCACAAAATTTCAACAACCACTGAACAGCTAAAACAGTAAACGAGAGCAGGTACACGGATTCTGCACAAAGACATAAACACAGCGCGCGGACCCGACGCATCTTTTTTTGCGCTGGATTCTGGAGCTGCAGGTTTTGTGTCTCTCCAACCAAAATATCAGTCTGTACATGCAGAGAGCTTTTCTTCTAGTGATGGGTCGTTCACGAACGAAATGGCTCTTAGAGCCGGTTCTTTCTGCACACGAGCCTTCTGCTTTACGCTTGGCAGAGGGGGGAGGGGCGGTAGTTACACTCAGTAGCACCAGTGTTGCCAACTTAGCGACTTTGTTGCTATATTTAGCAAATTTTCAGACCCCTTAGCGACTTTTTTTCTAAAAAAAAGTCGCTAAAAAAAGACGTGAAAGCGCGTATCGCTTTTACTCTCAACAAGCAGCGGGTGCTGTAACGCAGTCAGTTCTTCTTTTACTCTTATGCTGTTTTGTGGATCACAAGGTTTAAAACTACTTATAAACACACACACACAAAGTAACTCCACCAGAGTGCCAATTTCGGGTCACTTTTGCCGGTCCAAGCCCGGGTAAAGGAGCAGGGTTGGAATTGTGACATTAAAAAAAAACAATAATTGCTAAAAGAAATTTAATTTGTAGTTCTAAATAAACTTTAAATGCATTTAGGAAGTTTTTTACTCACTTTATGTCTCTTCCACGATGTTATTTCTCTCTCCAACAACATAGGTTACAATTAGATTAGCATGACCAATTATGCAAATTAGGCGATGACGTCATTTAGCGACTTCTAGCGACTTTTAGGACAGCCAATAGCGATTTTCCTTACTGAGGAGTTGGCAACACTGAGTAGCACAGGAACAGAGCGGGAGGGAGACAGAGAGAAAGAGAGCCAGGGACAACAACGTCACATTAGAAAGGTATAGTAATCATCCACAACTATATTCAGTTGCAGATGATAAAGGATTCAGAAAGTTCATGCATGACAGAGAATATGCATGAAGCTGGACACTCTGGTGACAGTGGCAGAGAAAAGGACATTAAAGAAACTGATGGACATTATGGACAATGCTGGGCATCCTCTGCACACGGCCATAAACAATCAGAAGAGTCTGTTCAGTGACAGGTTGCTTCTCCCCAAGACAAGAACTAACAGACTTAAAAACTCCTTTGTCCCACACGCCATCAAACTGTTTAACTCCTCTCTGGAGGGGAGAGGGAGGGGAAACAGGAGGACAAAGGAGGGGGGAACAACTAAGCTGTAGTGCCTCTTCACCTCACTGTACAATACCTTGTGCAATACTTTTTGTAAATAGTCAACAGTGCAATAGACTCAATACTTGAAATGTGCAATTCACTTGTATTTTTATTTTTTATTCCTATTTATTCTATTTATCCCCTTTGTATATTTTATTTATATTTGTCTCTGTATTTATATATGTGTGTGTGTGTGTGTGTATATATATATATATATATATATATATAACAGTTCTGTAACTGTAACTTCGGTCGTTGCTGTGCTTTTTTTGGAAGTCGAATTTCCCAGAGGAACCCACCCGAGGGATTAATAAAGTTCTATCTTATCTTATCTTATCTTATCTTGTTCTTTTTGTTTTCATATTATAAGTTATATTTAATTGTGTTGTGGTTTGCGGTGTTTTGTGTTGTTTCACTTTAAATTTGTAAAAGGAAAAAGCTGAAAATTTAAATAGTTAAAATTTGAAATGTGAATAGTTGATTTTTGTATTATGATTTATTTATTACATTTTATGTGGAGTGAATAAATAAAAGTATATTTACGGTGGCCCCTAGAGACAAAGCACGTAAAAACTCCAAAACACGTACGAACTCTGAAGCACGTACAAACCCTGAAGCACGTACAAACTCAAAAACACGTACAAACTCCCAAACACGTACAAAACTCCAAAACACGTACGAACTCTGAAGCACGTACAAACCCTGAAGCACGTGCAAACTCCAAAACATGTACAAACACGTACAAAACTCCAAAACACGTACGAACTCTGAAGCACGTACAAACCCTGAAGCACGTGCAAACTCCAAAACACGTAAAAACACGTACAAACTCCAAAACATGTACAAACTCTGAAGCACGTAAAAACTCAGGAGCACATAAAAACTCAAAACACGTACAAAATCAACAGAAGTGCTCCAGGATGCTAGGCGCAGTGTTGAGCTTTTGTTACCTACTGGCTACACAAGCCAGCAAGTACCAACGACCGGATTTGGTGTGTGGTAGTAACAGGTAAATGAACTTTTTTTTTAAATTATTTGAATATATATGAGTGCCTGTGTATAAATACACAAATACACACATGCTTTCAATTGTGTAATTTAAGTGATCTAGTAGCTCTGCTTTGGAAGTTCAGTTCATGCTAGAAATGTGTTTTGGAGTTTGTACGTGTTTTGTCTCTAGGGGCCACCGCATATATTTATATATAAATAAAACCACTTTTTTTTACGTTAGTAATTCCTTTTGTGCATAATTTTATATTATTGTTAATAATAAATTAACTAAAGCAACAAAACAACCTGAAGAGCCGGTTCGGAGCCGAAAGAGCCGGCTCTTTTTAGTGAGCCGAACCGAAAGAGCCGGAAATCCCATCACTATTTTTTTCAAATTCTGTAATTCTCACTCGCTTTGGCAACTTTGTACTTTTGTGTTACTCGGAGCAACAACTCCACCTCATTGTTAGTCCATTTAAAAAACTCGCTGCTTTTCCTCAACATTTTGCTGCGACGTTTCAAAGAGCCGGAAAGTAAATAAGCGGCAGACAGAAATGAGGCAGGTCGAATCTTCTTGCATTTTACACATGCGCAGGACTGGAACCGTAAGCGTTTTCGGCTGTTTCAATGTGGACGCACAACTCTGTGAAAACGATTGAAAACACTAGTGTGGACGCGTTTTCAAATCTATCCAGGCTAGCTAGCTATCTAGGCTCAACTTTTTAAATTATGCAAAATGTTTAACTGTATCTCTAATAGAAACTTCTTTAACTTTGCTCTGCTTCACTTCAGCAGCATCAGGTAATGTTCAGATGTTGATTCATGGTTTTCTTCCGTTTCTGTTCGTCTGCAGAATATTTTTAAGGTTATCTGTTAGAAAAAGCCAGACCAGGAAAATTTCCTTCATGTTTTTCTGTTTTATCCTCAGTTACTTTGACACAAAGGCATCTGCTGTGATGCTCACAGCTCTGATAAAGTCTCACAAATGTCAGCTTTCTTTTTATATATGTAGAATATGTATATGTACTGATTAGTGATCAGAATTATAATATTTCTGACTGTCTGAGGCAAAATTTCCCAGATTCAAATCCATTTGAATTGAATTGATTCAAGAAATCAGTGATGATACACAGCCCTATAGTTAATATAATAAAATACGCCTTTCAGCTTTTTATATATTTAGTTTTTTAGGAGAGCTGGAATGTAATTGTGCCCGCCTCTGAAGCACTCTGGGTCAAATGTGCTATAAACAAAACAGATGTAACAGTCAACACAAAAAGGTTCAGACACTTTCCATGGCAATGTTTCATTTAAAAAAAAAAAAAAAACGTATTTAACCCACTCAGTGGGCTACATCTGTTCATGCCAGTATCGATATTATCGATATTTGGTTCAATCTCTCCACCTCGAGTCTCGAGTTGAAAGATAGAGGAAATCCCCAAACAGCAACAACACACAAAGGTTTTTATGTTTAACAGCCTGACGTCTGTCCAGTCATCAGGTTAGCATTAGCTGTAATCTAACCTACGTTTCTGAGAAATGCTAGTATTTTTTCGTGCTATAATTAAAACGATCACAGAGGCCGAAGTTCAGGCTTCAGAGCGATGTTGTTTGATGTCAGATTAGCTCCAATCGTCTTTTTATATACACTCTGTGTAGCACTGATTTCCTGGGTGAATCAAAACCCAACCTTGGACGAGTCACTAATGAGCTGCTGGTGTTGACCACGTCAGGATTCATCTTCTTCTGTGTGCAAACTCAAAGAAGGTGAAAAGCCATAAACTAGAACTGTTGGTGTTTAGGAAATTTGTATTGAATTTATATGTTGAGAGGAGCAGAGACTGGGCCAATAATCCAACACAGCAAAGAATCACGAACTCGTGCTTCTGGGTACAAACGGTCACGTTTGAGTTCGTTTTTTTCGTCCTGCTGGAGAGTCCAGAGAGCATAAATGCTGCAGACACAGAGTATACTTACTTTAGAAGTACATCCATTTCTGTGTTGGTGTCACTGATAGAAAAAAACTTGACATATCTGTGAAATCGATTTTCTTTTGTGGATGGTTTGATGTATAATTGATTATTTTTCCTCTTATGTACACAAATGCTACTCTAAAAACCTGATATGTAACTCCAGGGGAAGAGATGTGAAACTAAACCTGAACTGATTGGAGAATTTAATTGAGTTGGATGTCTAGAGACCACTTTTACGTGGTCTTGGTCTCGTCTTGGTCTCGGCGGACTTTGGTCTTGGTCTTGTCTTGGTCTCGGCGGACTTTGGTCTTGGTCTTGTCTTCGTCTCGCTGTCTCGGTCTCGCTGTCTCGGTCTCGCTGTCTCAGATCGACATAGTGTTCGGGAGATTTGGATTCAACCATCGGCGGAGCGGTGATCACTTGACCCATATTACGTTACTTGCTCTTCGAGTGAATCAACAAAAGGCGAAATGAAAAGCCGAACAACAACAATGCTGTTTTTTAGAGTCTTAGCTCACATGTGTTTGTTTCATATTTTCAGTTGTTTCCCTCCACGGCTGAACAAAACTCTCTAAATCGGTTTCAGTTATGTACTGGTGAACACAACAATGGACATAAGGAGCTTCTTTCAAAGAAAAAACTCTGGTAGATGTTATTTTATATATTATGCTTTGTATGTTGTTCAGTATATTTCTATGCAAAACAAGAGGAACTTCAATACACAGCAGTATATTCACAGCTGAAACCAGATATTTACACTTTAGGGAAAAAACATAAAAACATTTTTTTATTTTTTTTACTGTTGAACATCAATTTAGAGTAAACTTGTTTGTTTTAGATAAATAAATATTGAAATGTCTTTTGAATTAGTTAAATGTCAGAATAAAGAGAGAGAGAGCTGTCTATTTTGACCACTTTCATCAAATTTAGGTTTACATGTACACTAAGTTTATTGTTAATTAATAAGAAAACTCTGGACGATTCCATTCTGAGCTGAAGAAGCTTCTGATAGGTTCGTAGACTCCATGTGAGTAAATTGGTGGCTGCAGTTTAAAGACTCTCTTGTCTTGGTCTTGACTCGGTCTGTCTTGGTCTCGATAGCCTCTGGTCTTGGTATTGTCTTGGTCTTGGTTTAGGCGGTCTTGACTACAAGTCTAGAATTTAATAACAACAAAAACTCTTTGACTGTCAAATAACATCTAACTCTATAACCGGTTGATTTATATCGATGGTTTTAAGCTTTAAGAAATGAGAGTTTCTTCTAATCTATGCGGACGCTTTTATTAGTTTCTTTTCTGCTGCTGCTGTTTCCTGATAATTTCCTAAAAATGACAAATAATAATTTCCCCAGGGAGGGAAAACAATTAAAGCTGTTCAAAACAAAACCACATCTTCACTCCTGTCAGTCGGTAAATTAATATTTGTGGAGGCAGAAAATAAACCCAAGGATCCGGCGAGGAGTTTAGCGGCCGGGCTGCGTCTCCCATCTATCAGCAGAGCTAATTCGCACCCAGGATGAAGCAGTGCTGGCTGAAAAACAGCCATAATTTTGACCGTCCTTATGTATTTATCAAGATGAATAATCAGGATGAAATACCCCCCCACCACCACCACCCACGCCCAGGAGCTGAGAGTGGAGGATCCTTCACTGCCGATCGCTCCGCCACATCAATATTCAGACGATCAGCGGCCCATGAGTAAACAGGAAGAAGCGCTGGCCTCGGCATATTTAAACGCAGCCAGTTTAGCGCGGCAGCTATTAACTGATCTGCCCGTTATTTATTTCCTTTCCTTGTTATTAACGCCGGACGTGATATTATTCTAATTATATCCGGCCCAATCAGCAGTATGGCCTGTCTGTGGCTCATTTCCATTAGCTTTGTCTTTCACACTGTGATACTAATTCAATGAGACATCAAACATTTAAATGGAGCTGAGATGCAGAGGTCAGGAGTTTCTCACTGGGTTTTTTTCCTCTCTTATTGCTTCGCTGTAATTGTGTTTGTCCCCCCGCCGGATGACTGATCACTTCGAGCGGCCCGTCCCATCAGATGAGCCGCACACTAATGTGTTAGTTTGCTCTCTAATGCTAATATGTGTTTTGTTGTGGAAGAGGTGCTGCCGGACTCTGAGCACCATCCAAGGCTTCGGGTTCGACAACAGGACGGGAAGAAAAGCGAGAAGGAAAAGTTTCAGAGAAAAACGCCAAACCAGAGGATGGACGCTCAAAAGACACAGCGAGCCACAAGAGGGTTCGGGAGAAAAACTAAAACCAGGTTTTCCATCAGAGTGCTTCACAAGTTTCACAATCTAACTTGAATTAAAGCCCGTTTTCCTATTCTATAAATATTAGCTCGGTGGCCAATAGTCACGTTGATTTAAATGGCACTTTTAAGCACACCAAAGAGCAGCACAACAATCAAGAAAATGCTATTTAAAAAGCCCGTAATTTAAAGCAAAATGAAAACATGAATAATTACAGATAACAATCAATCAATCAATCAATCAAAGCTTTATTCGCTGTACACCCTGTACAGTTCACAGAATGAGAGTTACAAGAAAAAGTGAGCTTTGGTGAAGCAGACGACCTGATTCGGAGGCTGTTCAAGGATGATTGTTGGTTGGCCTGGTCTGCATCAGGACGATCCAACAGAAAATAGAAGCTCAGCTGCAGAATTTATTCTGCAGAACGTAGCGCTACGGGGGTTTTATGTTCCTCATCAGCTCTATGTGCAGGTAGTGACATCTCTGAGTCCTGGGACGGTAACAAAAAGAGCTAAATTGGAGTACTTAAAGAAACAATAAAATAGACGAATACTGGAGTGGCTACTTTTAAGTCTACTGATTATCAACTAAATCAACTATTGTCCCCATGGCTTTTAAATATGGAATAAAAAGATGGTTTTATGTCTCGTATATACACATATTTGTCTCGATTCGACTCGACTCGTTTTGGTTGTTTTCCATTACAGTGGTATTCCACCTCAATGTGCACGGGGTTGTTATAGCAACGTGGGACAAAAGTCTCGTAATGTCATTTGTATGCAAAATAAACACAACACAACAATGGAGGACATCCAAACAACGGTGTACCTGCTGCTAAACTGAGGTAAGTGTCTGCACCTTGGTATTGGACCATGGCGTTGGTTTGTGTGCTGCCTTTCACCTCATTGTGGGTGTCAGGAATGTCGGGTTGGACTCTTGTGAAGGAGTCGCTCTCATGACTCATCCAGTGATGCTACTCCCTGACCAATCAGTGGCATGCAGTCTGTTGACATCACATTCACAGCATTCATTGGAACCCCGATAGAGTAGGTGCTAAAAATGACTTGGTACAAGGTCCTGTCATTCAATTTTATTTATACAGCACCAAATGACAGCAACAATCGCCTCAAGGCGCTTTATATTGTAAGGTATAAAGTACAGTAATACATACAGAGAAAAACCCAACAATCATATATCCCCTTATGAGCAAGCACTTTGGTGACAGTAGGAAGGAAAAACTCCCTTTTAATAGGAAGAAACCTCTGAAGAAGAACCAGGCACAGAGAGGGGCGGGGCCATCTGCCACGACTCACAGGGGACTGTTGTTGTGATTTGGCGATATATAAATAAAATTGAATTGAATTGAAAAAATTCGAACACGTGGTTTTAAAGGCAGACTGCATGGCTAGGAGCTCGAGTCCGTGACAAGAAGTTGTTGTGATTTTTCAGGCCAGATCTTTAAAAAAGTTACTTGTGAAGAACAAAGTCAAAATTCTGCAGTTACGTAGAAATCACTCCCACATGTGAAATGCTCGCCTGGCTTGTGGTCATGATAAGTGCTGGCGTGTTCGGTTTTCCTGTGTAGCGATGAAGCTGAAATGAGTGAGGAGAAAAAGGTGGGGGAGGAGTCCTGATAATAGTATTTAATTTATCACTTAAAGTGGTGGTCGACCTCTGGGTGTCCCGGTCCCTCCATCACCTCCTCAGCTGCTCCTTTTAATTGTTGAAGCCCAGAGAGTAAATGAAAATCAACTGGCCTCATAATGAATAGAGGCCATTACTCTACTGAAACCACACACACAGAGCAGCAGCACAAAGCCAACCGAAGGCTTTCAGTCTGAGATCCAAGAAAACATTAAACACAAAGTTGTTGGTGAAACCTGTAACGTTACACTGAGTGGTCGAGATGACTGAAATACAAAAATGAAGCCAAACTGTAGAGACTACTACTCCCATGATTCATAAAGGGTTTTGCGTCAGATCTTGTACCAAAAGCAGGAACAAATCAGTCATAAAGAGAATGACCGATTTTACCTAGCAACAGCAAGCTTCCGCAACCACTCGCCGACTGGATAGCGGTGGGCGGATACCAATTCTGTTGCTGAAGAGCCAAAGGTAACACGACACTAAAAGGTACAGTCATTCATTTTTGAGGTTACTTAACAGAAAAAAATAATACTGTACTCATGAATATGCACTTGTTAGTGCGTAATTACATCTTAAAATGAACTGAATTCCAGTTAACTAACAATGAAACTATTTAAAGTACATAAGCGCGAGATTGCAGTTTGTGGTAGCCGTCATGTTCGGTCTTCCAACTAATCGCAGTTTGCGTATGTACCTAGAGACCAGCCACATATGTATGACACAGGCTGAGCAGAAGAGAAATCACAGGGTTTCACGTGGCGTGACATTTAAATTCATGGCTGCACCTTCAGGCTCAACATACGAAAGATCGTACCTATATTTTATTGTTGAAGAAGCGGTTCCCTTTACCAAAGAAACGAAAATGATCATAATCCTCTTCCTCCTCACTTCAAGCTGCATCTCATAAACTGCAGTCAGGACTCTAATACATGGAAAGATGCATAAACATGATTATTTATTCCCAATAATATCACAATTACTTATTCCCACAGATGCGTGACCCTCCAGTCTCTGAACAGCCTACAAGAGCTAAACAAACAACAAAAGGTGGTTATAGAGATAAGACAACAGTTTATTGTCATTGCACAGTGATGCCTAGTACAACAGCAGGCACTAGGCACAACTAAACACGAAACACAGTAACTTAAATTGTTTGGGGGTTTTTTAAGTGCAAGAAAGATATGAGCAAAAATAAATAAAAGAATGAGTGAATGTTTATTGCACATTATCATTATTGTTATTGCCCGCCCAAAAGTAAATCAACATTATGCCAGCTAACGTTAGGCTAACTTTCCCTCTCATAAACAGCAGTTTGATTACATACAAGCATCAGAGTCCAACAAAGTTACTAACAGAGGCTAACAGCAGAGCTTACCAGCAGTTCAGCATATCCTCAGCAAACATCACTGACACATCGACTCATATCACACTCCTTTCACACAGTTTTACAGCCAAGTGAAAACTTCTCACCCGGCATTGACAGCTGAGGTAAACAGCAGACTGATACGGATGGGGAAAAAGTCTGGTGTCGCGGTCATTTCGGGGTGCAGTCTAAATGTTTTTGATTTCTCTTGGCTGACTGAAACATGTTTGTCCTCTAGGCGACACTGTAGGGTTATGCTTGAATTGGGGGGGGGATAGAAAACAGAGCTCAGTTACTGCAATCTACTGACATCTAGTAATAAAGACGGTGCACACTATACCTTTAAAGAAAACATAGACAAATCTCAACTTCACTAATTATTCTGACCGTTATGTCAGGATGTGAAAAATGCTGCGTGGGTCTCATTTGTCAGTATTTAAGTTTTAAATGCTTTAGAGAATATTTATTTGTCTGTTTCTGTGTTTTTACGAGCTGTAAAAGTATATTTATTGTTATTAAATTCCTATTTAAATACAAGATATTATTCTTATTTAGGTGATGTACAATTATGTTTGCAAAGTCTCTGATTCAAATACAGTTTATAATCTTTGCTGTTCTGAGTGTGGGAGTCAAAGTTATGGAGGCAAGGCTGAGATGGTTTGGACATGTGCAGAGAGGGAGAGTAGATTAAAAAAAAAGGATGATGAAGATGGAGCTGCCAGCCAGGAGAAAAAGAAGACCTCTGAGAAGATTCATGGATGTAGTGACAGAGGACATGCAGAGGGTTGGCGTGACAGAGGAGGATGCTGGGATAGAGTGAGAGGGAGGGAGATAAGGAAGAAGAGGCAACAGTTGACACAAAGATACATACATCGCCTTTTCTCTCCCCGCGCACTGATGGAGCTCGTAAAAACACGATCACATGTGTGTATATAAACAGACTCTTCTCCCCGTGCAGACCTGGACCTGGACCCGAGGTTCATCGGTGAGCCGGTCAGGACAGATCCGTGGATCCCGAGCGTCTTCGCTCAGGACGGTGTAATGAAAAGCCTGCGAGCTTCCACGTGCTAAAGAGTTCATTACGCCCCGTCATCAATCCTTCCTCTTTCTGAAGACTTACATTCATCAGGAAAATTAAAAAAGTGTCATGTCTGGAGTGATTTGTATTCTTCCATCAAAAATACACACCGTCGCTCTGCCTCAATTTGCATATTCTCAGGATGTAATAATAACTCATTGGGGCCTGGCTCAGCCTGAAGAGCGCCAGGGACGAGATGGCGTCCCAGCAGGCGGCGAGACCAGGAGAGTCTCGTAAACCATCAAGATTGTAGAGCTAAAAACCCCCGAAATAAAGTCTGGTAAACACTGTGGTTAGTTCCGTTATTTACATGCTGTTTTTTAACAGAATAGTTTAGTATACCCTGTGTTTTTTTCTTTGTACCGCGAAATTTAAATTTGGTAAGAAATAATGGATGAGCTGCTGCGAGTCCTCTGACCTTTTTCCTCAACACTACACCAAATAAACTAATCTTAAATCAAAGAAGCAGAGCTGGCCGAGATGTCAGAATCTTACGTCGTCGACGTGGGTTAGTGACATCCTGTAATGAAGCCTGTGCTGGATCCCCTCCATGCCTTTGGTAATAAATCCCAGTGGTGCTGCCAGTGCCTGAAGGTGGGTGGAGTCCTGTGGTCACCCAGGGGCGGGTGAGGGTGGATGAGGGTTATTATGCTGATGATATATATATAGGAGAGGAGGATCAGAGATGGAGGACACAGCTGACTGAGTCCATTTACATGACGGCTTTGTTAGGAAGTTCAGTGACAGATGACGATGAGGGTCTTGGAGTGAAAAGCTGTTTCTCAGAGACTGAAGAGCGAGCACGTGGGAGAGAATCGCCATCTTCTGTGGAGATGGGCTGGACATACAAAGTATATACAAAACAAAAGTGAGAACTGTGACGAGGAGGTGAAAACTGCCAACAGAGTCGGATCAAAGCTCAGCTCTGAATCACATCATTACCCGTTTCTTCTTTAAAGTGGCCGCACGGTGACACTCCCGTTAGCCATCATGCTGTGATGATGATGCCTTTGTTTAACTTTACATTCTGCATTTGTCAGATAGCGACACCGTGTTTCATAATCCATGAAGAAGAAGGCCCACGGACACAGGGAGGCCTTCGGGACTGATCGTTACCAACACTTCTGTTCAAAGGTTTTAATAATGAAACATTAAAGAAGACCAGAAACAGTCAACAGTGCTGAAGTTACTGTGTGATTCCTAATGTAAGTGTCATAAACCTGCATTCTTTTAATGTCCAGCGGGGGCGGTGTCTCTGGTTGTAGTCACCAGTAATCACTCATCACATCAAAAGGCCAAGATGGAAAAATGCTCGTGCTGGGTTTTTAAAGCAGGATGTCTCAAACCGTTGGTTGACGTCACAGTGACTACTGGGGATGGTCATGATTTAGAAATATAAATAATCTATTTGTTAGATCAAAATAGTTTGTAAAACTCTTCCTTGTCTTACAGTATATTTTTTGGTTTGTTGTTACTGATCACCAGCCTCCATCGTGCCACTCTAAGAGTCCTGAGATGAAATCGATCGATGACTCTGTGAAGGCGGTTGTTGTTCCACCACTTTCCCCAAAGAACCAATCAACAGCCAAAGCTGGAATCATATCAACCATTCACACTGTTATGCATGGCAGGGCTTCACAAGTTTTATCTGTGTGGTGGCAGCAAGCTCGAGTGCTAAAAGCTGCAGTTCCTCTAATGTCCACCAGAGGCTCCAGCAGTGAGTCAGACCCCATAGACTCATGTTATAACCTTATATCATGAATATGTTTACGTTTAGGGAGCAGTTAATAACACACCAGTTTAAACTGTTTTAAGGCATATCGTTTTAGGGATTATTAGGGGCGTGGCCTGTGACTGACAGGTGGCTGTAGCTACTAATAGTGAGCTGGGTAATTGTTAAAAATACACAGAACCGCTCACGGTGTATATCACTCTGTGTATTTGGTTAAAATGCCAATTCCTACAGGCTACAGCCATCTTTTATATCCAGTCTATGATTCTGGAGTATTGCTCCTGCCTCGTGGCGGGACACCGACGTTCTGGTTTCTGCACTCGTGGGATTTCTCTGGGTCACACGATGAGCCTCGATAAACTGGATTAGTCCAAACAAATCGGGGCCTCCGGTCGTATCTCAGGCTGCGTGTTTCTCTCGAGTTTTCGCCTTTTTCTTCTCGTTTTCTTTCGGTGAATGTTTCACTGGGGAGATAATCAGCTCCGATCCAACAGACGGCATCAAATAGTGAACGAAGAGCGTTTGACTGGAGTCGGCGGGCCGCGCGGTTTGTTTTGAAGTGCTGAGCGGTAGCCGGCGGCGGCGACTGGTAAAATTCTGTGCCTGCCTTTAATTTTAATGATGCTCTTCCTCCAGCTTAAGTAAAGTCTTCCACAGTGGGCACCGGGTTTCCACCCCCTTTGAAATCACATGTGAGTATATATTTAATTTTGCTGCTGGTGGCTGCGGGCGCTCGCAGACACAGAAATTAATTGGCACAACATAATGTGGCCTTATCACGTTCCTGCCTTCGTTTTCTCGCCGCCAACAACTGACGGAAAAGTTGCTCTGTGAGTTTTCTGCACTACTTACCTGAAAGTTTCTTGACTCTCTGTCGGCAGGGGAGCCGCGATTCCCTCGGTAAACTTCCAGCCGATTGCTTTCCATCTAGAATGTAAATAAGTTGGTGTGAAATACATAACGCGTACAAGTGTGGGGAGATTTGCATTTGCCTCGTAATCAAACTCTGCTCTCTTTGCTCCCAAATATGTTCAATAAAAGATTCCACAAAGGGTACATATGTTTGGCTGTTTGCCTCCCTCGCTTCATCTTTGTATGTTAACGGGGAGAAAAGTACACTTTACAAAGGTTTGCCGTTTTCCGGCAGCCTTTCAGCCGGATCCCATTTCAGCAGCAGCAGCAGCATCAGGGCGGAAGGAGATCAAATATTTATGCTAATTGTTGCAAAACTTCCCACAAAAGACGACAAGAGGCGCGTGACGAGGAGCTGTCAGCGGCGCTGTCATTATGACGAGCTGAAAGCGGCGGAGGCGCGGGAATCAAAGGCCAACACAGGCGGGCGCCGGGTCCCGCAGAAGGTCGGAGCTCCTAATGAAGGGCTGCCATCAGGAGCACGTCAGCGCCGATTAGCAGACACGGGCGTCACGCGGCCCTGCAGGCGAACTCTGCTCCTACCTGACTCCTCAATCTCTGTCAGCGGCGCCGTCGACGTGCTGAGGCCCGACATGAAAGCCGGGACGCAGGCCCTGCTGATAAACTTTGCATGTTCCCCAAGAACAAGAGCAGAAGAAAAGGAATGAGGAACATTAAACATGCGCGAATCAAACTTTTACAGCTGCTCCATTTGCATTTGGCTTCGGAGAGCAGAGTTGCAGAGAGCAGCGGGCCTCTTTGTTTTCACTCATGATGATTCAACAAGCCGCGGCTTTCATGGATCCTTCAGCAGGAAATATTTGTTGTGTTTTCTGCCTCTGTCGGTTTTTGCTCCTCTCTCTTCTGAGTGCTAATCCGCGTTTAGCCAGCGGGGGAAACGCGCCGTCGCGGGGCTCGATCGCCGCTCGGGGCCTCGCTTTGATCAAAGTGGGCCCGGTGGAAGAAGCTCCTCGAGGGCGGGGAGAGAAAGGCGCTTGATCTCTGCGCTTAATTAGCAACGCGCTTCTTAATTGTTCATTTTCCAGATCGCGGCCGCCTGGTGCGCTCATCAGAATTCAGGACTTGAAGCTTTGATTCGAGCTGAAAAGACACTAAATGGTTTCAGTGAAATCTGCTGCTCTGCATTATGCATGAATCGTTTGTCTTTTTATCTCTCAAATCTTCTGTAATTGCTTCTTCCTGTAAATTATCCACGTTCACAGCTGGAAGAACGACTCAGGTGTCCACCTTTTTTTTTCTAATCTGGGAACATTTTGGTTGCTCAGTGACAATAAAAAAGAAATCCAGGAGAGACCGGTCTGAGACGAAGCAGCCGAGAGCAACGCCACCATTAAAACCAAACCTGCGGCGGGACCACGACCGAGGGGAGTCCGAGGTAAACCCGCCCCCCAGCAGAGAGCGGCTCCTTGTGAATCAGGGTTATGACTGAAAAACAGATGATTGAAAACACCTCAAATCATCATTCAAACATTATTCATTCAGCTGCTTCCACAGACATACAAGAAAAATATCAAAAATAAATATTTAAACAGAATAAATTCAAATACATTTTTCTTTCAGAAATTATCTGAAGACTGTCATCTGAACAATTATCTAATTATATAATTAGAAGATGAAGGAACAATGGCTATGACCTCATGACTTTACGTCATCTTTGAATGTGTTTAAGAGATATTGGCTTGAGCTGAATCAGAGCAGGGGCTGTACTTTCATGTAATACCAGTTTGTACCACACGATGGTGCAGTGAGTTAACCAGGCAAAGTACATATTTACACTGAGTACAGTTTCCTGTTAAAGGTAGAGCCTGGGAAAAGGAAAGATGAGTAAAAGAAACATTAAACATTAAAACCAGCTGCACACATCGAAAACACTCGTCGGTAAAATGTCGTCAAAGTTTTCAACTACACAACGTATCTTTAAAATGCACATGAAACACCACATGTATAATGATACCGTCCACTGCACTGACTCGAGATGTTTAACGCCGTCTTGTGTCAGTCCAGAACATGACATCACCGGGTTATAAACAGATGATAGATAGATTTATATTAGTTTATGTTAGCCAAGCAGTCTAAGCGGCGTTTATTTTGTACTGCCCCGTCTGAGTTTTATGTTGAAAGACCAAAGATGTCCACTTTCACTCCGTCTCTGCTTTGGTACACTTGATCTTGTCTGATGATCTTGTCACAGACAGGTTGTCCTCCGCATCGCACTATTATCTACAAATCTCCACGTTAAGGCTAACAGGTGGATTTTCCTGTTGTAGTTTAGGTTACCAACAACAAATAACCACTTCCTGTTTAAGAGTAGGCGAGTGAAAGTGGACAGAATCTCGATGATTTTAGCCAGAGCTCCCTTAGACTGAGTTTTACTTTTAGTTTCGTTGTTTTGCTGTTTGCTGATCTTTTAGTTCTGCCTCCTGTTTCTAGTTTACCCGTTAACCCAACCATCACCACAGGACAGCCGCTGTTGGACAGTAAAGGTAGAAGGTGTGTTGGTCTAAGAGTTTTTACTTTTAATTTTTCACTCTGGACCAAAATTAAAGGTCAGAGGTAGAAACAGAAGTGGTTAAACATGGTCACCATCTTTCTTTAATCTCAGCACAGGTTGTTTGTTTTTTATTAACCCCGCCTCCTCTGCTAGTTTCCCCTCCTCAGTCCTCCACATACATTTGATGAGCTGTGACCTATGGTAGAGCAGCAGCTATAATTTGAGGCTGACATTTGGTTCATGTTGGAGTGGCGGTCGTGGTGATTTCTGAAGTCTGTGTGTGAGGAGAAAGGGGGGAGGCGGTGGGATTCAGAAGGAAGGCCAGCGATGGGATTAGAGGAGCGTGACAATCGAGGATTAGCCGGGCTCTAAACAAATAATGCTCGCAGAGGTCAGCAGAGCGACACTCGGTCTGTAGAGCTGCTGCCGACTTCATTATCACAAAATCTCCCCACGACTTTGATCCACGTCTGAACGAAGAGGTGATCTAAGAGTGGAAAGTGACACCTGTGAGCTGTTACTGTAGCTTGTGGCTGTTCACAGGTTGGAGAATCTGTGTTAGCAGCTCTGACTGTGATGAGCCAGTGAACGTTCAACAACCCCCACTGCAGTACTGAAGAAAGCATTAAAACCTTGGGATTCTCAGCCAGGTGCTGCCTAAGAATCCCTAAACCATCTTTTCCTCCACATTTACCTGTGGGAGGAAAGGTGTGCCTTAATTAAAAGCAGCGTAAGAGTCATTTTTGCATTTATTACCTTATGTGTGGCACTAGGGGTCACTTTTAGTGTTTGTAAACTAATATTTAAGGTAGGCAGATTTCATTAGCGTCAAGTGTTGTTGGTTGGAAGGAGCAACGAGTTTGTGACAGTTGTGATTCATGGTGGACGCTAAGAGAAACTGTCGAACAAGTAATGCAACCGATGGTGAGCAATAAATGTGTTAAACGGACCAGATAAGTGCGGCTGGAGTTATTGGACTTCCTCTGTAGTTTCATTCATAACGGTGGCATCGCGTCAACGCCGCCTCAAACACCTCAGTGGCTTCAAGCGTAGCCTCTACAAGCAGTTTACTATTCACTTAAATTTGATCATTCTCACACCAGCATCACCTGCTGGTTAGAAACAGGTCATGCTATTAAATTATTAATTACTCTTAAAGAAAGTGACTCCGTGTGCATGAATGTGAGACGCCAGAGGCTCTGATAAAATGTCCGAGCATATTAATAAAACACACAAACCGTAACAGCAAAACCTATAAAAAGCCTTTATAATTTGTATGTCCGCCATCTTGGTTTTTAGATCTAATGGAGCTAATGCTAGCAAGCTTGGTTAGCAACCACAGACTGTCTGAGAGCTTGTTAATGCTCAGTGACATCATGCTCCGCCTTCTCGGACAGTACGGTGACCTCACAGCAGCCATATTATTGGTCACATGATATCCTTACAAATGCCCCCAAAGGCTCCAACAGCACAAACACAGTGCAGAGGTCCAGGAATCATAATTCGGAGATTTCTGCTAATTATGACATTTTAACATTGCAGTCTGTGGACACTGACTCACTGCTGGAGCTTCCAGTGGACATTAGAGGAACTGCAGCTATAGGTGCATAAACAAAAAAATAATATCATTATAGCTTAGATGCTAAATTATATTCCTTGGAATGGAAGTTGGAAGTTGAACTGTTTGACTTCTTAGTTCAGGTCAGATTTCTTCACAGTGAACATGGAGATTCAAATCTTTTTCTCAGCTCTCTGCTCTCTCTTTCTTCCTCCTCTTCTTCCTCTCTCTCTACACAGCAAAAGCTTTTTTTCCTCAGCTCCACAAATGCAAATCGGCGAGTGTTGCTCGAGGTAAAATCAGCATCTTTAATTAAAAAATTAGCAGCAAACAAACAACAGAAAACCTACGAACGATTAAAGGAAAAACAAGCCGCAGGAGCAGCGGAGCCGTACAAACACAAACACACACCACAAATATGTGTCTACGTCAGTCTGCCAGGGACTAATTAATAACCAATATTTTGACATCAAATACAGACTTTGATCCTACAAACACTGATCAATCGTCAGGAGAGCCAGCTTCGGATTTTATTTTCAGCGCGGCAGCCTGACAGAATCCAAACCAACGTGTTCGTGGACCAAACCGCATAATAACAGCGAAAACAGCTCAGAGTTATCCTGCTCTGTGAGTTAAAGAATCATTCAGGATGTTTATGGCTCAGTGGTTAACTTAAACCTGCTGCACATCAAGTCTCTCCACACGGCAGACAACCACGAACGAGCCAGCGCTGATTTACACGAAGACGAAAAGCAGTGACTGTAATTTTATTGTCTATAAAACCTGAATACGAATAACTGCATAAATCAGATCTGATAAACGTGGCTCCAGAATAAAGGTCATACACTTTGGTCCCCTTTCCAGAAAAAGAGTCAAATGGAATTTTTTTAAAAATAAAATGGCAGTAATTATCTGATGTCTTTATTTCAGTGACAAAAAATCAGCATGTCAGAGTATAAGAACAGTTTAATCCATAACCTGATTTGAGAACTAAGAGATGGACTTAAAAGGAAGTGATTTTTTTTCTAATTTTTATTAGAAAAAATAATTTTCTGTTTTTTATTTTTGGCGTTTTTAGTTAAACTTTTATTTTTTTTAGATTTTATTCTCAATGTGATTCTTGTAAACGAGGCCATCTGTGTGTGTTTAACACGGAGTTTGATCCTTTGTGGTTTCCTGTACTGCGGCCTGCGCAGTGTTAAACATGCCTCTGCTGCCCCCTGGTGTTCTTTCACTCAAACAACACAAAGACAAATCATTTCTTTTCCCGTTTTTTTATTCCACAAACTGACGTCGATCACAGAGACAAACATGTTTAACCCTCTCGAGGCAGGCGTTGCCGATTTGCAACAGTTAAAAACTAACAACCCGATTACCCCACATACATATTTTATGAGTTTTTTTACTCAGAAGTACCACTGCAGGTATTCTTTTGTGCATTAGCAACAAAAACTTAATTTGAGCCTGAGAGGGTTAATCTGAGCACCGTGAAGGATTTCATCTGATGGTTGAAGGCCCTGCGGCCCTCTGGGAAATGTAGTTTCAGTCGTCTCCTCCGCACAGACTGAGCAGAGCTTTCTGGTAGTCTCCTTTAGTGTGCTCCTAAACACAAACGCACACACAAAATTATCCATCGGCAATAAACACAAACATGCCCTCTCCGTGGTGTGTTCGATGCCCTCCGTGTGTGTGGGATATTGCAGGACTCACAGTGATGGTCTGGTACAGCGACCTCTTGAAATGCTTCTTGAACTCTGTTCTGATCTTGATCAGGTCGACTTCACAGCGAGAAACGATGATCCTGGTCACCACCTTCTCCTTCGCTCCTTTACTCTGAGACACAAAATGTCAGCATGGACGGAGAAGGAGGAGGTGTTATGTTTAGTTCCAGGTGGAAACGTTGGACAGAAACGTGGGAAACTCACCTTCATGGCTTCGTTGAGTCTGCTGGCGAAGTACAGCTGCCTGTTTTCAAAGCACTCCACTGTGGACAAACGATACACACCTGCTTAATGTGTCCTGTCACCGTGAAGTAGAATTTCACTCTTACTTTGTTCTGATGGCGTCTATTTCTTTTAACGTGTGGCTGAAAATGAAAACGAGACTTGCCCTCGTGCTCGGTTTCCCCGTTAAACCGGGTCTAAATCTGTGACTTGAATATTTGATGTTTCTTAGACGTACCCAGAGTGAGGAAGGATTTCTCCAGATCCCCCTTCACCTCCTTCCTGATGCTCTCCTTCATGTCGTAGGGGCTGTAGCTCTTATACCTCTCAAACACTGACACACAACACACACATTAAACGTGAGACTTTGCTTCAAACACAAGCTATGCTTTTTCACAGCACTGGTTTCTTTCAAGTATACAACTATAATTCCATATTATTTGTACATTTGTTGGTTTCATGGGTCTTATTTTGTAGGTTTCATTACATTTCCTGTTGTTTAGTATTTCATTTCATCTGTCCTGCTTATATTTATAGTTCTCGTGTTTTCTGGCCTATTGTTGGTGTCGTTTGCCTTTTTGTTTTGTTTTTATTGCTCTTAGTTATTGACTGAGTTTTACATTAGCACTGTAATGTGCTGTCTGTATAAATAAAGCTTTGTTGCATCAGTGTTGAGGATGCAGTTCACCTTTCTGCAGGTGGGGGACGCTTCTCTGAGACATGATTTCGATCCAGGTCACCACGTCGGTTCCCTTCCTCTTCACTCCGGCTTCATACAGAGCCTGGGAGGTTCACACAGGAGGACGGTTTAATGAAGAAATTGTGAAAAAAAAGGTCAGGTTTACATAAAAAAGAGAAAAAGCACATGTACAAAACTAACAGTTATACCTCTGGATAGATTATCCCCTCAGAGGACACCAAACCTCGTTTCAAGTCTTTAAAGGTGCTTTTTGTAATCATGTCCTGTGAGTTTTAACTTTCACCACCAGGGGGCACCGAGATGTTTTCAGACACGTTGCTTCAAAGTTTCATCATTATTTTTGGTCCACCCCCGTTTATTTCACGCCATCGCTGTAACAATGATTACTCTTCTACCCCGTTCAATAACGGTCACTTTCTTTTGTTTTTTCATATTCTTTTGATAACTTTAACTCTTAGAAGGTTTCAAAGCATTTTTAAGTCACGTGAATTTACAAAAAGTACCTTTAAAGAAAAAAAAAGTATATTTTGACCTACTCTGGCATCCTCATCAATCTTTTCATAGTCGACGACATTCGAAGGTTCATCTCGTCTCGTCTGTGAAAAAAAGAACAGATTAAATAAAAACAGGTTTTTGTCGACTAAAATAAATCAAAGCTCATTTTCTTATCCAAGCATCAAAACTATAAATATCCTAGAAAAGCATTCGTGTTTTCAGAGTGTCGGTGAGAAACCAGTGTAACTGACACTGTCTGACAAAGTCTATCAACTTATTATTAAATATTGTGAAAGTAGTTTCTGTAGGTTTTTTCATATCTGTCTGAATATTTAACTGTTCTTAGAAAATATTTAGTTCTCTGAAATATTTTTACCAAATCCACTAAAGTCAAAATGAAGTCAGATGTGTTATTGCAGTTAAACACAGACCCGATACTCACAATAACATTTCCTGTGTTGTATGTGAAACATCATTTTTAGGATTTTATGGGAACCTGTCAGAGTTCTTATATTTCCTGCTTTGTGAAGATAAATGAAGTCCTACCTGAACCAGAGCCAGCAGCAGTTTAGCAAAGTTTCCCGACGTGTCTCCTGCGACGTCTTTCTCTAAGTCCTTCTTAAACACTGCAGAGAAAGTCAAAGTCACATTCTCTCACTTTTTGCCTTTAGCTCATGAAAACCTCTGTTATATATTTATTTAGTATTTTCAGGTTCCTGAAACGTGACTCACTGTCTCTGTAAACCCTCTTGATCTCAGCTAGTTCTTCATTGTTCCTGGAGCAGACGATCTCGATTAAGGTCTCCTCGTCGGTCCCCAGTCCCTGCATGAAAAAACCCCAAACTGCGTGAAACATCCAACAGCAGCTCTCAGCTATCAGAGTGAGTCTTTTCTGGAACGTTCAGATACCCGGTGAGCCATGTTCATTTGGTCTTTAGCGTGACACTGACCTTCATGGAGGCTTTGAGCTCCGAGGCGTCATACTGAGCGGTGCTTTTAATCAGACCCAAAATCAGAGCCTCCAGAGAACCGGATAGCGCCCCCTTCAGGGCACTGACCAGATCCTGACACAACCACAGACACAGGGTTAAAAATCACTTTAGAAATAATCATTTGTACAAAAGCAAAAAGTTCAGGATCTGTTGTATTTCTCACTGCCTTTTCTGTTTGTCAGTTTCCTTCATTTTCCATCGACCTTCAGAGTAAAGGTTCTATTTTTGGCTCATGATTCGAAGCATGAGATGTTAGCTGTTGGCTGGATTACCACCATGGCTGCTTCACGGCCTTTGGGTTTACATCAGGCTCCAAATGGAGGGTTGTCTGTGGACTTCAGGTTTATGCAAGTTTGGTTTGTGTACAGTTATTTTCCTGTCATTACAGAAATCGCTATTTTATTCATGATAATAATAATATCCCATTTATTAAAACAAGATTTAAAAAATAATCTCAGTGTTGCTGACTTTTGTTGTCCACCAAAAGTTTGTCGGTTCATGAAAAACTCTGAAGATAATTTATGAAATTATAAGTTTGCCAAAAATTAAAAGTAGTGGCAGTCGTGATTTGTTTTTATATTAAAATGAATGTAAATTACATCATCCAGCTGATTGATCTGTGCGATAATCTCTAGATCATGTTTAGCAAATTTCTTTTTGATGTTTCTTTTATTTCCTTATTTTTATCCTTATAAGTTATTATCCAAGATCATTGTTATTATCAATCAATCAGGGTCGATTTATTTTGAATGATTTATTGTTTAATTTATATTTAAACGTTACTGAGTAAAAACTGGGAAAAAAACAACAAATTTTTACGTTTATTTTTCATATTTAGGGAAATTACCAGAAACATTTTGGTGATTATTTTTTAATTATTCTATAAGACTACCCTTAAAAATTCTAAGCTATTTGGTCAATGATTATATAACATTTTCACTCACAACGAACAAAATGCAACAGAAATAATTTGACCTCAGTTATCTGGTTTTAATAATCACTGGAAGCCAAGATTTAAATTAAAATGTGATTAACTGATGGCCCTGATTAGTTTCTGTATATTGATTGATTGAAATAATGAAAGTAACGTATACGTTAAAGGTTCATTTTTGTTCGTTAACAGCGAAGCATCTCTGACCTTCTTGGCAAATCGTTCGTATTCAAAGGCGATCTCTCTGCGCTGCTCGCAGCTCCGTCTCGTCAGGATGTCGATGATGGTCTGTTCGTCCACACCTGCAAATTTGTCAAAGAAACTAAGTTACTTACTGTTTTCAACTACCAAATACCATATACAGACGTCAAAACAACTTTCGCCTGTTGATTGCATACATGTCTTTATTATTTTTCTAAAGAATCAGAGATCACACATTCTCACAGGGCCAGTGAGAATGGTGACGGTTCAGGTATCCGTCATCATTACAAGTGACTTTGACCCTGATAAACTGTTCCTCTGATTATCTCCAGCAGTTTCTTTTGTTCTGATGCTGGAAGTCTCTCTGCCGAGGGACATCCTGCTTTTCCAGCAGCTCTCACAAAGGAAGCTGGAAAATGGAGGCCGAGCCTCGCTCAGCAAGTCCTCTGCAGCGTCTGAGTGAGTCACTTTCCAGGCAGATGAAATTATGTTGTACTTTGAAGAGGACAGATGTGAACAGATGTGTTACCCTGTGATTCAGAGTGCTGGGAGCTTTTATTTGTTAGGATTTTATGTCCCCGTGTTCTTCCTTCCTCTTTCCATCAGGATTTTTTTTTTGTTGCTCAACCTTTTTGCTGTTTTTGTAAATACTACAATAATTAACCTCAGAACAAATTTGTTATTAACAAGACAAACACTCCTTTGCATTTACTGTAATGAGCATATTGACAGTGTAATGACTCCGAAGCTGACGTGGACGTGATGAGGCTACCTGTGTCTGATTCATGATGTGTGGCTCAGTTATAGCTGTAGGCATGTTGGATGTTACTGTAGAAGCTACATATTATACATTATGCATTTTGCTTTCTACCTGTACACATTTATTGATCATTAAAATCACTACTGTTTCACATTGTGCATGAATTTGCACCAATTAGCATTATGGGTCATATTAGCTGCTGAATAAATTTGGCAAGCTAGCTAACGTTAGCTGATAAACTAATCTGAAAATGAGCAGCTAAGTTACTAGATCAGTTTGGCTGAATTAGTCACTCAGATCTATTCTAGACACCATTTTCCTGAGATAGCTTTAAGTTGATTTATGTTTGCAGGAAAGCTAGCATTAAGCTAGCAAAAAAAAAACTTTTCAAAATAAAGGTTTTTATTTAAATAACTTAAAAAACAACAACAACCAAAAACCACTTTTTAAAATAACTTTTAAATAAAAAGATATATAAAATGTGCAGCTTTAAGGTCATGATTTAAAGTGCCTACTTTTTTTCTTCTCATGGTTGGTTATGGTGAAATCTCCTTAAAACTCGTTACCATAGCATTAATAAACCATTAGGCCCATTACAATACCAGTAAAACAGTAGCTAGTATCCGCTTGAGCAAAGCTCTGAACCCCTGACTGTTGGCTATACCGATATCTTTTCCTCTTTTTGTAATCCGTTAATTGCTAAAAACCGGTTAAGAAGCTGAAACACCATCAGAAAACTGTTGCTGCAGTGTCAGTGATGTCCGAGTCGTGGACACTGTGTTTCCTGTGCACAGTTGAACAGTTAAACTCGGAGAGAGAAGTGGTGGGATCACAGTTACATAACTCAGTGGAAACTTCCTGACCGGTGGGCTTGGCAGGGAAATATCAGGGAGGAAGTTTTCCTGGACTCGCTCACCTTTGGTTTTAATGGCCGTGTCGATCCTGGCAGCATCACGGGCCGGGTCGAAGTCTCGGGCCGGCACCACGGTGGGGTATTTGGCCTCTGGTTCCTACAGAGGACAGAAACTGACCATTAGCTCCTGTTAGCTGCTTGACAGAAAGCACCGGACGAGACGCTGATGCTGTGATTTAACCTCGTAATGCCCAACAGACTGTTAGAGACACACGCAGGGGTACGGGAGGAGTTCTCCATCAGGCAGCTTTCTGAGGTTGGAGTAATTCGTCTGTCAGCATCTGAATGAAGCACTGATCAGTCATCAGTTTATCTGCTTTCTAACTGTACAGATGAACTCCAGGTGGAGAACGACTCTTGTTCTCTGTTTATTGTTGACTTCATTATTCTTGTGTTAATTTAATGAATCTGAGGTGGTGAAAATATGTCAGTTCACTGCTTTGTTTTTGTTTGGATTTTTTCAGGTGTGCAGAAAACATTGAATAACACAGAAATGCCTCCAGTACCTGAGACCTGTGTTATGGTACAGTACCAGTAGTGTGATGTAATGCTGCTCTAATTAGGGCACAGTTGGGTTCATCAGTAATTGGAGGAATAACCTGATATATCAAAGTCATTTATGGTGATTGCTGTGTTATCGGTGACTCACCCCACTGTACGACAGCGTCAGCTGACCCAGAAACTCAGACACCAGCGCCATGATGGATTCACCTGCAACACAGTTCAAGCAGCTTAAAGGTGAGTTTACATCATTTTCTGCAGTCGTACAGTTTCTGTTATCGCTTACTTGATAGTTAAGAAAAAGGCAGTGAGAGAAGGTTCAGGATCAGAAAGTCTGCAGCCTGCTGGCAGTCGAGCTTCTCTGGAGGAGTCTCTGGAGCTGTGATATGTCCTCTTTAACCTTTGAGTGGAAACACTGGGTTTCCTCCTCTGACTGTCTAAAAACAGACCAACAATGGCCTTCAGACTCCAGCAGGCTGTAAACACTCATACGCTGGAGGGGTGTTTGATTTATTGAGCGGGACGTGCCAGCGGAGGGCGTGTGTGCAGATAAGGAGCATGAATCAAACAGATCTGCAGGAATCTCGAGTGCGTTGTGTAACACGGTGAAGCTGAAGCTGTAAAGTGATTACTGCAGAGTTTCCTCCACCTTTGACCCTCTTACAGACTCTGCCAGCATTTCATCTCGCAGCTGCTACAAACAGTCCTGAAGTCTCGGCTCGTCCCGTCGTCTGCTTGCTGCCGTTCAAAGAGGAATTCCACATATCGAAATAAATCACGGAGCACAGAGAGAACACGTCCCGATTAACCTCCTCAGGGAACCAACCAGATTAATAGTTGAAGAGAAATTAATTTACAACAATCTGACAATTTCTACTTTCCCAGTTTTCTATAGCAGCGTCTAAGAGACACCAATAATAATAATAAGTTTTTTTTCTATCACTTCACACAAAAATGTATTTATTAAAGGTACTTTTTGTAGATCTCATCGCCATATGTAACTAAGACATTCACCACCAGGGGGCAGTGTTTTACCGATCAGTACATTGAAATTTGGGGGTGGTTTGTAAATATTTGTATAGTTTTTTTAGTATTTCTAAAACTCGTAGTGATTTCTGTTTCTGCTGGTGTCTAATGGCCCAACATGGCAAAAGCATCTTTACATGAAGAAACAATATTATGGTTGTTTACAGAGTTATAATTATATTTCCAGAGTCTCCTTCAACTCAACATCCAAAACTAGTTGATCAATCATTATTACTCAAAAGTCCCTGAAAAGCCTTCAGCTAATCCAAAATGCTGCAGCAAGAGTCCTGACAGGGACGAGAAAGAGAGAGCAGATTTCTCCTGTTTTGGCTTCCTGTTAAATCCAGAATTCAAAATCCTGCTCCTCACATACAAGGTCTTAAATAATCAGGCCCCATCTTATCTTAATGACCTCATAGTGACCTATCACCCCAATAGAGCACTTTGCTCTCAGACTGGGAGAGCCTTCAGCTGGAAACCAGCTCCCAGTTTGGATAGAGAAAACAATGCCGCTAGTTTTAAGCTTTCCTTTTTGATAAAGCGTATAGTTAGAGCTGGATCAGCTGACCCCGATGGCCCTAAACCTCTGCTTAGTGGAGCGATAGGCTCAGGGGGACTTCCAGTGATGCACTGAGAACTTCTCCTTATTTGTGTTCTTTAGATTTTGGTCTTTTCTGTCCCTCAGTTAGTTTTTTCTTGTTTGTTATTCATGGTTTCCTCTTTTTCTCCCCTCACCCTCAGCCAGTCGTTGCAGATGGTTACCGCTTCATCAGCCTGGTTACGTTGGAGGTTTCTTCCTCTCTGATTGGTGGGTTTTCTCTCTGATACTGTAGTCTCTTTACTGTACTGTATGTAGGACTGCTGTCATGTTTAAAGTCCATATCATTTTAACCCTTTTTCACTCCTGTGTCTTTAAGTTTACCAGCTTAATTTAGTCTTCAGGAGCTCCCACTGTCTGGAAAGCCTGTCCCATAGGGGGTGCTCTTGAGCTGGTCCAAAATGATTGGGGCTCTTTGGGGCTGCAGAAAAAGTAAATGTCCTGGGAGAAATGTTGTTTTCACCTTAGATACAACAGATATAGCTCAGATTTTTAGATATTTTACAGGTTTATATTGTTGTAAAACAAGCTGTAGTTTCTACGACCCAAGTGTAAAATAAGAGCTTCCCTGAGCCTGAGGGTACATCTGTCATAGATAAAGAGCAGTGTGGAGATGATGGTCACAGCGATGTTTCCCTGTGAAGCTGTTTTTACTTCCAAACATCTGGAAGAACCTAAAACTACCTGTTGAACCAAACTCAGAGTCAGAAATGAGCCCACGCACTCACTTTAGTTGCTAACATAAGTTGAGCAGCTTGAAGAATGAAAGGCGACATGAAAGCACAGCGAACTGCAGCCAGTCCTCATTTATCGCTCCGAGGCGGCGGCTCGGCTCCATGCACGACAGAACGACTCCATCTGCAGCGGACTTTGAGCTTTATAACCCCGCAGACATTTTACATCAACAAAGCACTTCAGCTTTATAAAATCACTGTTGTTTGCAGCTTCTCTGTCCAGCATTAATCACCGGTGGCTTTAGGTTTCACTCATTTCACTCTTATTTTGGCGGATTTTAGAGGAAGCGTTTGTAAAAACTGCTCATGCTGCTTAAAAGATTACAAACAAACACTTGAATTGATGGTTTTGTTTCTGAATGTTTGGTTAAAAAATACTTTAAAAGTAAGTGAAACTACTTCTCCATCCTCTAGGCTTCAAAATAAAAGCCTCCAGTCATTGCTAAGTAAGGAAACAAACACGATTCGTTCTTTTTTGACTCTTTGAAGTAGAAAAAAGAAGAAAAGTCGTAAATCGTTCCTGCTGCTAAAGCTCTCTGATATCCCGATATCCCCGCTCACTCTGATGAGTTCTTACCTTTAGAGACGCAGCAGCAGCTCCGTTATGAGCCAGGACGAGGCTGGGTGTGGTGTTTAAATACAGGCTGACTCACACACACACACACACACTCTGCCTTCTGACTGCCTGCATGACTCACTGAGTTTTACACATCAGGCTGGACACATGGGCAGAAATTCCTCAGCGAGGCTCAAATCGCCTCGCCAGGGGCCGAGAAAACACTCGATTCTTATTGGCTGGCTGGCTGGTGGGAGGCTTTAAAAGTTAGATACAAATTTTTTCTTAAATTCAATCTGAGCTCATGATTTAACTCCTTCCTGCATCGTCTGTGAGTCAAGTTCATGAAACAAAGCAAAGTGAATGAGGGCGATTCAGAAAGGTTTCTGCTCGGTGATCAGTCAGGTGAAGTCAGGCTGCTAGTTTTATATCATCCGATGGGCCTAACAAGTTGGTTATATAACCACAGAGTCAGTCTGCCTTTCTCAAGTGTCGTGGCAGAGCGGGGTCCACAGGAGGTCACCGACTTTAGCTTGTTATCTTTGTCGTCACCCCGTCGGGCTGGTGGGCAGAAGATGTGAACACCTAAGCTTTAAATGCAATAACTCGAGAAGGAAGTCACCTAGGATTTTCAGATTGATACCATAGATGCATCTGCTAAAAACCTCAAGGTCAGAGGTCAGGTTTTCTAAAAGTCTTCTGAATGCACTAACTTGAGAACAAGGTGACGTAGGATTTTGAATCCTACCAGGGCTACCAGCCAGCCCACTCAGGCTGTGCAGGTAGTCCTGCTCCTCTGTGATGGCACATCCACATCCAAGTGTCATCAGAAGTAGGTTTGCTGTGTCTCTCAGCCCAGCAGCACAGGTATCATCTTCTTTGTGCAAGGAGGAACAAGAAGAGCAGTACTCAAGGTCCAGTAGTGACCTCTAACTCATGTGCATGCTTCTAAAACATCCAGGGTCCATCTATCTTCTGATTGATGGACCTTGAAGAGACAGGAGATAAAACAGCTTGTTTCATGGAGATGATGAATTAAGGAACTTAAAGATTTTTTTAAAATCTTTTTTTTTTATCGTGTTATTATGCAAAGCTGCTCTGATGCACTCCCACAATAAAAATACTAAACTCAAACTGAGCAGAATGGGTCGCCTTTAAAAACAAAATCAATTTATACTTGCACACTTTTAATTATGAGTTTTTTTTACAGTGGTGTCAGATCAGATTTAAGAGACTGTATGTCATGATCACTCTTCAGCAGTGACACTTCCCTTTTCTGTCCTCTTCTGAAGTTTATCGACAGGTTCACTGACAGTTTCTACGGCCCGAGTGAGACACAGCGTGGTTCAGCCCTGCTAATATTTATCCAGACAGTGTGTGATAAAGCAGGTGCGGCGGGGTGGAGCGGGACAGTGACGGAGTTTTATTGATCGTAACAGGGCCACATGGTCTCAGGTGTGTCCCAGCAGGAAGTGACCTCCCTGTGGAGGGAGGGGGTGATGGTGGCCAGAGAAATCGGGGCCTTGACGGGTTAGATTGTCTAAACGAGCTGCTATGGTGATGCTGAGCGAGTCGTCACACTCATTCAGCAGTCATCCATGAGTCAGCCTTTCTGATCCCAACAGTTTTAATCTTCCCTGCATGAACAGAAACAGGCACATTCATCGTTACCACAGACGGTCACAGCTGGAGCAGGATCAGCAGGAAACCCTCCTGGAGAACAGTTAACAGCTGGAAAAGGTGACCAGGATTCAGGGAGGATTCAGGGTTACCTGAATTATGCTGCAATAGGTCTAAGGTGCTGGAAGATTCCCATGATGCACTGGGTGTTTCTTCTTCACTCACTATGTGTTAATAGACCTCTCTGCACTGAATCATACCTGTTATTAATCTCTGTCTCTCTTCCTTCTCTCACCCCTCCACCATGTTAGACACATGATATGGATGCTTCTAGATCATGAGGTGTTTCTCTCCTTCTGCATACTTTTCTCTTCTCATTATCCTGGTAAAAGTTCATCTTGGTTTCCTCCACCAAACAATTTTTTTTCAGCGCTGTGTTGGCTCTTCTAGATTTTTTCGACTTCCTGTTCTTGAGTGTAATCCGTGGCTTGCACCTCGTTATAAACTCTTGATTGTAGACCTCGTTAATGACACCAGAGTAACACCTGAAAAAGAAGCTAAAGTTTTCTCTTCCTTTTTATCTGCTTCTCTTTTATAAAAAGCTTTTATGTGAGAAAAGTTAATAAAAGAAAAAACAGACACAAAGCCCACAGAGCTTCATGCTGTAAGCAGTTTCACAGTCTGTGGTCGATCCTTTTAGTTTATCCCTTTCTGTTGAAATCTGTATGGCTTGTAATTTTGTGCATAGCACAGGCAGGTTGACCTGCACGGTGATGACACCACCCTCGGCTTTCTCCACAGCTGCTGGATAAAATCCAGACTCAAAGCCATGAGTCAGTGCTTGATTGGGAAACCCTGGGATGATTTACTGAACCACCCTGATGATCCTGACAATGTTGTTGGGATGTGACAAGTCAGATAAGAAAAAGATATCCTGGGAATGCTGGACTGGATTCATGGTACAGGGTTTGGCTTCTGTGTATTGGGGCTATAAAAACGAGGTGTGCAGTATGGGGTCATGAGTGAGATTAGCTTCTCTGAATAAGTTGTGCAAAAGATTTCTTTCTTTAAAGGTTTCATACCGCTGCGTGCGTTTTATCTACAGTAATCTGTGCAGGTGTAAAACTCCCCTTTTTTTGGCTGCAGATATATTTTGTTTGGATAAACAACGTCTCTGAATATTACTTGTTCTAGAAAAATGTAAACATGTGATTCCTCCTTTGAAAGCTGTTCTCTAAAAGTGAAGAGTCCTGATGAAGGGTGTTTACTTGCTGGGAGGTGAGGAGCTTTACACAGTGGTGTAATGCAGAGGAATGCAAGCTGAGTTCAAGCTGCCCTCGAAGGGACGAGCTGAACTCTGAGGGGCAGAAAAAGAAAATGAGGGCTGTCTGCGTGGCGCTGATAACACAATCAGAAACTCAATGTCGTCAGAGATATGAGAGCTGAGAAACGAGAGCCAGGTCTGCTCCGTGTGTGGAACTGAGGACGACACAGATCATCCACAAGAGGGCAGCAAAGGCCCAGTTCACCCGAGTCCACTGCAGAGCATAAAGGCTCATTGTGTGACTGTTATTACACTTCATGACACAACACAAAGAAAAATGAAGCAAACAGGATGAAATTTTTATGATGCAGCAGAACTGAAGGTCAAACATCTGCCGGGTGCAGGAAAGGAGACAAGGGAAGGACAGAAGAGAAGATTACATTAAAAACAGAATGGAGACGGGAAAAGCAAAAGAAGCAGAGAAGAAGGAAGGAAGGACAGAAAAATGTCCGACCCTTATTTAAGGTGCACTCTGATCCTCATCCGATCCTCTGTTTTGCTGACACTGGACTTAACCTCGTTAGCAGCTAATCCTCAGGGCCACATTAACAGCTTTAACACGGAGTCGCCACAGTGTGCTGCAGCCCAGAGCTGTAAACAAGCTCCAGAGCCAAAACCAGGCCCTTACCAAACCACCTTTATCCAAACCAGAGACAAAAAAGGCAGTGAAACGTCCACGGCTCTGAGGACAAACGAGGCCTCTGACTTGTGGTATCAAACCTGTAAATTAGAGTTATTAACAGCTTTATTACAACAAGTCAGCGACAGTGATGGTACTGAACTTGACATGTTAGTCACCGTTGGACCTGGAAGCTTTTTCCCTGACGTAGATTCAGTCATATGGAGCAGGTGGGATTCTAATAACAGAGAAATAAATCAGTGGATCGTTTCATTAAAAACAGAACCTCAAAAGAAAGCTTTTTCATTTTCTGCCCCTTGTCTGTTCTATGCCCAAAACACCTCAACTAGGAGTCATTCAGGACGTGTCCCAGTCAGATGGTCAAGCCGCCTTAACTGGCTCCTTTCGATATAGAGGAGTAGCAGGTCTGCACCTCCTCAGCCCTCTAAGCCCAGAGGAAGCTTGTTTCTCGTGGCCATAGGTGAGGCAGGAACATAGACTGATCATCCCCAGTCCCATCAGCACTTCGGGCTCTTTGTTGCTCAGTGAGCTCTTCCTTAGCAAAGAGTGACTGACTAGGGGTCGGCTGTTGCCATTTGCACAGAGGGGATGTTCTTGGTCGGGGATAATGTTTACATCGATGGTACCCAAGGTTTCCATCGGAAGATTGTTTTTCAGTTATTTATTTGGTGTCCGGTTGCTGGATAGATCTGAACTTTATTGATAAACCATTGTGGTTTGGTTTGAGGACTGTGGTTCCCTTCATGGTTCAGCTTCTGAAAGTGTAACCTGATTCCATGTCTTGCCCTGCTCTGCCTTTCATCGGCTTAGTAATCTTGTTAGCAGAGTTCCTGCGTAATCCTCCCACAGTGTTCAGATCCCTGCAGGTCTACACGGCTTATTCCCCGCAGCTCTGTGGGATGCTGCTGGACCCCAACTGAGCAACTCAGGTAGGACAAGAGACGCCCAACACTTTGACCACTGACACCTCCATGGATGCTGCGTAGCTTTGAGAACAATGAAATAAAGTCGATTAGGTGCCTTGTTTCGCTTACAGTTCAGGTGCATGCCCTGGTTTCGAATGGTAGTAGCTGGTGATTTGTACTCTTTAAATTTGTTTATACTTATAGTTCAATTTGAGCTTCCTGAACCAACGAATCAGGGCAGGAGACACAAGGCTGAACCATAACTATTGTTTTCTTCTTGGTCTGTGGTTTTATCAGGTTGTCCTGTAAATTTGATAAACTTGATTGCTGCTGATGCCGTGAACTTCTGCTAACACACACTCATTTGTTTGATATTGATCCCCAGTTTTGGGTCTTGTGGATGTCTAACTGAGGCAGAGATTAATTAAACGTGGTTTCTGTTGAATTTTCAAAATATGTTTTTCTTTTTTAACATTTTAGCATAAGCATCAACAGGAGAGCTCCCAAAGTCGCAAAATTGAACCGGGTGAGGGGTATATTTAAGTAACTTTGAGCTCATGAAGTCAAAATGGTTTAAAACTCCCGAGTTATGTCTGCTGTAAACTCACCAGAGGTGCTCTTCTGTGAGTTTTTCTTTACCTGAACTGAAGCTGGAGGGTGTTGGTGACTCTGAAATCCTTTGAGAGCAATTTGTAATTTGGGATGACAGAGTTAAAACTGACTTAACACAAATAATGAGCTGCAGTGTGTGGAAACAAAAATCGAATCTTTTAGTAAAAAGTGGCACTACACTAATTTTAAAATCCAAAAAATCAGCCTATATTAAAAATATACTTATGTGAAAGTATTAATTAACCCAAAATATAAAGTGCAAAAGTAAAAATATCATTTATGCACTAATTCAATGTGTAAGTGTTCTGTTTTTAAATATTACACTCCTGAAATATAATAATATCTCTTTATATGGTTCGTTGGTTAAGTTTACGGTTTGTGTAACGCATCATTATGCAACAAAAGGTAGAATATTTACCTCATAAATAAGGAGGTGATGATGCATAAAGAAGCATAAAATGAAAGTAACTTAAAAAATATACTTAGTTACTTTACAGGATGAAAACAATGGTCCAGATTAGTTTTGATAAATCTGGTTTAACCTGAGGGTTCGATCAGTTAGGAAGCTCTCTCTTTTGGCAGTTATCTGAAAGTCTAAAAAGAATAACCAGTCAATTCGAAAAGCTCTACTGCTTTCCTAAACCAGCTGATTCGCTCACCTGGCGAAAGAGCCAACTAGCTTAGCAGCTACTTTATAGACAAAAACAAAAAGTGAGAGAGACACAGACACCATGAAGACACAGACAGATGAATCCTTAAGTTTTACTTTTTAAAGCTAGACTTGCGTATATTTAAAAAAAAAAAAAAGGTGAGTCTGTGATGTTATCTGCTAATACAACCCGGCTTGATTAGCTTTGCGACGGTAATCAAGATGCTAATTGTAGCATATGAAACCAGGCTAGCTAACCTAGCTAAATATATTAAAACTAAATATAAATATAAAAAATAAACAGCTGATTCTTTAGTGTGACTTAGTCCAACTAAACACTGAAAAAGACATTTTTAGTCGACCAACCTTTAAACTCCAGAAAAACAAAGAGACTTCAGGCTGTTAGATGAGTCCATTATTTCAATGCACGCAACATACTTTCACATTGCTGCGCCTTGATCCTGATGCCAGGTCGTCATGAGTCAGTCGGTGGTTTTTGTGGGACAGCCCTAAAATGGTAACATCTGTACCCTAAAAACACATTGCATAATGCTAACGTTGCATTTTATCACAATAATCATGCAGCTTTACCAGTTAACGCGTCAACTTTGTTCTGTGGTTGAAAACAAGCCAGATAGAGACTAATAACGTAAACACAATATACTTCAGTGTTAAATTTATGGTAATGTTGTTGTATTTCATTATCAAATGCAGTGTTTTAGAATATAAATATAACATGTTCACATCTTTCCATGTTGGCTTTCCTTTTTTAGAACTGGAAAAAAGGAAAACTGACTAACAAATTAGTCAGCTTCCCAACTGGTTAATTGGCACATACCCCAATTAGAAAGTAAAAGTGCCAAACTGGAGACCAGTGTAAATGAACGTATGGCTGCAGTGAAAAGCCGTTTTGTGCTGCCAGGCCTCCTGTGGAGGATTAGGGTCAGCATCGGTCTGATCTAATTCGGACTGACACTCAGCCAGACATGATCTAAACACCGTTAAGTGCAGCGGGAAGCTAATTGTGTTTGGTTTCCATGTGTCCTCATATCCACAGGCGTTTCCGTAGTGATTGTAAACACAGAGCCTGCCCTGACATGAAGAAGACGATAATATTTAGTAATAGGTTCACACTGTAATGGCTGACAGTGTCTGTTCTTCTTCTTTGAGGATGTTGAGCTGGGTGGTCAAAGTTGTTCCCCAGCCGCCTGAGCCCAAAAAATCAGAAGAACAGAAGGATGCTGCCCCGCCCCCTGCTCCTGCCCCGCCCCCTGCAGCTGCTCCGCCTCCAGTTACTGTAAGCTTTGCCCAACTAAAAAATGTTTTATTGTGTCATGTTTACGGAGCATTGTGAGGCAGAATGGGTTGTTTGCCTTAATAACTCAAATTTTTGTGCTGTTCTGGAAACCACAAGTCTGTGTGGTACCGCCACACTTTAACAAAAACACATGTTATTAACAATGTCTAATATTAAACTGAAACAACAATGTTGGTGATTGGCGGAGGTTACCGTTACTATGGAAATGTTGAGACCCATTATTTGAACCTGAAACTCATCATCAAAATCAAATATTTTTTTTAATAATCTTGATTCAGCTTGGAGCTAATTGGCTTGTTTCAAGGCTTAAAACTCTTTTTTCTGAAACTGATCAGAGAAAATGAACAGGAAATTCACTACGGTCACTGTTAAATCCATATGGACTATCATGATTCTGTAAACTATGGTGTTGAAGTGTGTGTGCTAAATGTCCATCATGATACTAATACTTTTATCCAGAAGTAGTATTTGCACTGTTACTTTTTATGCATTATTTTAGTTAAATATATATAAGATGACTTTGTGTGTTAAACAGGAGAAGAAAGTGAAGTTTCAAGATGAAGTCAAAAGTGAAAGTAAGATCATTCACATGCAAATCGTTTAACTTTGTGTAGCTCAGTCGGCATCTTTGTTTTTTAAAAATATTAAACATATATCAATGTTTGACTGACAGCACCAAAAGCTGAAAAACCAATGCAGGAACCTCAGACAGGAGCGGAGAATGGGTAAGTTATAACCTGCAAATATACCACACAAGACACAATGTTTAAACTTAAACACAATGTTAAACCTAAACTATACAAAAGGAGCCAGCAGTGCAGCTCATATTTTCCTCCTTATTTCCTGAAACCTTTCCTCATAGTTGCATAAAAATTAGTTGTTATTTATACGCAAGTTACAACTGTATTTCCAGCAAATCCCAACACACACTGGTTTTATTTATAAGGACAAATATTTTTCCAAATGAGTTTATTTGTTTGGAAAAGTACACATGAACAGTATTATAACAAACATTATGGTACAACTGATAAATATACAACTCTGAGTTCCCAGTTCAAGCTATGGCTGATAGCTACATTAGCCTAAACTGCTGCTAAATTAGCTGAAATCTAATGCTAACCTAGTCCTTCAAAGATAACTGAAAAACTAATTTTCCTCTGAATTTTCTTAATACTTCTATAGAAAAAATAGCTGGATATTTATGACATTTTATAAAATGTTTTTTTTATTGTTTTTATTTTTATTATTATTTTTCAGTAAAACCTAACTTAAAGGTTTTATTAATCCTAAAACCTAATATTATACAGATTTACTAATGAGTACTAATAGCTCTAAAATTCCTGTTTGATTCAGCTGTTAGACTTTATTAACAGTTACCGTATTTTTCGGCCTATAAGGCGCACTTAAAATCCTTTAATTTTCTCAAAAATCAACAGTGCCCCTTATAATCCGGTGCGCCTTATATAAGAATTCTGGTTGTGCTTACTGACCTCGAACTGATTTTATGTGCTACACGGCGCTCAAAAATCTTTCAAAAAAATGTTTTAGTACGACTTTGGTAAGCTATGAAGCCGCACCGCTTGATGGATTGTTGGAGCATTACGGCTGCCATAGTCAGGAGCCTCGCAGAGTAATCTGGATCCAAAACTCCGTCCGCTTCAGGTCCCAAAGTCAAACGAACACTGCAGCATCACTGAGAGTTACAAACTGTCTAAATTCTTTCATCTGTAATAAAATGATCAGCGTTGCTGCTTTACCAGGTGTAACAATTAAGTTTAAAATCCAGGCATCCATGAAAACAGGATTTATTAAATTTAACAGAGTTAGAAGTTAGCAGGAAGTTAGCTCGCTAGCTTCCACCTGAGCATGATATAGCATGTTCTGACGGAGAGATTTCTGAAACAATTCAAACCTACAGCTCTGCTACCACTTCCAACATAAATGAAGACAGAAAACTAAACAGTAGTGACGTTTGTAGGGTTACTGAAGTTGGGCTAGCTGGTATATAATGATGTGCTACGTGGTGGCTAGCGGCACAGCTATGTTAGCATAACATAAACACCGTGAAGCTGGTGGATAAACACTAACTTTTTTCCATTCAATAAAAGTTAACGTGAGGGTTCCCGATCATTAGGGACAAATGCCAAACTTCAGTCAGGAGAACAACTGAGATAATCCATCCACAATACGAGTTAGTCATTAATATACTGCAATAACATGGGAATAGAGCAGCTGTGAGAGAATTCAATATTAATGAATCATTGGTACAGAAGTGGAGGAAGCAAGAAGAACTAGTTGAGTAAAGTGTTTTGTTTTGCTCCTTATAATCCGGTGCGCCTTATGGTCCAAAAATACAGTACTACACGATGGAAACATGATGTTAATGATGGATTCTTCACTGTGAATGTCTCATAGTTTAATTTTATCTGTGATAATACTCCCCTGGAGAATGCACCATTAGCTTGCTAAGAGACTTTTCCCTTCTTAATGATTTTAGTACCTTTTTTCTTACCTCTGACTCCAGTGAGGGAAGTAACCAGGGACATTTTCCTTGTACACACTAAAGATTAAATATCTCTTTATGTTTTTCAGCCTTTAAACAAGCTGCATAATTTCAGTAGCATTTTTGATTTTGAGCCCTGATTATATTTCGGTTCAGTGTTACTTTAGAAGGGAAAAAAAATCTTTGCTTTGTTCCAGGAGAGTGAATAAAAAGCCTGAATTTAAACGTTTACATCCTCAGCCCAGCAGCTGGGTCTCAGAGCAGCATGCTGACGTGGATCAGCGGCGCTTTGCCTCAACCCGCAGTCTCACCGAAAATGAGCCGAGCAAACTCCACTGCCAAGGTGAGGTCCTGATAAACGACCCTGGGTCTGACGCAGAGTCAGACTCAAGCTTCATTTTTCAAAAAGATAAGTCTGTGAGGTTTTCATAAACATCAGATGAAATCTCTGTTGGTTTACAAGGTGGCAGTCCTGATTTTAGCCCTTAGTCAGTTTTTCAGTTTTTCAGATTTAGATTTTCAAAAAACAGAAAATTGATCGCAGCTTACACACACAGAGCCACTAGTCACAAACACTGTTGCATGTCAAGGTAGAGATCGACAACAATGAGGTCAATAAATAAATAAATACATTAAAAGTAAGATAAAAACTAGAATACAAGGAGAAATGTCTAAAAATGATCAACTACATAATCATTTTCTTTGTTATTGACACATTTAACTCCAGATAGTTATCATCACACCACTTTACAAATTCAGGTAAAACGGGATCACAGTGCTCTGTTCTCATAAGACGTCCTGCAGATGTCGGTGTACATAATAAAAAGAAGATGTGCCAGAACAAAGCCCTGAGGTGAACCAGAGCTTCACACAATCCCACTGGACATTTGTCCGTTAACAAGGACCTGGACAGACTCGCGCTCTCGCACAAATATGAGGCTGCATCTTGTTAAAAGCAGAGGAGAAATCAGCAAACGGAAGTCTTGCATAATAATGATACTTTTTAAAATCTCACTAGTGGTTTAAGTGTGCTGTGAACCTTCCAGAACATAAACTGTTCCTTCTTATAATAATAGGAGTCACAAAAAGACAAAAATAAACAGAAGCAGAGACACAAAGAGACCACTTACAGTCAGAAACTGATCTCTTTGCCCATTTCTTCTGCTGACTTATATTCTCCAAGCATGATCGACTCTTCTAGTGTCCAGACCTGCCCTGACCCTGAATGCTCACTATCTTTATAATTGGCTAACAATCTCACCTTAACAGTTTCCCAGGATTATACCTGTAGTCCTTCCTGAAAGCTTCATCTGAACCCCACACCTGCTTGATGTCTCTCTGAAAGCGCTCGTAGGGCCAGTTTGAGAAGTTAGTTTGTGATTCAGAAAACGCTGATGTTTTTACGAGTCTTGGTCTGATCGATTTGAACATCTGCTGCAGCTGGATCCAGCAGTTCTTTCAGGTCCAGCTCTTTTATTGTTCTCATAGTGTTTCCTTCTCTTTTCACTCATGCTGCCTACTCACAGGAGGAAGTTGAACCAGCCAGGTAAACAGCTGTGGGTGAAACAGCTCTGTGTTCAGTCTCGTGATATTTGTGTAGAAGCCGGAAACGTCAGAACTGTTAGACTCAGTAATGGACTTTGCATTTTCTGCCCTGACAGTAAACCCGAAGACGAGTGAGTAACCACCATAATAAAAACTAAATACTAATCTGATTCATAAGCCGATCAGCAGGCATATTGCCAAATAGTGAGCAGCTTGAAAAGCCTATCAATGAGCGGAATGCCAAATAGTGAGCAGCTTATCAAAGGCAGGATGCCAGAGATCGAGATTCTTTACGAAAAGCACCAATAGATCAGATGCCAGATAGCGAGCTGCTGTTTAATCCTTCATTAAGCTTCGCTGGATCTTCCGCAGCGCCTCCTAGTGTCCCGTAAAATCCCTCTCACAGTTATTAATGCATGTTTCTTCCTTAGCAAAGGGATGATTGCCTGGATATCTCAGGGTCTGGAGAAGGTTGTTCCTCAGCCTGAGTTGAAGAGCAAAGAGCCGCCCACAGCTGAGCAGCCGGCAGAGGTACGCCAGCACTGACTGATGGACTCCAGCAGCTTCATCTGAAAGCTGTTCATGTCTCGGCCAAGTTACTCCTGGCCAGTCCTTAATTGCACCTAAGCAGTCAGCATATTTTGAAGGTCTCACTGTTGTTGTAAATAGTGTTTGTTTTAAGTATCTGACCAAACCCAGCCATCGACTGTCAGCTAAAGTTATTAAAGCTAATTTACATCTCTGATTTCAATTTTATTTTAAACAAAAACACACATCTGACTCTGGAGTGTTTAGATCATTAATAGTTCTTTTTTTAAAAGTTCTGCTAAAGTCCAACATCCACCACAATCATTTAAAGAAATCCTGAACACAATCTGAAACCCCAACAGTGTGTGGAAAGCTAAAAGTAATCTTAAACATTGGGAAATCATTGATTACAGATTCTGCAGTGTTTCCATCTCCATGATCATATTTTTAGCTTTTACCAAAAATATTCCTGCCTTGGTTACATGCTTGTTTCTCCTCAGGTGCGTCAGGCTGCACCTGCTCCAGGTGAGAACAGACCTGAATATGTTTGCAGACACGGACTGGATTTTAGCTGCTGCTCAGTCAATCATCAGTTTCCTTGTCTTTCAGCTGCAGAGCCTCCGGTTACTGTGGTGGAGGTGAAACCGGACCGAGATGACAAAACTGAAAACAAGCCACCGAGGTCAGCGTCCTGTTTTACAACATTATCTTTCCTTTAAATAAGCGTCTGTGTTTTATTAAGATGCAGGGGCGGACAGAACTATTTATACATTAGATCAGCGGTCCCCAACCCCCGGGCCATTTGGTACCGGGCCACTAGGGCTGAGGCTCAGGTGTGAAATTCATGGTTTTCAAGATTTTTATCGTTTTTTAATTTTATTTTTTAAATGTCTTTATTGTTAACTCTGTTTCCCCAGGTCTTTTCCTTGTGTTATGAATAAATCTTCTTTTTCGTGGTACTGGTTCTGGTTTTATTTTGTTGTATTTATCTTTGACACCTTAAAGGCCGGTCCGTGAAAATATTGTCTGGCATAAAAGGTTGTGGACCGCTGCATCAGATGTTAGAGGTGAGAGATGGATGGGTAAATGAGACTCAGGTGAAGATAATTAAGCAAAACAAGAAGTAAAACTTGAGATAGACAGAGGAGAAAATGAGACAAACAAGACATAAACAGAAGGTTAACACAAAGAAACAGAACTCAGCCACCTCACAGGAGCTAAC